>NC_057724.1:66674008-66734281 GCF_004010195.1 Chiloscyllium plagiosum
GTGTGTGTGTGCGTGTTAGTATGTCTGTGTGTGTGTACATGTGTATGTATGCTTGTGTGTGTATGTGTGTGTGCGCGCGTGTGTGTGGATGTGTGCGTGTGAGTATGTGTCTGTGCATATGTGTGTGTCTGCGTGCGTGCGTGTGTGTGCATGTATGTGTGTGCGTGTGTGTCTGCATGTGTGTCTGTGTGTGTGTGTGTGTGCGCATGCGTGTGCGTGTGTGTGTGCGTGTGTATGTGTGTGTGCGTGTATGTGTGTGCTTGCGTGTCTGCGTGTGTGTGCTTGTGTGTGTGCGCGTGCGGGGGTGTGCGTGTGTGTGCGTGTATGTGTGTGTGTATGTGTGTATGCATGTGTGCGTGTGTGTGTGCGTGTGCGGGTGTATGTGTGTGTGCGCATGTGTGTGCGCATGTGTGCATGAGTGTGCGTGTGTGTGTGTGTGTGCGTGTGTGTTTGTGTGTGTATGTAGGGGGTCCCAGACAAAACTCAATTCTGAGTTCAAGTGCAAGCGAACTGCTGGGGAGGGTCAATGCTGGTAAACTTTCAGGGAGCGCCCGCCCCAAATCCCCAAACAATTTCTATGAGGTGAAGGGACAGATGAAATGAGAGGGTGAGAGGTTAAACCAAACTGAAGTGAAAACTCGATCAAATTCCAGTTCTCATCCCAATTTACAAAGTAATGTTGAATCAAGCCTGGGATCTCTCCTTTTCATGCTGATATGTCCCCACCCATTGGGTACAAATGCCTGGATTCCTTTAGCTATCTATCTGCAAAGGGGACAATCTTGAACAATTGTCAATAGTTGTCTCACAGCAATAACCACCCGCATTTAAATGGCCTCATTAGTGTTGTAAGCCATCCCAAATTGTTTCATCGGAGAAACTATTAAAGAAAAAATGACACTGAGCCTCACAATGAGATATTAGGGCAGAGATAAAACAGAGACAGGTGTTAAGAAATACCTTCAAAGAAGAAAGCAAGTGAGAGTGGAAGAAGTGTGGGAAGGGATTGCAGAACACATGGCCACTAAAGCCCAGGGATAACAATCAGGGATAGTCAAGACAGACTGAAATTAAAGGAGCAGAGATATCTTAAATATGGGCTGGAGGGAATTTCAGACTTAGGCAAGGGAGGGATTTCAAAACCAGGAAGTGAATTTTGTTTGTTTGTCATGTACTAGTGCAGAATATTCAGAACACCTGACCAAGTGCGTGAGTTGTTCCAGTATCGTACTGGCTCCTCACCCACTATTCCCATCCACCCCCGATCAGCAAACACAGACTTTGAATGTTTCACTGTGGGCTTCCATTTGCAATGTGCATTGTCAATATTGACAGCGTTGTCACGGTTTCATTTTGCACTGTGCAACCGTTGCACTTTAAAGTTGAAAACTATAAACTGTGAAAGAAGAAAATGTAGCCAGTTTCTTATTGAAACATGCTTTATGAAATAACCCGACAGATGCTGGTGTTCTGCCACTAAGTTACTCTTTATTTAAATGAGGAGCATCCTTGACACTGACCCTGCTCCCTCAGAGCCAGCTCTCAGAATGAACAGAACCTCTGACATGCCTGTTTATATCTGTCAGCCAGGGCTCCCTGATTGGGCCAGATTCACAGCCCCACTCAGGGAACTCATATTTTATGAGGTCCACCTGGCTGATCTAATCAAAATCACTACATTTTGCATTTGCAAAGCATTGTTTTTGGAATGCTTTTGTTGATCAGTTGCTTAAATAAATGAAGCAGTATTGTGCAACAACAACTTGGATTTATGGAGCAAAGTTATGAAAAAACAAAATGCCCATTCATGGGACTGTTATAACCATGTAGGAAGTGTTGAGGAGGTTGACCTAAATGTTTGGTTATAGAAGTGAGTTTTCAGCAGCATCTTAAGAGTCAGAGTGTGACAGAGGGGAATAAGGAGCTGAGGACCAAAGCAATAGCAAACAATAATGCAGTGATTAAAATCGGAGATGCTCAAAAGGCCAGATTCACATAAACACACAGATATGTTGCAAGGTTGTGTACCCACAGGATGTTATAATAAGTGGCAACACTATGAAGGAAGGTGAAGACATGGCTGAGAATTTTAAAACCCAAATGTTGCATATCTGGGAGTCCAGTGTAGGTCAATAAGCACAGGGTGAGACATTGAGTATACGGGGGATATAATGGAAAAGGCTGTCCAGGATGCACTGAAACAGCCAGGCCTAGAGTGAACAGAGGCGTGGACAAGGGTTCCAACAGCAGATAAGCTGAATTAGGAGCAAAATCAGGTAAAATTACAGAACTGGAAATAGGTGATCTTCGTGATGGTGCAGATCTGCGGGTGGAGGCTAATCTTTCAGTCAAAAATGATGCTGAGGTTGCAAGCAGTTTGGTTTAGTCTCAGATAGGGTGCGGGATGGTACCAATGGTTATGAACTAAAAGCAAAATACTGTGATATTCTGGAAACGAGAAACAAAAACCAAAAGTGCTGGAGAAACTCAGCAGATCTGGCAGCATTTACGCAGCGAGAGAAACAGAGTTAGTGTTTGGAGTCCAATATGATTCTTCTTTGGCGTTTTGAAGCAATCATATTGTTCTCGGAATGTTAATTCTGTTTCTCTCTCCACAACTGCTGCTGGACCTGCTGAGTTTTTCCAGCACCTTTGGCGATTATGAACTGTGTATCAGTTGCAGAGCCCAGTGTTCAGTTAGAGGAGATTTCCATTCACCCAGTACTGAAATGCTGGGCAATAAATCTGATCACTTTGAGACAGTGGAAGGTTTGGAGAGCAAGTGGTGAAGCAGAGATGGGTGTTACAGGAAACTGATGCGATTGTGTTTGGAATATGTCAATGGGGGTAGGGGGTGGAGGTCACAGGTCAATGAAAAAGATGAAGATGATCAAGAATCTTGCAGCCAAAGTGAAATACTGCAAGAACTGGGAAAAAAAATATTGAACGTGCCAGAACTATTCAGCAGGTGTGGCAGCATCAGTCGAGATGAGAACATTTTAGGTTTGTGGCCTTTCAACAGATCTTTGGGTGTCACCAGGGGTAACAGTGTAGGAGCAGGAAGAGAAGTCAGTGCAGGTGACTCTTTAGTTACTATTCAATTATTCAGTAGACAAAAATGGATCACCTAGCTGGAGGGGCTACACATTTGGTGCAGTCAATCACATCAGAAGCTGTAGATAGATTGAGAAGATTGCAATTTGTGATTTTGATGACACATTTTACGACAATTGTAGGAATGGAAATTATGCAGCACCACACCAGGCAGTACCATCTTGAGGTTGATGTGGGGATTCTATGGATATCTGTAGTAGTATTTTAAAGTAGAGCAGGTGAGTCAGCCTTGGTATCCTGGTCATTATTTACTGTCAATTAACATGATCAGAAACAGGTTCTCAGGCCACATCTGATTATGGGAGCTTGGTGTGCACGGGTTGGCTGTCCCATTTCCTACATTATAACAGAACTATACTTTGACACTAATTTGTTTGCTGTAAGGAAGCTGCTCTGAAGTTGGAAAAGGTACATTATACATGATCATTCTTCAGTTGCTTCCATCTTTTTTCATTTATTAATTTTGGAAAGTCATGCAAGCTGCAATTTGGATCCAATGTGTTTTGTGGTTGTGTGTTTGGGGAGTCTAGAACCAGGGGACACAACTTAAGAATTGCATTGACCTTGTGAAGTTTACATTTTGGTACAACAAACAAGGGGAGGGCTTATGCAATTAATGGTAGGGCCTTGGGTAGTGTTGAAGAACAGAACGATCTAGGTAGATAATTCTTTGAAGTGCGTATCACATATAGACAGGGTGGTTGAAAAGTTGTTAAGCAGACTTGCCTTCATTACTCAGTCCTTTGAGTATAGGAGTTGGGAAGTCATGTTGAGGTTGTACAGGACATTGGTGAGGCCTCTTCTGGAGCACTGTGTCCAGTTCTGGTCGCCCAGTTATAGGAAGGATATTATTAAACTGGAGACGATTCAGTAGTGATTTACCAGGATGTTGCCAAGTATGGAAGGTTTGAGTTATAAAGAAAGGCTGGATAGACTGGGCTTATTTTCACTGGAGCGTAGGAGGATGTTAGGCGATCTGATAGAAGTTTATAAAATAATGAGAGGTATAGATAGAGTTAATGGTCATTGTCTTTTCCTTAGGATGGGAGATTTCAAGACCGGGGGCATACGTTTAAGGTGAGAGGAGAGAGATTTAAAAAAGACATAAGGGGCCAATTTTTTACACAGAGGGTGATTCGCGTGTGGAATTACCTTCTTGAGAAAGTAATGGATGTTTAAAACATATTTAGCTCGATAAATGAATAGGAAAGGATTGGAGGGATATGGGCCAGGAGAAGGCCGGTGAGACTAGTTTAGGTTGGGATTATGTTTAGAATGGACTGGTTTGAAGTGTCTGTTTCCGTGCTGTATGACTGTGTGACTCTAATAAGGGGAATGCCATTTAGGATGGAGATGGGGGGATTTTCTTTTAACTCAAAGGGTTGCGAACCTTTGGATTCTTTATATCAGAGGGCTGTGGAAGCTCCATGTTTGAGTACATTCAAGGTAGAGATTGATGGTTTCCAATTACTGATAGCATCCAGCAAATGGGGATGAGGCAAGTAAAAAGGATTGAAGTGTTCAATCAGCCATGATAGTATTGAATTGAGTACAGGCCTAATGGGCAGAATGGCCTACTCCTAGTTGTATGTTCCATGACATTTAAATTCAGTCCAAATTCTGCTTAGAGGGAGTTTTCCTCAACATGACCCCCACACATCCAAATGTACACCTGCAAACATGCTTCCCTTTTTTGCCAATAGAAATGTTACAGAATCCTAGTGGGAGTCTGCCAGTTCCAGCCAGTTTTGTACCTGATAAATTGGAATTTCAGGCCCTGTGATTCAAAGTGCTTTTGGACATTTCTGTCAGATGTGTAATATATAAATATATATATTTAATTATATAAATATAAATTATAATTATAAATTATATATATATATATATAATCCAGGCTGTTTTCCCCTCTGTAGGAATTATTTTATGAATCAGTTCACAGTCAAACATCATTCACACAGCCAGTTTAGCAACTATTCCAGTTTAAACAAGCAAATTGTCTGGATAATAGTGCATTAATTCCATTGTTGTTTGACATTAAATAACATCAGTACAGCATGGAAGTTAACCCAATGGCATTATGATTAACTGGCCAGTTTGGACAACTATGTACAATGTATATTGTAATCATTACAATCAGAAGAAAAGGGAAATTGATTTCTTAAGTACAATGGTTCTAGAGCTACTGTACAGGCCAGGTACCTCCACAATTGACAAGCCAACAGACAATGGTCTGCCTTTATTTTGAATTCAACTCCATTTATAGGTTGCTTTTTTTTTGCTTAAAACTATCAACATTGACAAATTAATGCAGCTGTTTTAAAAAGCCAGGAATTGGTGAAATCTTTGTTGAATTGCTGAGTCAGATCCCAAGTCAGATCCCTGGTCTTTTCTGAACAAGCGACAGCTTGGAACAAAATGAAAGGATCAGCCATTAGCTTTAGGCTAAAACAGAAAGAAAATCTCTTCAGCTGGAGTTTATAGGATCAGCTGTGATGCCCTCCAGAGTTGAAGTGCCGGATGGTTTTCATTGTCAAGGACTGTGAATGCATTAAGTGACATGGGGGATCTGTCCATTGTCAGAGGAGCTTGGAACCCAGTAAGAGTTACTGCCAATAGGCTTGGGAAAATGGGAGGAATTTGAACAAAACACAATTATTTATTGTCATATTTGGGGGACACTCCAATAAGTCACTTAGCCAAAAGTTATCAGACCACTTCTATAAGAAACTGTGGGATGCCTCATTGTGGCAAAAGAAGAGAGAAGATGACAAATACTTGAATGAAAAATACTGTGTCTAGTGCCTGATAATAGTGATATTAATGATAACATCATTCTGTTCTGACATTATTGCCATTCCTGGGCCTCAGGGTCTCATTACTGCTCTGTGCTTTGCTTGGGCCTGTGATAGACACCTCAAGGGCAGCCACTGATGATCATTACGCCCTTAAAAAGAATAGCATGCATGCATTTTCATCATGACTAATTGGGCAGCCAACTGAGGCAATGGTTATCTCCTTCTTTGTCAGTTCGACAGCCTTCAGATGTGCTCAGTCACAGAATTTCCCTGATCATCTGCTTTCCTGTTATAGAGTTGGAACTTAAAACAAATACATGTGGAACTATCCCCCACCCTCAGTGTGGAGACTGTGCCTCTGGATTCAGAGAACTCCAGTGGCTGGTGTTCTCTCCACTACAATGAATTTGAATCACAGTGAATCATACATTTCCAAACTGTTGACTAACACTCTTGCCATGGTTCACAATTTCAACTTAAACTCATTGGATCCTTAGTTTACTTGCCTTTGATCAAGTCCCAAGTTGCAAGGTTTAATTTACTCCCTCGAGGAGAAAGGGAGGTCTGCAGATGCTGGAGATCAAAGTTGAAACTTGATTGCTGGAACAGCACAGCAGGTCAGGCAGCATCCAGGGAACAGGAGATTCGACGTTTCGGGCACAGGCCCTTCTTCAGGAATTTACTCCCTCCACCACCGATGCTCAGTAGCAGCAGTGTGTACTATCTACAAGATGCACTGCAGAAATTCACCAAAGATTCTTTGCCCTTCCAAACCCAAGACCACTTCCATCTCGAAGGACAGAGGCAGCAGATACAGTGGAACACCACTACCCGCAAGTTGCCATCCAAGCCACTCACCATCCTGACTTGGAAATATATCACTGTTTCTTCACTGTTGCTGTGTCAAATTCATTGAATTCCCTCCCTCAGGGTGTTGTGGATCTACCTACAGCATATGGACTGCAGTGGTTCAAGAAGGCAGCTCACCATCATCTTCTCAAGGGCAACTAGGGACGGGCAGTAAATGCTAGCCAACCAGTGATTAGATTAGATTCCCCACAGTGGGGGAACAGGCCATTTGGTCCAACAAGTCCACACTGACGCTCCGAAGAGTAACCCAGACCCATTTCCCTCTGACGAATGCACCTAACACTATGAGCAATTTAGCACGGCCAGTTCAGTGATGTCCATGTCCCATGAGTGAATAAATAAAGAAGAACTTTCTGTCTGCAATGGTCTCCCTTCGTACTATTCCTGAGGTTCAGTTTTGATTCGGAGATGCTCAAAAACTGCATACATTCATGTAGAACTCGGAGCTCAAAAACTGCATGAATTTATGTAAAACTCTGTTATCTCACTTTTTAGATTAGAATCAATCTAAACATCAGGTCATAGACAGAGAACACAGGGGACTAACACCTTCAACATGTTGTCTAGCTATCACCATTGTTAACAGCTAACCCGAGAATGCAACTTTAAAAAAAAAGGGTTTTGTGATTTACACATGAAAGAAGTGAAACTATCACTGTATTCTAACAGATGAAAGGCTTAACAGACAATCAATTCTTCAATGTATAATTTCAGTTACATCACACTGCAAATTTTTGCTATAAATTCTGTGTTACGATCGAGCCCTCCACAATCACTTGATGAAGGAGCGTCGCTCCGAAAGCTAGTGTGCTTCCAATTAAACCTGTTGGACTATAACCTGGTGTTGAGTGATTTTTAACTTTGAGGTTCAGTTGTCAGTCTTGCATTCCGATGACCTAGCCCTGCTCAGTACTACCTTCAAAATGTGCTCATGGAGAGGATATTTCAATAAAGTGGCCAGTTTGGGTAGGATGTCTTCCTGGAGGTTTTATCTTTTGACCTCCTACCCAGTACGCTACCTTTCATTCCCAACTCTGCAATCTTTATAATGAATGATTTAAAATAAAGAGGAAAAAGGCTTTTTAATGCATTGATCATTCTCTTTTTCTCTGAGCCCTTACAGTCAGTGGAAACCAGCACACGGTGAGGTCAGTGGTCTAATAATCCTGAGGTTCAGATACTTTGGAGACATGAGATCAACTCCCCACATGGTAGCTAGAGTAATTTACATCCCATTAATTAATAAATCTGAAATAAAATTCTAATCACATGAAATCATGAAGTTCTCTGACTGTCATAAAAATCCATCTGGTTCCCTGATGCCCCACAGGAAAGGAAATGTTATTGCTTTTATCTTGACATGTGACTCCAAACCCATAATAATGCATTTGACTTAATTATCCTCTGAAATGGCTAAGCAAGCCATGCAGTTGTATCAAACTGCGGCTGTGAGTGTAAGCACATTGATGCTTCCAGCACTTTAAGAAATGTTTTATCACCATTGTCTCAAGGGCGTTCAAGATGGGCACTAAACGCTGGCCTTTTCAGTGATACTCTCATTGCAAGAACAAATAAATTTTAAAATAAAGTTTTTCGAAGATTAATCTTTAATTCCTGGAGATTCGGAAGATAACACAGGAGCCCTGAGAAACCTTGTAGACATTGGGAGGTTGAGCAGGGTAAGAAGGACTTGTGCTGTCCACTTGAGAGTCCTGAGGTAGAGTAGCCAGCACCATTTCTCTGCTTGAGATTGGAGGTTCCCAGAATGGGAGATGGGTAAGCAGTAGATTGGAAACTATTGGCCTAGACCATGTTCATGCTCCTCCTGGCCCAAGAAAAATCATTAAGTACCCTTCAACCCTAAAACATACTTTTCTCTGCTACTGGCTAGCAGTGGCCCCTTGTAGAACTGATGGTTAGGCCACTTATTGCATCCACTCGGTCAATAGTTCCATCATTTTATGTATGTAAGAGGACTCCATTTTCATTGGATTGATAATTGAGTCATACTGAGTCTTGAGGAGGTTTTGCAAGGCGGTGATAAAGAAGGATAGGTTGTGAGATTTCGAGAAGCCACCCCAAAGTGTCGAATAAAGCCAGATGGGCCAATGGGCTGAGAATTGGCAGATGGAGTTTAATTCAGATAAATATGAGGTGCTACATTTGGGGAAAGCAAATCTTAGCAGGATTTATAAACTTAATGGTAAGTTCCAAGGGAGTGTTGCTGAACAAAGAGACCTTGGAGTGCAGGTTCATAAATCCTTGAAAGTGGAGTCGCAGTTCGATAGGATAATGAAGAAAGCGTTTGGTATGCTTTCCCTTATTGGTCAGAGTATTGAGTACGAGAGTTGGGAGGTCATGTTGCGGCTGTACAGGACATTTGTGAGGCCACTATTGGAATATTGTATGCAATTCTGGTCTCCTTCCTATCGGAAAGATGTTGTGAAACTTGAAAAGGTTCAGAAACGATTTACAAGCATGTTTCCAGGGTTGGCGGATTTGAGCTATATGGATAGGCTGAATAGGCTGGGGCTGTTTTCCCTGGAGCATTGAAGGCTGTGGGGTGACATTATAGAGATTTATAAAATCATGAGGGGCATGGATAAGATAAATAGACAAGTTATTTTCCCTGGGTGAGGGAGTCCAGAACTGGAGGGCATACGGTTAGGGTGAGAGGGGAAAGATATAAAAGAGACCTAAGGGGCAACTTTTTCACTCAGAAGGTGTAACATGCATGGAATGAGCTGCCAGAGGAAGTGGTGGAGGCTAGTACAATTGCAACATTTAAAAGGCATCTGGATGGGTATATGAATAGGAAGGGTTTGGAGGGATATGGGTCGGGTGCTGACAGGTGGGACTAGATTGGTTTGGAATATCTGGTCAGCATGGACGAGTTAGACCGAAGGGTCTGTTTCCATGCTGTACATCTCTATGACTCTATGACTCTTATAACTAAGGTTTGCCATGTTGGGCAAAGGGAGATGATGAAGGGGGAACAGAAGAGGAATTCAGAGGATTAGAGCATCCAGGAGAGGTTACCGGGTTGGAGAAGATTACAAACATAATGTGCTGTGAGGTTTATTTGAACTTATGTTTAACAGGGGGTCTTGCATTTATGTTTTCATAATAGTTTATTGATCATGTATCTGTCACTTGTTGTTAGAGACAAAATTTCAATCTCAGGACAAATGATGCAGGAGTTTTTTCGGATTGTGTCCTAGACCCAACCTCTTCAGCTGCTTCAGCAATGAGGCTGCTGATTGCGCAATGTATCAAATATAAAAGCAATGTGTGCAGCAATTTCTGGACAATATCCAGCCTTATGCTGATAAGTCAAAAATAATGCTTCTCTCCCATAACGCCTGGGCAGTGACTATCTGTAGCCAGATGTGTAAATGCCAGGTCTTTGGCATTCATTGGTATTACCATTGCCAAGTTCCTCACCAACATACAGAGTGAGGGTTCATCATTGACCAGCCCATAAAAGTCACGGGTACAGGAGCAGGTTCGAGACTAGTGGCAAGTGGTTCTCTTCCTGATTCCTCAAAGCCTTTCAACCACCTGCAAGTCAGGAGTGTGCTGTAATACTCTTCACTTGCCCAGAAAGATATTATGCAGTAGCAGCCAACAAAGTGATTAATGCCGCATTCGTTGGCCTCTTGATCCACCACTTCATCAGTAGCCTACAGAGACCGCAGCACATAGAGGTTGCACTGCAGGAACACACCTACAATTCCTTAGCAACACCTTCTGAGCCAGTGACTTTCCTAAGCTGGAAGGATGAGGGCAGCAGATGCATGGGAAAGCCACCAACTCCAAGTTGTACACCTTCCCCACTTAGACATAAATCACTGTTTCTTCATTGGTGCTGGTTTAACATCCAGAAACACCTTCTCCCATCAGCACTATAGCAGCACTTGCACCACACAGACAAGTGAGTCAAAAAGAACACCCACAGCCATCACCTCAGGAGCAACTAGGGGTGAAGAATAAATAGAAGCCTTACCAGTGACCTCCACTTCCCAAGATGAATTAAAGATGCTAACACAAGAGCTGGCTGTCAATACTATTGTCACATCCATGAAAATACAACATAAAAATAGATGGTGCTAGAGATATGCAGCAGATCTGGCAGAGAGAAACAGAGCTAATGTCTCAGTGATACATTCATGAGATCCATAACATTCAAGGCTACAGACCAAGAGTTGGAAAGTGCAATTAGCATACATAGGTGATCCCAAACTCAATAGGCCAAAGGGCTTCTTTTATGCTGTACACCTCAATGTTGAATTTTCTTCAAAACACTGAAGAAGAAATATACGTAAAACACATTTTATGTAAGAATACAAAACTACCTAACAATCCTTCAATCTGCAGGCTATTCTCTCTCATTTAGTTGGAAAGGTGAGTGGATTATACCTCAAATTGCACAGTTGCACCTGCTCAGACAGTGAAATGGTCGGCTGGAGGTCAGGTTTACAAGTCTAATCCTGTTATTCTTCAACATGAAAACAAGGTATTAGTGGCGATATCAACAGCACTCTGCAAATCTAACATTTTGTACATCTTTTGGCAGACAGAAAGAGACAAAACATAAAGTGTAACCAAGCTGCTGTTTTGCTGCAATTTAACATGCTCGCTTCCCAACAAAGAGAAACAATCCTTTCACAAATTGTAGACCTTAAAACATATGCTCAGCTTTAAGTATAATACAGAAGAACTGCAACTGTTCAAAATCTTCAATAAAAGCAGAAAAGGCTGCAAATGCACAACCCCCATAAACAGAAAAGACAGATTTAATGTTTTAGTTATAGCATTGGAAAACTAGAAGATAAGTGGGTGCTTTTATAGGACCTAACATCCTGAGAGGGGAAAAGACTGCCTTAGATACAAGATTTCCGTACACTTGTTTTAGTGGCTTTTCATTGCCTCACTGAGAGATTGTGATATATCACCCAAGGTTTCAGGTTTACAGCATACTGAACCTGCTTGTTGATCATCCAGCCTTTCTGCCTGCATTCCCGGCTCTCCTTTTAATCATAGAAAGAAACTGCAAATAATAGAAGTCTAGCATTAAAAACAGAAGCATTGACACTACACAACGGGTAAGAGAATTAACCTTTACAGTGTATGCCTTTCAGTTCCAGTGGAAACTATTTTCATTTTATAGATACTAAGGACTTGCTGTGTTGTTCTAAGGTACATTGGAACAATTGGTCCATTTAGTTTATGTTGACTGTCCTTCTTTAGTGTAACTGCAATTATCCTACTGTAACAGTTGTGGTGAGCTTTGGAGATCATAGGTGCAACGTCACTTGTTTCTTTCAGGCATGGTCTACTTAAAACATCATATCTTCAATTATTTATATTATGTCTTCCAAAATATCATCATGTTCATTGAGATTACCAGCATGTTTTAGGGAAGGAAACTGCCATCCTTACCTGGTCTAGCCTACATGTGACTCCAGACCAACAGCAATGTGGTTGACTCTTAACAGCCCCCTGAGCAATTAGGAATGCTTAATAAATGCTGAATCCGGCCAGCGATGATGTCATCCTGTGACTGAGTTTAAAATAATTCATCACTTTCCGTTTTTACTTCCTTCATTTTAATTGATTTGCTCTGTACTGACCCCATTCGTTCCATTCAGTAACAATGTGCCTCCCAAGTCTTTCATCTCCCAGTCCTGGTGAAAGGGCCATGTGCCAATCACTAATCTGCCCTTTCCCTTTCTGATGTACATTAACAGTGGTTATTGTTTTTTTATAAGGTTGTGAAACTCTAAATCCTTCTCTCTCTCTCCCTCTCCTTGTGCCTTTCTGCTCCAAACCGTCAGTTTCCTTTCCTTAAAAAATATTAAGTAACTTCACTGCTGCTCTGGTACATCTCAATTATTTAATGGCCACCAGAAACATCCAAAGCTCCTCCCCCATATGAACCTGTCTGTGTAGTCTCGACACTGTCTGATTTCCTCATAGAACTGAATGCACAACAGTGCTTTCAGAAATGATTGTCTTTCAATGGTTTGTGTGTTTAATAAAAGTTTATAGGCCCGATAGCTCTGCCAGGCTTTATGCTGAATGCAAAGTGAAAGTCAGTCTGCAGAGGTAGCTGTGAGTGTCAACTGGGTGATTTGTAGTGATGCCCATTGAGAGTGGGCAGAGTCTACAAACATCTGCGTCATGCTATGTCATGTGGGAGTCAGTGACATCAGTGACTGGCCTTAGGGAAGTCCTGCACTTATCTGCCAGTGAAAAGACGACACATGCAGGGCTAATAACTTGATGTATATACTCTACTCACAGCCCACACATCACAATCAGCAACATAACTGTCCTGTGTTGGGACGATGCTGTGCATTGTGAATCCAATCAACAGCCTGAGACACACTGAGCCAGATTTGAATATATGTCTATGGGAGACCTCCCTTGTATTGATCCCAGTGTCTGCGAAGCCGTTGTTTCCCCAGGTGACCAAGAGTTATTTTCAGCAGCTTGCCATGTCATCAGTGCGTGTAGCCCTTCCAATGAGGCATTTGGTTGCAGCAGAGATTAACACTTGAAGGCTTTCACTCACTGTTCTGTGGAAACGTCCTTGAATGCACCTCTCACTAGCAAGTCCCAAGACCAGTTTCAGGGAGGAAGCACGTCTATAAATGTTTAATCCCTCAAACAACATCATCCTTCAGCCATCATCAATGAAACAGAAGATTTAGCCAACATTGCAGTTTGTGAAGGCTTGTTTTGCAAAAATAGACCCATTAGGTTGATGCGTATATAAAGATTAGGTGAGCGCGGTTTTGTTTTGATGTGAGGCCCCCTTAGTCAAATAGTCTTTCCATACTTTTTAGATTCACATATTAAGAAAGGTCATATGGCACTAATATCTCAAATACAATACATATTCAAAATGGACTTCCATTATGGATCACATAAAACTTGTGTTTGAATCAATAATGAATAAGAAAATATTGTCTCACTGTGTCAAGTTCATCTTAATTTCATCCTTTTATGCTGAGATCATAATTTGCACTTAAACATGGACTCGTCCCTCTGAGATTTTTGTATAATTCTGGTATTTTTGAAGTGACTCCATTACTGTTTCAAAGGTAATCTTTTTAACAGCACAACAGTAGCTACACTTCAAAAAGACTTCAGTGGTTATAAAGTGCTTTGAGATGCCCTAAGATCTAAAAGGAGGTGTTCTCACAGATAATGCTTGTGCTCAGCTCATAAAGAGGAGGAAATATCAGAGAAACAAATGCTTGTATTTCTATAGCAGTTCCATGACCACAGGGCACCCCAAAGTGCTTTACATTCAATGAAGTACATTTAAAGTGTAGTCACGGTTGTAATGCATAACATGTGGCAACCAAATTATATATTGGAACTCCTTTAAACAGCAATGTGAGAATAGCCAGATACTCTCTTTTCATTGAGGGACAAATATTGACCAGGAAACTGGTGGGTATCTTTCCTGGTCTTCTTCAAAACATTGCTACAGGATCTTTTATGTGAGTGGCAGTGGCAGAGGCACATTCCCCTCTCTCAATTTATAGCAATTCAAGTAATGATCTGCCTTCCTATTTTTGCTATTAAAGTGGATAAACATGAGGTTATCCACTTTAATATCAAAAATAGGAAGGCAGATCATTACTTGAATTGCTATAAATTGAGAGAGGGGAATGTTCAATGAAGCCTGGGTGTCCTTGTGCACCAGTTGCTGAAAATAAACACACAGTTACAGCAGGCAGTAAAGAATGTAAACTGGATAGAATCCCTACAGTGCAGAAAGAGGCCATTCAGGCCATTAAGTCTGTACCAACCCACCAAAGAGCATCTTACACAGACCCAACACTCCATCCTATTCCCGAATTCCCCCTGGCCAATCCATCTAACCAAGTTAAAAATGACACAACATCAGGTTATAGTCCAACAAGTTTATTTGAAGGTACAAGCTTTCAGAGTGCAGCTCCTTTGTCAGGTAGTTAATGGGGCAGGATACATAGGACACAGAATTTATAGCATGGTGAAACCATACACTTTTGGACTGTGGGAGGAAACCGGAGCACCTAGAGGAATCCCATGCAGACACAGAGAAAAGTACAAACTCCACACAGACCGTCGCCCGAGGCTAGAACCAAACCTGGGTCCCTGCCGCTGTGAGGCAGCAGTGCTAACCACTGAGCCATCGAGACACTGGCCTCCATAGCGAAAGTTTCAAGCACAGGAACAAGGATATCTTGCTGCAATTACACAGGGCATTGGTGAGGCCACACCTGGAATTTTGTTTTCTTATCTAAGGAATGATGTTCTTGCTATAGATGGAGTGCAGCAAAGGTTTACCAGATTGATTTCTGGGATGGCAGAACAAACGTATGAAGAGAGATTGAGTCAGTTAGGATTAAATTCTCTGGAGTTTAGAAGAATGAGGGGGCAACTCATAAAATTCTAACAGGTTTAGACAGGTCAGATGCAAGAAAGATGTTCCCGATGCGAGGGGAGACCCGAATTAGGGGTCATAGTTCAAGGATAAGGTGTATAACTTTTAGGACTGCAATGAAGGGAAATTTCTTCACTGATAGAGTGGTGAGCCTGTGGTATTCATTACCACAGAAAGTGGTTGAGGTCAAAATATTGTGTGTTTTCAAGAAAGAAGTAGATATAGCTCTTGTGACCAAAGTATCAGGGGATCAGGGGATGGTATAGTGACTCATTGGTTAGTACTGCTGTCTCACAACACCAGGGACCTGGGTTTGATTCCAGCCTTGGATGACTGTCTGTGTGGAGTTTGTATGTGCTTCCCCTGTCTGAGTGGGTTTCCTCCCACAGTCCAAAGGTTACGTGGATTGGTCATGCTAAATTGCTGATAGTGTCCAGGGATGTGCAGGTCAGGTGGATTAGCCATGGGAATGCAAGGTTACAGGATAGGGTTGGTTGGGTGAGGTTGGGGGGGGTGGGGGAGGTGTCGATGTGGATTCAATGGGCTGAATGGTCAGCTTCCACATTGTTGAGATTTTGTATGGGGATTAGGGTGTTGAACTAAGTGATCAGCCATAATCATGTTGAATGGCAGGACAAGCTCAAGCGGTCAAATTTCCTACTACTGCTTCTATCTTTGATATTTCTATGTTTCTATGTTATGTCCAGCTGTGAAAAAGCTCAGGGCCTTGGTATAATGTGTCGTCTGAGAGATGATACATTCCTTCAATACCACACTAGACTGTCAGCTTTGAAGTCTTGAAGTAGAGCTTGAATACAAAACCTTCTTACTCAAGGGGAGAGTGCCAGCAGTTGAACAAAGGCCAACATCAAGGACTCTAGAGACCAAACTCACTGCCTTTATTGGGCCAGCAGCATCAGTATCGGGGCCGGAACACTTCAGACGGCTACTTTTCAAGTAGCCAACCTTCACTCACCTGCAGGCTCACACCCCATGCATTGATTTCGGTTTCCTTTCATGTTTGCCTGTCACTTCTTCACTCACTCCTCCTCAACTTGGCAAAGGCTGTCATTGGCTCAAAATACCTTCCAGGGCTCTAAGTCATTTGGCCTTAAACCATCTTCTCTCTCCCATTTTGACTCCACCCTTTCTTTTTAAACGTCGCTTTCACATAGTTCACATTTTTCCACTCGCTTGTCAGCTTTGCTTCCTGCACTCGTCCAGATCTCATACCGGGCTTTCCATTATTATTCTGATATGTCGGCCACAGAAAACTACGTATAAAAAGTACAATTCGCTTCATTGCAATTTAACAAATAAGGTGCATGCTGCCCTTCTCAAACAATCAATCTAACAATGCATGATATATTTCTCGAAAGGGAAAATGATACTGTTACACATTATATACTGTCCTGAATAGCATTGTACAACTAAGCTTACACTAAGCTTACAATACCAAAAAGTATAAAGTAGCATTGACTTGGATGAATTTGATCAATCATATGATGCATACATAAATCAATTAGCCCAGTTTGTTTTCTATTCACTTGTGGGATGTGGGTGTTGCTGTATTTATTGCCTGCCCCAGTTACCCTTCAGAAGCACACTCTGTAATGAAGGTCAAACTGAGCAGTTCTGTCAAAGAACAGGTTCTGATGTGATAGTGGCCCCTTTTTTGCACTATGCCATTCCAGATATTTCCTAATCAACATATTCAATGATGTTGTGACACACCTCTGGAGCAGGTGGGACTTGAACCCAGGACCCCTGGCTCAGAACCACCGCACCACAAAGAGCCCAGTGGTACCAGTCTATGAGTCTGCACATAACTGGACCATGTGAGTGTCAATCTTTGGTCTGTGGCAATCAGCCAACTTTGAATACAGCAATGGTTGTAGCTATCATTGCCAGATTCCTAGAATTAAGAAACTAAAAACATTAGGCTTTCACATGTAAAGATCAAATGAACTTGGTTTTGTTTGGAAACGCTGGCTCTTTGTCAAAAACTCTTTCATAGTATTCAGGTTCTCAAGTTAATAAAGATACTTACACTAATACCTAAATATACCTGATAGGAAACAGAGACTTGGCACAAATGGGTCATTTTCAAGTTGGCAACATGTGGCGTCCCTCAGGAGTCAGAGCTGGGGGCCTAACTCTTTGCTGTTTGTCTCAATGATTAGATGAACGGACTCCCGTAATGGTTGTTAAATTTGCTGAGGACACAAAGGTAAGTCAGAAAGTAAGTTGTAAACAGGTGCTAAGGAGTTGGATGTGGGTTTGCTTGCTGAGCTGCAAAGTTCATTTCCAGACATCGCGTTAAACTACTAGATAATACCTTCAGGGTGCCTCAGGCAAAGCAATGCTGAAAATTTCTGCTTTCTATTTATATATTTGGGTTTCTTTGGGTTGGTGATGTCATTTCCTGTGGTGATGTTATTTCCTGTGGTGAAGTCACTTCCTTTCCTTTTCTCAGGGGTCTAACTCGATGTGTTTGTTGATAGGGTTCCAGTTGGAATGCCATGCTTCTAGGAATTCTCGTGTGTGTCTTTGTTTGAGCTTGTCCTAGGATTGATATGTTGTCCGGGTCGAAGTGGCATCCTTTTCCCTCTGTATATGAGGATACTAGTGAGAGAAGGCCATGTCTTTTTGTGGCTAGTTGGTGTTCATATCCTGGTGGCTAGTTTTCTGCCTGTTTGTCCAATGTAGTGTTTGTTACAGTCCTTGCACAGTATTTTGTAAATGACATTAGTTTTGCTCATTGTCTGTATAGCAAACCTACATTCAAAACCTCAACCTGAGCTACAAATCTTCTCAAAACTTGCTAAGGTGCTAAGGAGGCTATAAAGGACTATAAATAGTTAAGAGAGCAAGTAAAGATCTGGCAAATGCTGTATAATGTGGAAAAATGTAGAGTTGTCCAGTTTAGCAGAAGAAGAAAAAAAAAGAAGCCCATTATCCAAATGTTTGGAGACTGCAGAGCTCTGACATGCAGATGGATCTGGGTGTTCTAATGTATAAATCACAAAAACCTAGTTTGTACATACAGCAAGCAATTAGGAAAACCATTTGGATGTTACTGTTTATCGTGAGAGGATATGTTTTAATAATACAGTCCATTGCTGAGATTGCATCTGGCCAACTGATCATGATATTGATCTACTTACTTAAGGCAGAATGTAGATGTGTTGAAACAGCTAGAGCATTTTACATGGCAAAACCCGAGAATTGTCTGAAGGCTATCTTAAGAGGTCTTTCATTCGTGGTTTGATGCCACACTGAGTTTTTATTCATGACAAATTGGCCGAGGAGACGGCATAATCAGCAACTGATTTTAGACCTAGACTTCAAAGTAATATTATTGATTAAATTAGATAAAACAAAGGACTGTGGATGCTGAAGCTCTTAACATCTAAGGATCACAGGACTCAAAACATTAACTCTGCTTTCTCTGCGTAGTGCTGAGTTTCTCCAGTAATGGCATACATGGTAATCATAAACATACAAGGTTCAGACTTATAACTACATTAGACAAGGATTAATCTATCTTCTTTGTGAGCCTTCCAGACTAGATTGTGATCTTCTAACTCGACCCACAATCTCTTTTATGCTTAGTGATGAGCAATTCCATGACATCATCGCAAGGTTGCTTCAGGGTCCTGAATTCTTACACAACATGAGGAAGGGATAGATAGGCTAGCCCTGTATCCACTGATGTTTACAAGAGCAAAAACTCACTTGAATGAAACATACAAGATCCTGAGGGTCTTAACAAGGCAGAGGTGAAAAGGGTATTTCTACTTAGGGCGAATCTAGAACGAAGGGTCACTATTTAAAAATAAAGGCTTACATATTTGGGACAAGGCTGAGGATAAGTTTGTTCTCAGATTATTATGAGTCTTTGAAATCCTCTTCCTGAAAAGGCAGTAGGAGCAAAATATTTGCATATTGGTGGACAGAGGTAAAATCACCAAAGCCCCACTCTCTTATCAGAGTGAGACACAGACAATTTGCAGTGATTTAACTTGAAGGTCACCTCGGGTGAAGGGGAAGAGTTGAGCAGGAGAACCCTTCATGGTTAACTCAACTGGTGCAGGGGTTGAACCCATAATGTTGACATTGCACACATGACAAAGTAGCAACCCAGACAACCAATCCCAGAGTTGGTGCAAATCCTAATGTGGGAGGAAAGAAAAGGTCATTAAGAGTATGGGTGGCACGGTGGCTCAGTGGTTAGCACTCAGAGTGCCAGAGACCTGGGTTCAATTCCCGCCTCAGGCAACTGTCTGTGTGGAGTTTGCACGTCCTCCCCATGTCTGCGTGGGTTTCCTCTGGGTGCTCTGGTTTCCTCCCACAATCCAAAGATGTGCAGGTCAGATGAATTGGCCATGCTAAATTGCCCATAGTGTTAGGTGCATTAGTTAGGGGTTACTATTCGGAGGGTTGATGTGGACTTGTTAGGCCGAAGGGCCTGTTTCCACTCTATAGGGAATCTCATCTAATCTAATCTAATCTAATCTAATCTAATCTAATAGATGGGAATGTGGGGTAAACAGCTGTGATCTTATTGAATAGCAGAGGAGGCTTCAGGGGCTGAGTGCCCAACTCTTGCTCCTAATTTGTATGTTTATGTGTACAATACATATTAATACACGTTGAATATGGAATTCCATGATGGGTCAATTATACTTCATAAGAATGTGTTTAGATCGATTATGAATGTTAAATTGTCTCTCTGTGTCAAGTTTGCTGTATTTTAATCGTCTTCTGTCTGAATCATGAATTGCTCTTAAATATATACTTGTCCTTCTGGTATTTTTGAAATTGTAGCATTACTGTTTCAACAGTAATTAATACTGTAAGTGTTAAACCTGAAATTCCTGTTAACTCCTTTGGTGCAAATTCCCAGACTACAGGCAGTTCCTGGGTTGCGAGTGGATTCCATTTTTAAGTACAGCAAACTTTTTGCTAACTAACATATTCGGGACCAGGAGTGCATTGGTTCATCAAATATTCTTGTTGATACATTTGTAAGTCGATTTGTACACAAGTGGAACACAATGTAGGACAATATAAGATAGCCATTTGCAATTAAGAGGAAAGGTTTGTATGTCAGATTATTAAAATTAATATTAGTACACCCTGGTATGGGATCTCATCCATAAGTATGATATTTGTAACTTGGGGACTTCCTGTATTGTAATAGCAATTCTTATGCATTTACAATTAACAGTTGAGAATAAAATTACTGACATCCCAGGTATATTGGGACATTTTCCATTTTTCTGTGAATCTATACAATCTTGCAGTCTCTTCACATCAAGGAATAATGTTGTTAATGAAATCAAGAAACGCACCCTTTGCTCTTTGAAGCAACTAAAATAAGCTATTCAAACTTTTTGACACGAACCATTTGCAAAAAGAGACACATGTACAAATTCCTGCCACTCAGGAGTCATTAGCAACCAATTAGAGCCATAATTACAATTTTCAAAAAAAAAATAATTTTGATCAGTTTCTTGAACACTGCTGCTAAAGTCCTGAAATTTTCAATTAACCTTGAACACTAATATAACCTGACACCATCAACCAACAGAGAACATTACCATGCTGCAGTCAGTTTGCAAATGTCAGCCCTCAATATTACAGGCTTCAAGCTCAAGAATTTGAAGATAAGCTAATTAAGCCGCACTGATTGCACTGCACGCGACTGTTAAAACATCATTTTGTTATTATTAATAAAGTTGCCAAAAAATAATTAGTGGATTAATTTCCCAAGCTATCTGGGTATATGCTGTTGAGTGGAGGGTTAAAGGCACATGAATTTTAGCTTTCCACTTATACAGATCGAGACCTGATGAAGAGTCATTGATCTGAAATATTTACTGATTTTTTTTCTATTTGCAAACAGTGCCTGACCGGCTCCATATTTTAAGCATTTTCTATTTTATTTCAGAATTCCAATATTATACTATCGTACAACCATAATTTTCTCTGCAACAAAATAGTTCCCTTGATCTCCAATATCCCGCTCTATTGTGCATCGCCTATCACTGCCTTATATTCCCACCCATCAAGGTCAATGGAAGGAAAGGATCTATCTAAGCACACTTATATAATGAAGGCAGTCTATCTTTGACCGATGGATTTACATGTACTGACACCATCTCAAAGCCTCAGATTAGTTCCAAGTCATTTGTCATGAACCCCAACCAAAAATTCCTATCTATCCTCAAAACAGAAAATGCTGGAGAAACTGATCTGGTCTGACAGTACCTGTGGAGCGAGAAACAGAGTTAATATTCCAGGTCTGGTATTGCTCTTCTTTAGGACTGAGAGTGCTTGGAAAGTGATGTTTTTATGTTGCTAACGGAGGGAAAGGAGAAGCAGGAGGAACAATTGGTGAGAGTGCCCAGAATAAAAGCCAAAGGGAGTGTTCATGGTGGTAAAAGAGCAATAGAGATATTAAATAGATGTGAACGATACATGTGAAACGGATAAGGATGAGGGTCTCCATCACATCTAATGTTGCCATGTTCCACTGGAATAACTCCAACCTGTCCAACTTTTTCCTCAGCTAAGGTTCCCATTGTCCTCACTTTCCACCCACAAATTTTCAGATTTAAAGGATTATCCTCTGCTATTTCCACCATCTCCAACAGGATACCACCACCAAACACATCCTCCCTCCCCTACACTATCAGCATCCCACAAGGACATTCCAACTGTGACCCCTTTGTCCATTCCTCCATCACTTTGAACATTTTTTCACTCTCCCATGCCACCTTCCTATGCAATCACAGAAGGTGTAACACTTTCACCTTTATCTTTTCCTTCCTCTCTGCCCAAGGCCACAAACACATCTTCCAGGTGAAGCAAGTTTACTTGTACTTCTTTCAATCTGAACTACTGTATTCACTGCTCACAATGTGCCTCCTTTACATTGGTGAGACCAAACGCAGACTGGGTGATTACTTTGTGCGACACCTTCACTCTGTCCATAAAAATGCCACCAATCTGCCAGTTGCTCATCATTACAATAAACCATCTTCTCCTATGGTAACATTTCCATCCTGGGCCTACTACAGTAATACAATGAAGCTCAACGCAAGCTGGAGGAACAGCACCTCATTTTCCTTTTTGGCACTAAACAGCCTCTAGGACTCAACACTGAATTTAACAACTTCAGAGCATGTCCTCTATTCTCCATTTTGATTGCAGTCTGGCCAGGGCTGTGTCTTATTGGCTTTGCTGTCAGCACAGCGGATATGTTTTTGTCTTTTCTCATCTTACATACATACCTGTTTAACATCTCTATCCTTTCTTTATCTCCATTAACTCTGGGCACTCTCACCAGATGATCTGTCTTGTAATTCATTAAGTGAGAATCTGGTGAAGCTGAGCTGGAGTTGAACTGAAACTGAATTATTAGGGTGGGCCCCAATTTCGACTTAACCCACCCAGGTTCAGAACTGTTTCTGAAACTGATTAACAATTTCCACTCAATGTTACTTTCCACTTGCTTCTGGCCTGGATCTGCCCCCTTTTCCACTGTACCAGTTAGACTAGGGCTTTTTAAAACATTTTTGTGGAATTACAACTGACATGAAAAAAAAATACTACTGGCAATGATTTGGGCCCTGAAGTTTATGTGACTATTACCTAGAATTAGTCTATAATATCTTGTTCATGTGAGAGTTGATGTTGGCCTGGTGATGGAGTCTGCAAAAATCCATTCTTGAAATGCAAGGTATTCTGTGAATTGAACATAATAACAAAATAAAGTGGTAAGTTAGACAGTGTAGTGACACTAGTTCAGAGATGGTTAATGTTGTTGGATTAGTTGCTGAATTATAAAACCATGCTCCTGATCTACATCCACACTTACATGACCAGACAGCAAGAATAAATAAATGTAACAGCTGATATGTTTGCTCTGTCTGCTATTTTTAGTGCCCTGGTTAATTCATCTGTGTTAAAGTCCTGTCTGCACTATTTGAATGCAGTAACTAACCCTTTTAGGTTAATGATTGAGTTAAAATAAGACAGGAATTTAATGTAAACACATTATCCAGAGGCCTATAAATAGATCATGGAGGAGATTAAACCCCTGTATGCTCACGGGCTGGTCAGTGTACAAAGAAGTCTCACTTAATTTGGCAGCTAACTTGTGCCTTGGCATGAACATGACAGGGAAAGAGTCCTCTGCCTTCATCACATGGCTGGTATGAGGCCACGTTTCTACACACAGGTGTTGGAAAACCATGAGGAAAGAAATGAGAAAAGCAAACTAAAAGAACCTGCTGTTATATATAGCTCAGGGCTCAATGTGTTTATGGGTACAAAGTGCCATGTTACAAAGTCTCTGCTGTAATGTGAGACCAAATTGAAAAGAACGACATCCTGCAAATAGCAGTATGTCCACCCAACAGGACAGGGAAGGTTTTGGCTTGATGCCTATATTTGCCACTCAGCACCTCCTGACAATGCAGCACTCCAGCAGTATTAGCATGGCTTCTCTGCTGATTTCTGGAGTGAGGCTAGAAGACACACCATTGTTCTCAGGGGTGAAGGTGTTACCCACTGAGCCACTCCTACCCACACTGCATTCAGAGTCAATTTCCTTACATATAAATCAATGTTGTTAGCAAGATCTGACACATCAGGACCTCAGCACAAAGTCCATTTACATTTCATCAAGGGAGAAATCACCATTTCAACGACAGGGCATTCATTGAGCATTCACTACCTCAGCAAAGTTTCATTTTCAATCCCAGAGTAGATCATACTTGATTTTTAGTAAAATATCAAGACAGTGGAGGACACAGAGGACTCTACAACCATTGGAGTGTTGTACCTAACTCCAGGGTACAATGGATAAGAGAATCAGAAGGGTGGAGCTTTAAGAATATAAGCTGGAGGGCTCTTTCCTTGAAGCTCTCTCTAAGGATTTGTAACCAACCTGGACTGTGTGGGAGTTTCCAGTTAAGATTAGATTAGATTACTTACAGTGTGGAAACAGGCCCTTCAGCCCAACAAGTCCACACCGACCCGCCGAAGCGTAACCCACCCAGACCCATTCCCCTTCACCTAACACTACGGGCAATTTAGCATGGCCAATTCGCCTAACCTGCACATTTTTTTTGGATTGTGGGAGGAAACCGGAGCACCCGGAGGAAACCCACACAGTCAGTCACCTGAGGCGGGAATTGAACCCAGATCTCTGGTGCTGTGAGGCAACAGTGCTAACCACTGTGCCACCGTGCATGAATGAGCATGAATGACTACAGTTGGCAGAAATGGCAATGAAAGAAGTTTAGTGAAGACAAGGCCTTTATTTCTATTTTAGACTCAAATCAATTTGAAATTCTCATGTTCACAGAGAGAGATGGATAGGGCTGTAATGAAGCACTGGCCACATACATACTGTGCGGCATGTAACCAGCTTTAATCAACCCTCTAGAGTTATCTTGGAGCTGACAGGAATTAAAGGTTAAACACCAAGTCCCTGCTCCCAGCAATCTAGAAAGAATAGAAAGCAATAATGTGTGATTTGGCTTATTGTCTTAGAATCTTTATTAGTTGCAAAGTGAGTAGATGGGATGAAAGGCTGTTTGACTGATAACCAGGGAGCTGGTAAAGAATAGGCACAACTCTTGGTCTCAGTTTTATCCAGGTGCTCCTCTGATATGTAAGTAGACACTCCCTGTAGGTGAACAGAAGGTTTATGACAGCAACGAAGAGGAGAATATCCCACAGAGTGTCAGAGCTGAAACACAACCATCTTTGGTAATCTAGAAAGGGTGACCTTACTCATTGTGTTACCATGGAAGGAGGATATTGCATTGAGTGGCTTCAGCAGCAACTAATTGTCCCCAGCAGCTTAAATGTATCCCTCGACTGCCTTGGTGAGATCGATGAAGGGGATACATAGTGGTCTTCTTTATTCTGGCTATTCCTCCTGCTGCTGCTGGACTGAGATGATCACATCAATTGGAGATCTTCCAGTTCTTCACTGGGTTTCAGGGAAGATGTTTGCAGCCTGGATTTGTGGTCTTACAGGAACAACACAGACAAATGTTGTTCTCACAATGCTCAGCTGGGAGACACCTTGATAGTGGTTGTAATTGTTGAAACTGCCCAGGTACAGGGTCACAATCCTTGTGTCACACTAACCATGGGGCATTGTCCCCCTCTCTCTAGCAGAGACAGGGAGGTTTGTGCAGAAGCTCAAGGGGAGCGGATTTCCTGTTCTTGATGCACTCAGGTGTGATGATACCAGCAGACGGAGATTTGCCCATGGCAAATAAGATTCTTTTTATTCACTCATGAGATGCAGGTGTCACTGGTTGAGCCAGCATTTATTGCCCGCCTTTAGTTGCCCTTGAGAAGGTGGTGGTGAGGTACCTTCTTGAACCGGTGCAGTCCACATGCTGCAGATAGACCCACAATGCCCTTAGGGAGGGAATTCCAGGATTTTGAGTCAATAACTTGGCTAAGCTTCTCCATTACAGGTTTGATATCTATTTCTACAATGGCAGGCAGGCTTTCCCTGGTGTCTCAAGCTTCCCCAGTGACAGTATTCTTCCTAGAACATAAACCAAAGTAATATTTTACCCATCTCTCCAACTGTTAATCACAGTCAGTAGATCATATATATCCTGTATTTCTGAACAGACCCAGTCACCAACTGGACCTCCACATCCATCCCACCCACTCCCAGCACTCTGACTGTAGGGGTTAGGGGTGTCGCCATTGTCCTTGTGTGATCGTCTACAGCATGCATTTACCAGTATCTTGTCAAAGACACAAAAAGCCTTTTATTGAACGACAGGTTGAGGAGGAGGGGATGGAATCATCATAGAATCCCTACAGTGTGGAAACAGGCAGTTTGGCTCAACAAGTCCATGCCAACTCCCCGAAGAGTATCCCACCCTGACCCATTACCCCTACCCTATTGCTCTACATGTCCCTGACTAAAGCATCCAAACTACACATCCATGAACACTATGGGCAATTTAGATTAGATTACATTACATTACATTACATTACAGTGTGGAAACAGGCCCTTCGGCCCAACAAATCCACACCGACCCGCCAAAGCGCAACCCACCCATTCCCCTACATTTACACCTTTACCTAACACTACGGGCAATTTAGCATGGCCACTTCACCTGACCTGCACATCTTTGGACTGTGGGAGGAAACTGGAGCACCCGGAGGAAACCCACGCAGACACGGGGAGAATGTGCAAACTCCACACAGTCAGTCGCCTGAGGCGGGAATTGAACCCGGGTCTCCGGCGCTGTGAGGCAGCAGTGCTAACCACTGTGCCACCGTGCCGCCCATTTAGTATGGCCAATTCACCGAACCTGCACATCTTTGGACTGTGGGAGGAAACCCCCATGCAGACACAGGGAGAATGCGCAAACTCCGTGCAGAGAGTCGCCCGAGGCTGGAATCGAACCCGGGTCCATGGTGCTGTGAGGCAGCAGTGCTAACCACTGAGCCACCGTGCTGTGTAATATGTTTGGAACAAAGATGTGCAAAATGAAAGAAGTAGTTGGGATAATTGCTTCTTGTCTGTGACACTTGTACTGTACAGCACTATGGTGCTGTAAATGTTTACAGTACAATAAAGCCAGGAGTTTATTTTGTTCTTGAGGCATATAAGTTGCCTGAGCATTTCATTCTTCTGTAACCATGTCAGCTGTGGTTCAGTGGGTAACACTTTCACTTCTGAGTCAGAGGCCTGTGGGTTTCAAGTCTCCCTCCGGAGATGTGAGCACATTAGCAGAGCTAACCCTTCCACAGTGCAGGGCTGTGGGCGCACTGCACTGTCAAAGTTGCCCATCTTTCAGATGAAGTTGATGAACTGAGATCCTTTCAAGAGCATATAGAAAATCCCATTGCATTATCTGAAAATTACCTTGGCGTCTCAGCCAATAGTAATCCCCCAACCAAAATTACCTAAAAAAAAAGTTATCTGACTGTTGCGTTGCAGAAAGCAATTAGGCAGCCAAATAATATGTTAGCTTTTTGTTAGAAAAACAATTGGAATATAAGACGAAGGAAGTCCTATATTTATACAGGGTACTGATAAAGCCACACCTACAGTGGCATGTGCAGATTTGATTTCTTTACCTCAGGAAAAAGATTATTACACTCTACAGGAAGTGCAACAGAGATTCAGTGGGCTGTTTCCTGCTAGTGGGGGATTTGTTATTGGAGTAGAGATTGTGTAGACTGGGCTTATATTCCCTGGAATGTAGAGGCTGTGAGAGGTGATCCCATTGAAATATATAAAATTCTTAAGGGGCTCAGCAGGTTAGCTATTGGGATTATTTCCCCTGGCAGGGTCACAGGCTCAGGATATGGGGTTAATTATTTTGGCCTGTGATGAGAATAAATGTCTTCACTCAAAGGGTTATGAATGTTTGGAATTTTCCACCACAGAGAGCATCCACATTGAGAATATTTAAGATGGAAGTCAAAACAAAGATAGATTTATGGTGACCAAGGGTCTTAAGCGATATGGTACATGGAAGGGGATGGTGATGTTGACATAGGTCAGCCATGATCTTGCCCAACGGTAAAGCATGTTCAAGGGGCAAAATAGCCTCCTCCAACTCCTACCTCTCATGTTGGCAAACTGTTGATGAGATCTCCTTGTGCAAATTTGAAGATGGTGGCATCGTGGTAATGTCACTGGATAAGCTAAATGACTCTGGGGCTCTCACCACAACAACTGACGGCATTTCAACACAACCAATAATTCTGGATTCTGAAGCAAACCTTGGTGATGGTGGCCATGACAACCACCCTCAGTCGATGTGAAAACCTATTATGCTCATACCCTTTGGACAATGAAATCTGCCATCCTTCCTGGGTCTGGCTAATCCAGACGCACAGCAATGCAGAATGGCCTGAGGGAGTCACTCAGTTCAAGGATAATTTGGGATGGCTAACAAATGCAGAGACAGAATCACAGAATTGCTGTGGCTCAAGGAGGCTTTTCGGCCTGGAGTACTTTGAACAGAAAGAGAAAGGAAACCCAGCAAACAGTCACAGTAATAGCAACACACTTCAGAACTCCTTTGATAACTGGAAGGTACCACAGGATAGGAACTTTGAATTCATAAGTAATGTAAGCTTGGGTTAAATTCAATTTGACAAAGGCATAGGAAAGTTCTACTCAGTATTTTTCCTGTCTCAGATGAGGGTAAATAGACAAGTCCTTTTCCCTGGCTTGGGGGAGTCCAGAACTAGAGGGCGTAAGTTTAGGGTGAGAGGGGAAAGATTTAAAAGGGACCTAAGGGGCAACATTTTCACGCAGAGGGTGGTGTGTGTATGGAATGAACTGCCAGAGGAAATGTGGAGACTGGTACAATTGCAACATTTAAAAGGCATCTTGATGTGTACATGAATAGGAAGGGTTTAGAGGGAAATGGACCAAATGCTGGCAAATTGGACTAGATTAATTTATGATATCTGGTCAGCATGGACACGTTGGGCTGAAGGGTCTGTTTCTGAGCTGTACATCTCTATGACTCTATGACTCTGGCTCATCGTGCCTGATGCCCACATCCCATAAAAGAATTTTTTAAAATGCTCTTTAAATTGGTTATTGTAGCTCCTGACATTGGAACACTATTGCAAAAGTACTTTATTAGCTGCAAAGTGGTTTGTGGTGCCCTGCACTTGTGAAATTTACTATATAAATGCAAGTCTTTCCTTCTTTAAAGCCTCACCAATTTGCTCTAACATTAATACATTTGCAGTCTCAGTGTTTGCTATGATCTAATGTCATTCTTGTCTGTATCACAATAAAAATTGTAAGTAGGCATTTCCTGTCTGATTGCAAAGTTCGAGAACCCGTGGAATATTAGAAGTGAAATGAAACCTGGAAGAATAAGGAACCTTCAGCATTTTGACATTATCAGAAAATCCCAAGGTAATGTATAAACAATTAATTAATCAATTAACTACTTTTAAAGCTCAGTCACTGTTCTTATTCTGCCAACTACAGAACGAGAGTCATCTAGACTCAAAACGCTAGCTTGTTCTCTCTCCATGGAAGCTGCCTGACTTGCTGTGATCTCCAGCATTTGTTGTTTTCAGTGCAGAAACTGACTTGTGCTCAGCAGCTGGTTAACCTGTGTCTCATGTTATTGGCTGATCAAATTTGAAAGGTTGAGGAGGGGCAGTGGAACACTGCTGTTCTTTCCGTTGGTCGCTGGGATATGTGGTATTGACGTGAGCAGGGCTTCAGTCCACCATTTTAACAGCTCCCCTGACCCTGCAACACTCCCTCAGCTCCTGTGTCCTCTTGGATCTTCACAGGGACTCTCTTCTGAGATTCCACTAAAATTTCACCAGAGGGAATTGCAGGCTTCATGTGCTAAAGACCATGAGGGTGGCTTGAATTCATGGGGTAAAGTTTCCAGAACTAGGCCAAGCCGACAGTTAAGCACAGAATGAGGCACGCCAGTCTATCAGTATCAGGAGAGTGGAGACTCCGATGAAAACATTTCACATCCAAGCTGCGAGCCTGCCATCTTTCCAGTCCGCTCTGTTTTTATTTTCGGGTGAATGACATCTCTTCAGTTGAGTCAATAATGCAATTGCGTGCACCCTTTTGAGTGGGTCACAATTATATGGGCAATAATGACAGAAAAATTATGACTTTGAGACATTATGCAAATACGTGATTATCCAGCATGCAATTAGCTGAGTGAGGCAATTATCTGATATGCAATTAAGTATTGAGCAGGATTTTGAGCCATTTAAGCTTCCTGTCCAACCAATCTATTTCCGCCGATTGCAACAAGAATGGCAGCGACTGAACCAATAAAACAGATCCACTACTTGCTATTAGAAATACATTGACAAATCACGTCATTGCTAAATTCAGGAGTATCCTGTTCAACGCCCACATGGTATTAATCTTCATTTCTGTGCTACTTGTTATCTACCATTCAACAGTACCACCTCTCTGTCCTCCCAAAATGTTACTCTCCAAATAAACCTTCTAAAACATATTCATCGCCCACCCTTTGACTCATCACTTCCTGTGGCCTCTCAATCACCATAGTCAGACGCACTGATAGTGCTACCTCCAATGACTTCCTGATTTCTCTCCCCAGCTTGAGATCTCACCCACACAAAATTTGAACCAAGTCACTTCCATAGGCGCTCTCAAATCCCCATTGTCATAAAGGAACTCAACATTCACTACAATGGGCTAGAGTTTTTTCTTTATTCCCAGGGGTTTTTTTTATTTTAGCCTACTTTTTCAATGACCCTGGTCAGAGGTGTTATTATACATCTGTGGAGCAAGTGAGACTTTGTCATAGAGTCATAGGGATATACAGCATGGAAACAGACCCTTTGGTCCAACGCATCCATGCCGACCAGATATCCCAACCCAATCTAGACCCACCTGCCTGCACCCGGCCCATATCCCTCCAAATCCTTCCTATTCATAAACCCATCCAGATGCCTTTTAAATGTTGTAATTGTACCAACCTCCACCACTTCCTCTGGCAGCTCATTCCATACATGTACCACCCTCTGAGTGAAAAAGTTGCCCCGTAGGTCTCTTTTATATCTTTCCCCCCTCACCCTAAACCTATGCCCTCTAATTCTGGACTCCCCCAGCCCAGGGAAAAGAGTTTGTCTATTTATCCTATCCATGCCTCCTGATTTTATAAACCTGTATGGGTCACCCCTCAGCCTCCGATGCTCGAGGGAAAACAGCCCCAGCCTATTCAACCTCTCCCTTTAGAACAAATCTTCCAGCCCTGGCAACATCCATGTAAATCTCTTCTGAAGCCTTTCAAATTTCACAACATCTTTCCGATAGGGAGGAGACCAGAATTGCACGCAATATTCCAACAGTGGCCTAACCAATGTCCTGTGCAGCTGTACTGAACCCAGGTCTCCCACCCCAGGGATGGGGACATTACCGCTCCACCACAAGAGGACTCCAACTACTTGGGTTCTAATCTGTCTAAATGGACCCCTTTCCGCTATATTCATGGAATTCCTACAGTGTGGAGGTAGGCCATTCGGATGATCAAGTTGACACCGACCTTCTGAACAGCATGCCACCCAGACTGACCCTACTCCTGCAACTCTGCACATCTCATGCTCATCTACCTAACCTGCACATCCCTGGATACTATGGGCAATTGCGCATGGCCAACCCACCTAACCTGCACATTTTGGACTGTGGGAGGAAATCACACAGACACGGGGAAAATGTGCAAACTCCACATAGACATTCGCTCAAAGGTGGACTCGAATGCAGGTCCCTGATGCCGTGAGGCCACAGTGCTAACCACTGAGCCACTGAGCCATCCCAAGATCCTTTCAAGAACCTGCCTGATTCTCATTCCACACATTGTTAATGTTTGATCATCCTTATGCAAACTGCACAGATGTATTGCAATTGATTGAGAGTGTTTCAGATTTCAGTGAAAAATAAACTTCTTGTTGGGTTGGTACATGAACACCCAAATCTGGAAATGTCTTGCATAATCTTATCAGATGATCACTCGACATACTCAGGTCAAATTTCATTCCCTATTACTTTTGTTAACCCAAAATAGGTCAATGTCTCAATTAAAATGATGGAGATGAGGCCAAGGTTTGTTTATTTAGGACTGCCACGCTCATACCCATTCCAATTAGGTGTAGGGTTTTTTCACATGTTCAGTTGTCAGCCCTCCAGGGATAAAGTTAAATCTCCAAGACATTGCTGTGAACAATGCCAAGGGAAACCTCATTGGGTCATTAACGTCTCCAGGAAGCTGGCCAAACCCCCACAAAAATCCCAGAGACAACCTTTACAAAGAATACAACTTCCGAACACTTGATGCAAAAGGCATTTTAAGAATTTGGCTTTGACTTGAACGTCACCCACTGAAGATCTGGTCAGAGAAAAAGTTAAAAATAAGCATGTTTATCTACACACTCAAATCCTGAGCTGACGTTTCAGGCATAAGTCCTTCATCAGGAATGAGAGGAGGTATGGTTAGTAAGCTTGCAGATGACACTAAAATTGGAGGCAAAGTGGACAGCAAAGAAGGTTACCTCAGAATGCAATGGACCAGTGAGCTGAGGAGTGGCAGATGGAGTTTAATTTAGCTAAATGTGAGGTGCTGCATTTTGGAAAGGCAAATCAGGACAGGATTTATACATTTAATGGTAAGGTGCAAGTCCATAGTTCTTTGAAATTTGAGTCGCAGGTAGATAAGATATTGAAGAAGGCGTTTGGTATACTTTTTCTTATAGATCAGAACATTCAGTATAGGGGTTGGGAGGACATATTGCAGCTGTACAGAAGATTGTTTTGGCCACTTTTGGAGTATTGTGTGCAATTCTGGTCTCCCTCCTATTGGAAGGATTATATGAAACTTGAAAGGGTTCAGAAAAGCTTTATGAGGATATTGCCAGGGTTGGACGGTTTGAGTTATAGGGAGAGACTGAATAGGCTGGGGCAATATTTGCTGGCATGCCAAGGCTGAGGGGTGACCTTACAGATGTTTATAAAATCTTGAGAGGTATGGATAGGGTAAATAGGCAAGGTCTTTTCCCCAGGGGTGGGGGAGTCCAGAACTAAACGGCATAGGATAAGGGTGAGAGGCGAAAAATTTAAAAGACACCTAAGGGGCAACTTTTTCACACAGAGGGTGGTGTGTGTATGGAATGAGCTGCCAGAGGAAGTGGTGGAGGCTGGTACAATTACAACATTTTAAAGGCATCTGGATGAGTATATGAATAGGAAGGGTTGAGAGGGATATGGGCCAAATGTTGGCAAATGGGACTAAATGTATATAGAATATCTGGTTGGCATGGGTAAGTTGGAACGAAGTGTCTGTTTCTGTGCTGTACATCTCTCTGACTCTTTGGCTAATGCCAACCTGTACCCTCTGGAGTGGTTGTGAAGACTATGTCATCTGAGATACTTCCCAATAAGGCGAGTGCAGTGAAACAGGACATTTCGAGAAACCTGACTCAGCCAGTAGTGAAAATCCAGAATTGGAGAGCTGTAGGTTCTGTAGGCCTAGTCAAGGCTAACACTTCAGTGTTTTGGAGAAGAAATGGGTGTGAACTATCTTGAAGTAATCGTTGAAGATAGCAGTAGAGCGTTTCCCAAATGCTTCTAACACTTACCCCCCAAAAAATCAATAATATAGGTGGCTTTATCATTTATCTCCCTGTCTCTTGCTGGACCTTGCTGCTTGCAAATTGATCCCCACAATTACTACATCACACCAGTGAGTGCACCCATTGAATTGCCAGTGAGATGTCCTGAAAACTGCTACATAAATATTTTCTTTAGCATCCATATTATTCATGGTGATAAAAAGAATTTCCTCCAAACAGTGAAAGGTAAGGTAAAGGCACCATAGCCTTACCAGACCATGGGACAGCTCTCATTAGAGAGAGATGACAGGAGGTGGTTTAACCCGAGTGGCACTACACCTCAGATAAGGGGAGAAAGAGAATCCATCCTGGTAACATCAGCTGGTATAGGAATTGAACCCACACGGTTAGTAACACAGTTTCACAAACCAGCCATCCAACCAACTAAGCTAGACCTACGCCTTGCATACAACAAGCTCTATTTAAACATGCAAACAAATCATTTGGGAGCCATTGGTAAGTCTCTCGAACCTGCTTCACCATTTAATAAGATCCCTCCTAATCTGACTGTATCCTCAAATCCATATTCCCCCTGCTGGTGAACCTGGACCCTCCTGCTGGTGAGCCTGGACCCTCCTGCTGATGATCCTGGATCCTCCTGCTGGTGATTCTGGACCTCCTGCTGGTGATCCTGGGCCTCCTGCTGGTGAACCTGGATCCTCCTGCTGGTGAATCTGGATCCTCCTTCTTGTGATCCTGGATCTCCGCTGGTGATCCTGGACCCTCCTGCTGGTGATCCTGGACCCTCCTGCTGGTGATTCTGGATCCTCCTGCTGGTGATCCTGGATCCTCCTGCTGGTGATCCTGGGCCCTCCTGCTGGTGATTCTGGATCCTCCTGCTGGTGATCCTGGACCCTCCTGCTAGTGATCCTAGACCATCCTGCTAGTGATCCTGGATCCTCCTGCTAGTGATCCTAGATCCTCCTGCTGGTGATCCTGGATCCTCCTGCTGGTGATCCTAGACCCTCCTGCTAGTGATCCTGGATCCTCTTGCTGGTGATCCTGGACCCTCCTGCTAGTGATCCTGGACCCTCCTATTGGTGATCCTGGATTCTCCTGCTGGTGATCCTGGACCCTCCTGCTGGTGATCCTGGATCCTCCTGCTGGTGATCCTGGACCCTCCTGCTAGTGATCCTAGATCCTCCTGCTGGTGTTCCTGGACCCTTCTGCTGGTGTTCCTGGACCCTTCTGCTGGTGATCCTGGATCCTCCTGCTGGTGATGCTGGATCCTCCTGCTGGTGATCCTGGACCCTCCTGCTAGTGATCCTAGACCCTCCTGCTAGTGATCCTGGATCCTCCTGCTGGTGATCCTGGATCCTCCTGCTGGTGATCCTGGATCCTCCTGCTGGTGATCCTGGATCCTCCTGCTAGTGATCCTGGATCCTCCTGCTGGTGATCCTGGACCCTCCTATTGGTGACCCTGGATCCTTCTGCTGGTGATCCTGGATCCTCCTGCTGGTGATCCTGAATCCTCCTGCTGGTGATCCTGAACCCTCCTATTGGTGATCCTAGACCCTCCTGCTAGTGATCCAGGATTCTCCTGTAGATGATCGTGGATCCTCCTGCTGGTGATGCTGGATCCTCCTGCTGACCACGAATCTAACCACCACTCTGTGAACAGTATTCAGCATTTCCACTGCGTCTCGAGGAAGAGGGTTCCAGAAACTTACAACCCTCCGAGAGAATATTGTTTTAACCTCATCCATTTCAAGTGGGTGACCTCTTATGTTTAAGGCTACATTTGAGATTATTTGAGACTACTAGATGGAGCAAGAAGCACATGTAGCAGAATTCGAGCATTTCATTAGAATGCAGGGGTAATATGCTGAGTCATTCCGAATAACCAGACCTGAGCTGGAGTGTTAACAGTTCCATATGTGCACACGGGTCTTGGTGGCAACATCATGTATGTGCAAACAGTTCCCAGTTGCCACTATTAATGTGACTGTGGTTGGGAACACACAGTCTGCTATTTTAAACGGCGACCCTCTAGTTTTAGATTGTCCCACAAGAGGAAACATCTTCTCCACATCCACCCTGTCAAGATTCCTCAGCTTCTGATATGTTTTAATAAAGTTGCTTGTTAACTCTTCTAAACTCCAACAGATACAAAAATAAATAGATGATTTCACTGCTGGATAAGAATGTTTGAGAGTGTGATTCAGACTGAACCATATACTTATGCTTTGTATGACTATTTCAACGACTCAAACTTTGCTGCCACTGTATTTGATGCAATCTCAGCCCTTCCCCCACAGTGTTATCCCCAGCTGTCAGTTATCCTGTATGTGTGCTACGCAGTAGTAACAAAACTGAAGGGCTTCGATGTTAGAACTAACTGCTAAATAGAACCTTAACTGGCTTCTTGGTGTATTGTGAGTATCTAGATCTGTGTCTGTTTCAAAACATTTCGTGTTTTTTTTTCAAAGATATCCCCCTCCTTCTCTCCCGAGAGACTTGACGCCTGCTGAGAGACACTACCACAAGTTCCAGCTGGCCTCTCTTGTCCTTGCCCAATTGGTGAGTCTAGACAGCTGTTGGCAGGCTGACATATGTTACAAAACAGGAATGAGAGAGGTTACTGTTCGGCACAGTGCCTGCAAACTAAACTTGCAGGCAGATGACAGGCTCGAGGATTTTCGCTGCTAGACCAACACCACAGGAACTTTGTAGCATTTAACCAACACCAGCAGAACAAAGCACCCGGCTGCAGATATTGTAGGGTGTGCGTACCGTACAACTGACACCTTGGAATTGTCATTAGCTTGCTGTGAACTTACTCAGAGCTGCCCTCTCCACAGCTTTGCTGGAAGCTTTCCAGAAGTACTGTGTACTTGCCGGTCAATACGTGACAGCCACTGGAGCAGAGCTGGAGAATGGAAGTTCCTTAAGCTGGGAATCGCTACTCCTTTGGCCAGAATGGAGGCCTAGTACATCAGTGAAGGCTATCAAGCCAAGTGTGTGCGGAGATGTGCTAATCACCGTAACACACTGTGAGGGGTGGGTTCAGGCCAAGAATGAGGCCTGCATCCACAAAGTTAAAATAGAAATGTTATTTTGCAGATCGCTTTCCTGAAGAGACTGAGACTAGCAGAGGCAGAGTTGAGGGACTGGCCCCTTTGGTTGATTGGGCCTCAACGTGTCTGGCAGCCATGAGCAGTGTTGTATCCAATGTTGCTGGTGATCAACCATCCCATCATATGAATGCCTGTTAACTCACCCACAGCATCTGCCATATTGGAATCGGAGGAACATTCAAGTCTTATTGTCTAGACTTGGCCATTTGATCAAGCTCATGTCAATGGAACCAAGCCCTTGCAATGTGTTGCCCCTTCCAGAATAGAGGATCAGATTGATGAAAATATAAAAAAGAAAGCTGCCAGAATGAAAGGGTTGACCTTTGATTAGACACTGAGTAAATTTGGCTTGTATTGGATGTAGGTTTGCTCGCTGAGCTGGAAGGTTTGTTTTCAGACGTTTCATCACCGTAACATCTTTAGTGAGCCTCCAAATGAAGCCTGCTTTCTAATTATGTGTTTAGGTTTCCTTGGGTTGGTGACGTCATTTCCTGTTCTTACATTTCCTACATCCAGAACCTTAACCTGAGCTACAGATCTTCTCAAAACTTGCTTGGCTTGTACTCTTTGAAGTTCAGAAGATTGAGTGGTGATCTCATTGAACCAAACCAGATTCTGAATGGACTTGGTGAGGTAGACACCAAGAGGCTGTATCTATTGGTCAGGAATTCTAAACCACAGGCAACACTTGCAGGATAAGGATGGGGGAGGAACTGCTTCACTCAAAGGAGTGTGAATGTTTTGAATTGTTTACCCCAGGGGATTGTGGATGCTCCATTGTTGACTATTTTGAAGGCTGAGATGGATAGATTGCTGGGTGTCTCAGGGAATGAAAGGATTGGGGTAACAGGTAAAAAAGTGGAGTTGAAGCCAATGATTAGCCATGATTGATTTGAATATCTGAGCAGACTCAATGACCTTGTAGTCTACTCACAATCCTCGTTCATCTATTCTCATGTTCATTGAGGACACTGAAACCTGGGAATGAACTCGGTGAATAAACAAACCTTGCAGAAAATTATTTTGGTCTAATTTCATACTCCATCACCTGGCTTGGGATCTTCCCCAGGCTTGCTTTGGCCTTAAAGTAGCCCTCAGTGTTTCCTGACCTCTCTTTGACATTTCTGTATTCCCTTCCTGCCCTATCCCTGTGAAACAGAGGGAACACTTTCCACTAAAGTTACAGTTTAACATTGTGAGAGTGCCATAAAGTCTGCAGGCCTATGTTCCTGTGTCAACTCAAGTGCCTTGGGACATCTTGCTGCATGAAAGGTGCTGTATAAATGCAGGTTCTTATCATCATATCCTTGTTTATGAAAATGATGAGGACATATCAAAATCATAACCCCATGGATACTTGTGGAATTTTTCTGTGCACAGAATGGCTGACACATTCTCTACATTACGCCAATGACCCTACAAGAAGAGGCTGTCAAACACTTTACAACGCCCTGAGGTTAGGAAAGATGGTTGAGGCATAAATGCAAGTTCTTTTATTTTCTAACAATGAGACTTTTCTCCATATTTCACCTCACTGGGTCCTCACCACACAAGCATCTCTGTAGGGCTCACCTGTTTGTATTCCAAATATGCTGTGATATCACACGCTGACAACTGGGTCAAAGAATTTTGAGGGTGAAGTTGAGAAAATGGAAACGGTAGTGGGGAGTGCTTAATGCCTGTAGTTTATCATTTTTTGAGCTTCCCAGGCCACCCCCATCACATTGAAAGTAGTCGGTCTTTAGGAGGTCAACCTTGGCTGCATCAGAGCAACTGAATAGTGGCAGGTCGTCTCTCTTCTCAACTTGGTGAATTGCCTGTGGAGAGGGAATTTGTGCTTTGTTTTCAACAAGAGAAAAGATTTAATGAATTAGAAACAAACAGCAATAAGAGATATACCAGTGTCGTACACATGGGTGGAATTGTAGCATTTAATGAAAAAAATCTCTTCTGTTTAATATTTTAACAGATTTTTACACTTATTTGGAAATATCAGCAATGAGTACTAAGCTCGATAAAGGGCAATATACTCCCTGGGGGATCCACAGGTAATGGAGTTGATTACATTAGATTAGAAGCTCCATCTACACTTGCAGAATGACAAACACAGTTCAACACAATGTGCTGTAGCACAGAAGCAGCCAGTCTGACCACATTAGGTCTCAGAATGGTTGGATATATTGTTACCGACCTTTTCAAATCAGTCATACAGCCCTGGTTAGAATTGTTATCATAGCTTGTTTTATGGCAATAAGCAGTTTTCAATTGACGCAAAAATTACATTATTCTAATGGACAATAGATAAATTATTAACAATTTGTATTTGTGTGAACGATCGAGGGAGCTGTTCAATTTTTACTGAGATTATATTCTGCAAGGGAAACCAAAAAAAAATCAATGGAACTTTTTAATTAACATTTTTCCATCTGGATGGACGCAAAACGAATTGATCAGCAGATTGTTTTTGCAAACCTGTTTCACTACCTCGTTCTTTACGACATTCCATAAAATTACTGCTTTCAGCAAGCTTTGGGTCTAATAGCTCCTTATGTGCTTCCATGTAACATTTTGATTACAGTCCTGTGAAGTGCCTTGGGATGATTTTACAGTTTTAAAGGCGCCACTTAAATCAATGTAATTGTGGTTGTTGTTGTTGTTGTAGTTGTCCATTGTGACTGTGCACTGTTACTTATTGTTCACTAAAGGCCCAAAGTTAAGCTTTTATTTTAATTGGCAGGTGAAGCACCATTTCAGGACTGCCAGAAAATATTAATTGGATCATAATCGTGTCATTGTAGAGTGACTCCACGTGAACTGTGTAAAAGTAAAGTTGCCATAGTCCCAGAGGATCCTAGGGCAACAATGAAACTCTTTGAAAGGGGCATTATCTGTATGGAACGGGTGGGACTTGAACGCCAGTCCAGATGATACAGTTTGTGGATCAGTTGAACTCCCAGTCTGCACATTGGTGGCATTCCATGCCAGCCCTCAGTCTGGCACCTGCACCAACTCTGAGACAAAAACAGAAAGTGCTGGAGAAGCTCGGCAGTCTGGCAGCATTTTGTGGAGAGACAAACAGCATTAATTTTTTGAGTGCGAGGTGTTTCTTCTTCGGAATCCTCATTTCTGAGACATGCAAAGTCGTTGGCCGCAATGCCACCCTTGAATGTTCCATATGTAGACACAGCAGGCAGCTCCCTCAGCCTCAAACTTCCCTCACTGTCTGTGAAATCCATGACTTGGAGATGCCAGTGTTGGACTGGGGTGGACAAAGTTAAAAATCACACAACACCAGGTTATAGTCCAACAGGTTTATTTGGAAGCACTAGCTTTTGGAGCGCTGCTCCTTCATCAGGTGGTTGTGGAGTATAAGATCATGCTCACAGAATTTGGACTCCTTTGGCTATAAATTCTGTGAGCATGATCTTACACTCCACAACCACCTGATGATGGAGCGTCGCTCCGAAAGCTAGTGCTTCCAAATAAACCCTGTTGAACTATAACCTGGTGTCGTGTGATTTTTAATTTTTCTGTGAACTGTTACATTGTGATCTCACCTTACTTCATCTATCTGCTGCATGGCTCTCAGTGAGAAAACCTCTTCGAAAAAACATAACAGTGAAGTGCCTGTGAATGCAGTCTGGCTATACCTGTGAAGGGCTCTTTTTCTGCCTATTCTTTGGCTGAAAGTTGTTTTTGCGTTCCAGTTTTTTTTCTGTGGTTTTGTTTTCTGTCCTTGCCCCGCCTCAACTACACGAGCAATTCAAGCTGGCCTAGCAGATCAGAGTGACAGGCACCCCCACTGCCTAGCTGCAGCCACTCGTTTGGAATCAGATTGTCTCGATAAGGAGTCAGCAGCTAAAAGGCTGGAGGAAGTCATTTTCCATTCACTAGAAAAGGAAGTGCCTTAAATGGATGCTCAGAACACAACATGTTTGCTCAGTGATTACTTCAGCTAGAGTTCAAACACATCGACTGTTGACTTTGCTATTAGCAAGGAATACAGTAATGTGCAAGCTGTTGATTTTTTTCCTAAGGTGCTACAGAGAGTTAGTCAGCCTTGATACAGAGAATGTTGGGCTCCAAATATTAACAGAAAGAGCTTGCATTTACATAGAACCTTTCACAACCACAGAATATCCCAAAGTGATTTGCAGCCAGTGTCATGCTGGAGGGCAGTAGCTATTTATGTGCGACTCGATCTCACAAGAGGCAATGTTATAATGACCAGATAGTGCTCCATGTGGAACTTCGAGGCCATTTGACTTGGACAGGCTGGAGGGATCCATCATTTTCAAAGAATCCCTACAGTGTGAAAGCAGGCTACGTTGAGTCCACGCACATCAGCCCCGCAAAAAGTGAGCCACCCTCACATTGCCCATGGCCAACCCCACCTAACCTGCGCATCTTTGGACTGTGGGAGGCAACCCACACAGACTTTGGGGAGAATGTGCGAACTCCATACAATCACTCAAATGTGGAATCGAGCTCAGGTCCCTGGTGCCAACCACTACACCATCCCTTTTTGTTCCTACACAGAGAACAGAGATTTCTTGCTTCCACTCTGATTAAGTCAGGATAGGAAGACTCGTGAAGTTCTTCCACTACTGCCAGCTCAGAGCTTTAAGTAGAAAATTAATGTTCAAATTCTGGGTCTCTTTACACTTCAGTGGGCCTTTTCATTTATTCATTCACAGGACATGGGTGTCGCTGGCTAAGCCAGTGTTTGTTGTCTATTTCCAAATGTCCAGAGGGCAGTTAACAGTCAAACACACTATGGTGGCCCTGGAGTTACATGCAGGCCAGAATTTCCCTTCCCTAAAAGGCTATTAGTTAGCCCGATGTGTATTGAACAGCAATTATCAATGGTGAGAGATTCATATTGATTTCAAATTCAACCAGTTGGTAGGGTGGGATTTGAGACCAGTTCCATAACAACAGCCTAGCATTCTGGATTCCTAACACAGTGACACTCTCACTACAACACCTCCTCCTGTTACCTGACAGGGAGCACAATGTGCAAAGCTGCATGTCTTGTTTGGGGCCTTGCTTTGTGATCAAGGATGGGCTGCTGTGAATCAGCCCTCCGGCCTTGCTGCCAACTTGCCTACGTCTCCCTCCTCGTGACTCCCTCCCAGCAAAGCCTTTCGGGCCATCACTTACTTCTGCTAGAAAATAAAATGCACAACTGGCCAGGTTTCCCAAACTAAACAAATCCCACTTACCTGTGTTTGGCCCATGTCTCTCTAAACCTTTCCAATTCATGTACCTGTCCAAATGTTTTTTAAATATTGTAACTATACCTGCACCTACCACTTCCTCTGGCACATACCACATGAACCATGTGTGAAAACGTTGACCCTTAGGTCCCTTTTAAATCTTCCTCCACTCACCTTAAAATTATGCGCTCTCGTTTTGAAGTTCCCCCACCCTAGCGAAACTCCTTTGCTATTTGTCCTATTCATGCCCCTCATGATTTTATAAACCTCTAGAAGGTCAGCCATCAACATCCAATGCTCCAGTGAGAAAATGTCCCAGCCTATCCAGCTTCTTCTTATAACTCAATTTCAATTTAAAAACATCCTTCCCAGAGCAGGGTGACCAGAATTACACACAGCACTCCAAATGTTGCCTCACCAACATCCTGCAACACGACGCTGCAACTCCTGTTTAAAAAAAATAACTGAAAGAACTGCGAATGCTGTAAATCAGAAACAAAAAACAGAAGCAGCTGGAAAAGCTCAGCAGGTCTGGCAGCACCCGAGGAGAGAAATGAGAGTTAATGCTTCAGGTCTGATGGTCCTTTCTCAGAAGTGTCTTAAAGGAGGAGAAAGAGGTGGGGGGGCTAAGGGAAGAAATTCCAGAGTTTATAGCACTGGCAGCTTAAGGCATAAAACAATTTAAATTGGGGAATGTTTGAGAGATCAGTTTCCTGTTCCTGACAGCGCAGTGCTGATAATTTATAAGAATTAAACTGTAGCAAAGATATAGAAATAAATTGAAGCCATTTTAATTGTTAAAAATAGCAGGTAGAATGACAGGCTCCCTGGGAGTGCACTAATGCAGTGAGCCTAGCTCTCTTATATCTAAGTTGTTCTTGTCTGGTATGTGCTTAAATAAACCCACTATTGTATCCTTTGCTACCAGACCCTGGGGAGTGCAGATGTCATTCTAACTGGCCATTAGTGTTTCATTGCAGCATTATAATAAATAAGTATACATAATTGAACTTCTAAATATAATAAGATGGCTTGATAGCTTAGATTTAGAGAAAATAATTCCATTTGTGGTGATGTTCAAAAGTAGAGAGACCTGCCAGAGACCTGGGTTCAATTCCCGCCTCAGGCAACTCTCTGTGTGGAGTTTGCACATTCTCCCCGTGTCTGCGTGGGTTTCCTCCAGGTGCTCCGATTTCCTCCCACAATCCAAAAATGTGCAGGTTAGGGGAATTGGCCATGCTACATTGCCTGTAGTGTTAGGTGAAGGGGTAAACGTAGGGGAATGGGTCTGGGTGGGTTACGCTTCGGCGGGTCGGTGTGGACTTGTTGGGCCGAAGGGCCTGTTTCCACACTGTAATGTAATCTAAATCTAGAGATCGTAAATATAAAACTGGCACAAATAATTCAGAAGAGTCATATTTCTCTAAATTGTGATCTGCATGTGTACATCTTGGTATCACCTGGAGTCATTGAGGGGGGGCCGACTCATTGCATGTAAAGGTTGTAGAGGCACAAACCTTCATAACATTGAAGAAATCATTAGATGTGCCCTTGTGATGCCAAGGTATACAAGGCTTTGGAACCAAGTGCTGGGAAATGATTGGGACAGTTGGGTGCTTGTTTTTAACTGATGCAAATTTGATGGACCAAAGGGCCTTTTTCTGTGCTGTAGGCAGCTCTGACTCTATTTATTCTGATAAAGATAGGTGTAAAGGGATTGCAGCATAGACACAAATTGATTCGGTTGGTTTGACTGGCTTGCTTCTGTGCTGTGGTGCCCGGTGTAACTTATGAATGCACCTTGTTATTGCTGTAGGGATCTGCAGGTAAGGATTGTATTTTGTTGGTTCTCAATATCCACACCCCAAACCTCTCTTGTCAAATACAATCCAGATACAAAATGAGCCCATGTTGTTCAGGCAGCTCCCATACTGTTCTTTCCTCAATGGTAGCATCAAGCCTGTTCCACCATGTCATTGAATTACAGCTGATCTGTACCTTAAAACTCTCACCTAAGGAAGTTCCCCAATCTTAACTCTGAAATCATCCACCGTTCCAGGAACCACTGCCGAACGTTATTCCAGTTTTCAATGTTGTTTGAAAACATATTTCCTCTTTCACTCCTAAAGGATCTTGTTTTAAATGTTAAAAATTGGACTGCACTGTTCAGAAAACCCCTATAAGAGGTAACAGTTTTGTTGGCTCCACCTGTGTGATTCTTTTACAACTTTAAATGGCTCGTCTCAATCAGCATTCACCATTCAAACATTGAGGAAACATAAGCCAAATCTAAACCATTCAACTCAGTGTCGGGTTGGTGAACCATGTTATCTTCAATGAGTGTGGTGCTCAAAACCTCCAGGTGGAGTCTGACCAACGTTCTGTATAACTGAAGCATAAGTCACACCTGCTTGAATTCTGGGCTTTTTGAGAAAAACACTAATGTCATTTAGCTTTCTGTTTCCTATCGGTACCTGAGATTTTGAGTTGAGTGATCTGGGTCCATTACAGCCAATCACCCTCTCCCTCCACAGTTCTCGGACACCAAAATGGCCACAGTGCAAGTACAGAGGGAGCCAGTGACATCAGTTGATCTCAACAGGACACAGTGCTTGTGTTGCTGATGTCTTCTTGTTTTGAAGGAGTTAGATATAGTTCTTGGGGCTAAAGGGTTCGAAGGATCGGGGGAAAAGTGACAACAGGGGACTGAGTTGGATGATCAGCCATGACCATATGAAATGATGGAGCAGGCTTGCTCCCATTTTCACTGTTTCTATATCACTATGTTGATTATTTTGGATCCACTTGTTGTTCTAACAGGGTGGGTGCTATGACATTACTGAGAACAAAATACATAATTGTCACAGTGAGATGATCACCTCATATCGGCAGAGTGCCATTCAGTCACTGAATAGTGTTAGGCAGTGTTTCTGCACACACTGCTTGTTGCTAACCTGGATGGTAGTGTTCACAATAGACACAGCCTAAAAGAAAATCCTATCTTAGTTTAAATCCAAACTGGATAGCCTCACTCTTCCCAAATGTGAAGAGGATCTGCCAGAGTACAACCCATTCCCTTACTCTGTAATTTCTAGCTCCCATTAACACAACTGAAAATGTGTGGTAACAGATTCAGTTTGCTTTGGAACGAGTGCTGGACTGATACTTCAAACATGACAGAAAGAGTTTCTTTACTGATGCACTTTGCTGACCAGCACATTTGTGGATTAATGCACTGCTTGGCCTCATGTTGGTGTGTTAGCCCACTGTGTTTACTGGTGGATTTGTGTATTGATACACAGTGTGAAAGATTTTGTTGTTGCATTGACTAACAAGTGGGTTTCAGTACTGTTGAACTGTGCGGAAATTGGTTCACAATGTGCAATCAATTGAAACCCATCTATTAAGATGAACTCATAAATTTTGCAGCTCCCAACTCATTTGAGTAACAGAAGTAAGCAGGCCAGCATGCACTCAGTTCCGGGTTTACACTGAAGTAAAAGAATTCCATCTTAAAGACACTGGATTAACAAGGCTTCCAGCTCTTCTCCCATCTTCCTCCTCTGTGCACAGCTTCTTATTATTCCCAGCACTGAAGCTGAACAAGGGTAATGTTTTCACTTCTGTTTGTCTGTTCATAAACAATATATCTCAAAAACTAATTGACAGATTTCAACATGTACTGCGAGATCGTTAGAATTGACTTTGAGCATGTTGTGGGTTGTTTCAGCTGCTGTGGTGAAATTTTTCATAGCTGTCAAAATGTTAGCAGAGTTTTCAGAGCAAGTTGTTGGATATTAATTGGCCTGAAACCTATTCAGTGAGATGGAAGGTCTTAACAAAAAAATTATTTTCCAGTTTTGGAGTTAAGAGTATCAACCAAGCAGGGAGAAGTGTTAAGATAGAGCTGTATATGTATTATAGTGCTGAGCTAGCACAGCATAGTTGGGTGTATGCTGTATTCAGAGGCCTCTTGCCTCTGCTTAAGCTCACATGGGGGTGGTAGCTATAATATCAATGACTGAGAGAGCAAATAGTCTGATATTCTATAAGGATGTGTTGAAAGTGTTACAGTTCATAATTTACATTCACAATGCAAACCTTGGAATCTATACAGGTCGTTCTGCTATAACACAATAGTTGTGTTCCTCTGCAACCTCACACTTTGGAAAATCACATGATGGAAAACTGTTCTAGAAAATCGCACTGAAGAAGATCGTGAATAGGAAATAGCTATACCCATTCAGTAGAAAGTTTGCGTTATTCAAACAACACCCACAATTCATCAATCGTGTTACAGCCAATTCGCACTTACGAAATGCATATTACAGCAGGACGACCTATATTTGGATGGATCACCCCAGATTGGTGGGAATATTGAGGTGAATTCAACAAACTACAGGAAAAGGTTAATACACTGTAGAGTGTACAAATTATTGATAGAGTAAAGTTAAACATAGATAATTGTGAGGTAGTACATTTTGCCAGAAAGAACAGGGAGGTCAGTTAAGACTTGGAAGGTACTAGTCGAAGTGGTGTAGAGGAACAATGAGATCTCTGAGAACAAATGCATCAATCAGTCAGTTGTGCCACAGTTTAGCAGGGCAATAAAATAAAACGCCAGGTTTTATTTCTTGAGGAATCAAATTGAAAGTAGTCAAATAAAGCCAAACCTGTATGGAGATTTGGATAGACACACATAGAGCAGTTCTGGTCACTGTTTTTTGAAAGGACATAGTGACGTGGGAGAGGATGCAGATAAGAATGATAGGAGAAATGTGTGGATATACATGTCAGAAGGTGATTAACAGGCTGGGTCCCTTCTGTTTTGAAAGAAAAAGTTCTTCTTATTAGAATAACATTATAAAGTACTTTAAATTAGAACATAGAACATAGAAAAGTACAGCACAGAACAGGCCCTTAGGCCCACGCTGTTATGCCGAGACTTAATCCTAATGGAAAATATAGTAACTGAACCTACGTACCCCTCAACTCACTGATCTCCATGTGCATGTCCAGCAGTCGCTTAAATGTCCCCAATGACTCTGCTTCCACCACCACAGCTGGCAACACATTCCATGCATTCACAACTCTCTGCATAAAGAACCTACCTCTGATGTCTCCTTTATACCTTCCTCCTAATATGACTCCTCGTACCAGTCAATCCTGTCCTGGGAAAAAGTCTCTGGCTATTGATTCTATCTATTCCTCTCATTATTTTGTACACCTCGATCAGGTCTCCTCTCTTCCTCCTACTCTCCAGAGAGAAAAGTCTGAGCTTAGTCAACCTTTCTTCATAAGGCAAGCCCTCTAGTCCAGGCAGCATCCTGGTAAACCTTCTTTGCACCCTCTCCAAAACATTTGTATCTTTCCTATAGTAAGGCGACCAGAACTGGACACAATATTCCAAATGTGGTCTGACCAGGGACTTGTAGAGCTGCAGCAAAACCTCGTGGCTCTTAAACTCAATACTCTTGTTAATGAAAGCCAAAACACCATATGCTTTCTTAACAACCCTATGACTTTAAAAGAGCAGTTGCAGAGAAATTGTAGGGAAATGTATAACCAGAGGTGATCAATATGAAAAAAACCCAATAGGGAATTCAGAAGAAATGTCCTAAACAAGTTATGGTAGGCGTTCAAAACTTGCCACCACAGGGAGCAGTTAATGCAAATGCTAAAGATGGATTTAAGAGTAAATTAGACAAGGTTTTAAAGAAGAAGAAATAGCTACAATTTTGGTAGGAAAGGATAGAAAGTTCAAGTGGAGAATAAACCTTAGCATGGAGTAAGGCAGGCTATACCTTCTGCCTGCTATATTTCTCCCTGCTATATCCTGAATAATCTGTGACCACAGCATGAATTCAGAAGAATGTGCAACATAGAGATGGTCAAGAGGGACAAGTTCCTAGGAGTGACAAACACCAACAATCTGACCTGGACCACCCAGATTGATGCGACAGTCAAGAAGGCGCAACAACACCTCTTCTTCCTCAGGTGGCTAATGGAATTTGGCATGTCCATAAGGACACTCATCAACTTTTATAGATGAACCATAGAAAGCATTCTATGTAGATACATCATTCCATGTATGGCAACAGCTTTACCCAGGACTGGAAGAAACTACCAAAAGTTGTGAACACAGCCCAGTCCATCGCACAAGTCTATCCTCCAATCTGTTGCCTCAGAAAGGCAGCCAACATCATCAAAGCCCCTACAATCTCTTCCAAACCTATCTGTCAGGCAGAAGATACAAAAGCTTAAACATACACACTGACAGGTTCAAGAACAGCTTCTTCCCCGCTGTTATCAGCCTTCTGAATGGACCTCTCAAATTTCAAATCTAATGCTGAGCTCACTTTTCTGCAGGGTTTGCAGCTGTAACTTTGTGTTCCTCACTCTGTTCGATCACTCTATGATCTTTTTTGTGACGATCTGCCTGTAAAACAAGACTTTTCACTGTACTTAGACACATATGACAATAATAAATCAAATTAAAAGAAATCAAATCAGCAGCTGTTGATATTAGCAATTATGAGTAGCACTGGAAAGCTCCCTGTCTCTATAAACTCTGACACCAGAAGAAGAAATCAATTAGCAACCAATCTGAAAGTAGGTGATTCATTTAAGGGGGAGAAAGCAAGAGAACAGTGTGGGGGTGAAGGAGGGGTACAACCTGCTGCTGAATACAAGTCTAGAAATGTGTGTTTAAGAGAGGATGATAGCTGGTTCAGAGATCAAAGATTATCAGGCTGAATTTGATCAACATTGTGCCCATGCTACAGTGCCATCTCCAAAGGGTAACATGAGCTGCACTAAAAGTATGTAGGTTCAGGACTGATTCCACCTGATACCAAAATAGCATCCATAGAATTAAAACAACAGACACTGTAAAGCCAAATTTTGTATATTGAGAAACTTGTGTTACAGAGCGCATGTCTAAGAGACCCCATTGTATTGATGCACTATGTTAAACAGAGCATTTGGTATTGATTCACAGTGGTACCGAGTGCCTTTGTGAATTAATACACTGTGCTCAGCAATCAGTTTGCATGTTGCTATGCTTTGATAAAACAATGTACAAAAAGTCTGGGGCAGCACTGGGAGGAGAATGCCTACTCTATGTCACGATCTTGGTTGGGAAGTATGAGGAGGCATTTAGGGCTCAGGAGGGAACCTAAAAATGAGAGCTGAGCACTTGGAAATGTGGGCCAAACGACAAATGATTCGCTGTATCCCTTTTAGAAGTCGCAGGGAGCAGAAACAATTGCGCCTCAGAGGAGTATTTGAAAATTGAAGCTGTAGCATATATTATTTCCTGACATTACAATCAGCCTGTACATAAAATGCTGAGCTGATCTTGTCTGTACAATGGGCATGACTTTCTCAGGAGAGTTTATCATGCTGACAGAGGAGGCACAAGTCCACGCTGCTTTATTCAGGAGATTAACCCAGATATAACACTAAAAAAAAACAAAAGTTACAGAGGCTCTTCTATTTATAACAGGGTAGTGATTGTTTAATGCTGCCAACTCTCTTGGAATTTGTGCATGACAAGACGAACAGAAAAAGCTGTAAGTTGTGGCGTCTGAGTGAAGGATTAGACTGACACATCAGTGTTCATTTACAGCAACTTCCAGTCACAGTACTGACAATATTTGGCAGCTTTTCCTGTTAATGTTATTTTTATTTGTTAGTTGAAAAACTCGACCGGGTCCAGTTAAATGTAAAGATGGGGCTTATTTCCACTCACATCAACAGACTCTTAATATTCCATTTGAATATGTTTTTCCCTTCTGTTGTGCTGCTATATCTAACACTGTACAAATTACTAAGGGTGAATTGTGCTCAGTTCCATTTAGTTGACACGTGGTCATGACGTGTTGCTGCCTGTAATTCTTTGCTGCCAGTGAGGAAGGAAAAAAGGAAGGACTTGCATTTGCATAGTGCCTTTCACCGCCACTGGATATATGAAATGGCTTTATGGTACTTTTGAAGTGTAGCTATTGTGTTAATGGAGGAAATGCAACAAGCAAGATCCCACAAATAGCAATGATCAGATAACGAACTAATTTTGTCATGTCAATTGAGAGAAAAATATTTAACCAGATCCTATGAACATTTGCTCAATATTGCAATGTGGATCTGGTGGAAAAGTCCTGAGAAGTGGCACACACTTCAGTTTCTAGTCTTTCTGCTAGAGGGGAGGAAGAGAGATTTCCATGGGTTTCCTGATAGTGATACAGCAGGATAATGGTTAGAATTTCTGTGGTGTTTCAGTACTCATGTCTCCGTGCAGAATTCCTGGTTACAATGTCCACATTGCAAACACATCTGCCACTATACCTCACAAACTCACTCTCTTGGTCTGCTCAAAACAAAACGGTTAGAAACAAAACAAAATGAGCAGCAGTATGGAGTGAAGAGTTGAGAAATGAGTCAATTGAAAATAAGGAGCGAGATGACCAATGATAAGCACAAGAATACATAATATTCAACCCTGTCAGGAAAACACAGGAGAAATGTGACCAAATTGAATAACTCAAAACAATATTTTGCTCAAACTTCCATTTTTTTTTTCTTCTCAACATCTGGAATTATTAATGGAAAGAATCAAGTTTTAAACACAATAAGATGGTCAGAAAATAACTTGTTCCGATGAGCTGAATAAATTTAGCCAAGGAATTATCCCCTGTGGTTTACACCAGCCCTGCCAGGGGTTTTCAGAGACTTTGGTTATATAGGAACAAGGCCTGAGGTGTCTATAATTCAGCCAGGAGGTACTCACAGATTGAACACCTCCTCCAACAGGATGTACAGCCCTACAGCACAGCCAGGATGGTGCTGCTGGTGGTAGTCAAGATCACCTTCACTTTCCGATTCTGTGCAAGTGAATCCCTCCAGGCAGGAGGAAAGGGTTACCCAATTTGTCATCCATTGCTATATCAGGGAGGTGACAGAGTCCTGTATGCAAGCAAAGGATCCTTCACAGTTTTCTCTCTTACCAAAGTGAAGAAGTAGGCAAGTGGCTTTGCCGGGACTGAGGGATTCTCAAGAGAGCCATCAAATGCATACAATTGTCTCGAAAGCTCCCAGATGAGAATTGGAGAGATTTAGCAGAACAACAAGAGTGGACATTCCTCTCAGATGGGACTGCGTCCAGTCTATCATCTCAGTGAAGGTCTGCTATCCTGGCTTCATCCTAAGGTAGTCTTTCAGTTTTATTGCCTTAGGCCACCAGACTGAACCAAAGACTGGTCACTCAGTGTCCAAGGGATGACCAGTGTATCTGGCTCATGAATCCACTCCAGTACTAACCATGGAAACGCAATGTGCCTATATTCAGTCACCACAAGTAACTCCATAAAGCAAACAATTAATATCCTGAAGCAATAGTTCCACTGCCTAGACCACATCAGGGAAGTCCACCAGTACTTATTGGTCTGCTACAACCTCCATAACTGTGCTATTGTGTGTCTGCTAAAGCTAAATAGCTGGCCATATGTTGAAACAATGCAGTGTGGATTCATGCCGGCAGCATTGGTACATGTGCAAGTGGCGTATCTGAACATGAAGTGTGGGTTCTGATTGCTGATGGGTGAGAGATGGGGTTGTGGTGAATTCAGAGCTGAAAAATGTGTTGCTGGAAAAGCACAGCAGGTCAGGCGACATCCAAGGAGCAGGAGAATCGACGTTTCGGGCATCAGCCCTTCCTGAAGATGGGTTATGCCTGATACGTCGATTCTCCTGCTCCTTGGATGCTGCCTGACCTGCTGCGCTTTTCCAGCAACACATTTTTTGGCTCTGATCTGCAGCATCTGCAGTCCTCACTTTCTCCCTGTGGTAAATTCATCAAGGTTGGCAGAGCGGTGGGTCAACAAAGTCCTATGAAGATGCATTCACTGAGCTTGACCACTTGTGTAAGATCTTTGAACTTCTGGCAGCCAAATTGTTGCCAGATTTTGCTCCCCATCTGAGTACTCCTATTCCCTTCTTGGCATTTGGTGCTTGCCCCTAAACATTGCTTCTCTCTTGCTTTGGAGCTTCTGTACTAATGCTTCCAGTACCACATCAGAAAACCTTGCGGACAGCGCTCCTGTACTCTGGTTCCCAATGGTGGACATCTCCTTGTATCCACTTCCTTCACCTTCAGTAAAAGGTAGCTTGTGTACAATGAATGCAGATCACCTTTAAGCCTTCCTTCTGGTCTTTTGCCTGCATTCAACCTGTTCATTGAGAGATGATCCTGACGTGACGCCTTACTTTCTCTGCACCCCCCACCTATTCAAATCTATCTCTCTCTGAACTGACTACACTGATGCTCTCAGATCCTATTCTGATTTTGTAATGACGCCTGCTGACAAAAATGGTGTTATTGTTGTCTGGCTGACTGACCTCTACATTGCGCAGGCTGAGTGCCAGCGCTCAAGCATCTCCTGCTATCTCCCCTGGATCATGACCCCACCATCGAGCACTAACCCCATCTCATCTCATCTCGGGATGTCCCCCTCCCCAGCTTCCCCCCCCACCAATATAACCCTCTTCTATCCTCTTCCCAAAGTCAGGGCTCCCCAAGCAGAGCCATTGTTTCTGACTGTGACTGCCCCACAGAGCTCATCTCTTCCTACTTCAACACAATTTCTTTCTTCCCTTATCCAGTCCCTTCTCACACACACCCACAATTTGCCTGAAGCTTTATGTAGAATCATAGAGTCATACAGCACGGAGACAGACCCTCTGGTCCAATCAGTCCTTGCTGAACATAATCCCAAACTAAACTAGTCCCACCTGCCTGCTCCTGGCCCATATCCCTCCAAATCTTTCCTATTCACATACTTATCCAAATGTCTTTTAATCATTTTAATTGTACCCACACCCAGCACTTCCTTGGGAAGTTAATTCTACACGCAAACCATCCTCTGTGTAAAAACTTGCCCCCTCATGTTTTTTTTAAAATCTCTCTCCTCTCACCTTAAAAATGTACCCCTTAGTCTTGAAATCCCCATCCTAGGGAAAAGGCAAATATCATAAACTCTATCTATACCCCTCATTATTTTATAAACTTCTACAAGTTTTCCTCTCAACCTCCTACACTCCAGTGAAAAACATTCACAGCCTATCGAGCCTTTCTTTATAACTCAAACCTTCCGTACCTGGCAACATCCTGGTAAATCTCTTCTGAACCCTCTCCAGCTTAATAATATCCTTCCTGTAACTGGGCAACCGGAACAGGACACAGTATTCCAGAAGAGGCCTCATCAATGTCCTGTACAGCCTCAACATGACTTCCTGTCCCCATCCACCACCAGCCTCCTCCACCTGGCTGAGTTCATCTTCACTTTGAACAATTTCACCTTTAACTCCTCTCACTTTCTTCAGGTCAAAAGGGAGGCCATGGGTACCCACATGGGCCTCAGTTATGCCTGTTGCTATGCGGGATATGTGGAACATTCCTTGTTCCAATCCTACTCCAGCTCGCACACATAACTCTTTCACAGGTATGTTGATGCCACCATCAGTGCTGCTTCCCTCTCTCATCTGGAATTGGAAATATTTATCAAGTTCGCTTTCAATTTCCACCATGCTCTCACTTCACCTGATCCATCTCTGACTCCTCCCTTCCCTTCCTTGACATCTCTGTTTCCATTTCTGGGAATAGGCTGGCCACCAGTATCCACTACAAACCCACTGACTCCCACAGTTACCTGGACTATACATCTGCTTCCTGTAAGGATTCCATCCCATTCTCCCAGTTTCTCCATTCCAACCCACATGTTGTGAAGAATTTGGCTTCTGCAGGAGGCCCTCAGAAATGTCCACCTTCTTCCTCAACTGTGCATTCCACACCAGTGTGGTGAGCAGGGCCCTTGGCTCCATCTTCCACACTTCGGTCCTCACCCCTTTCTGTCTCTCCCACAACATCGATAGGGTCCCCCTGGTGCTCACTCTCTACACCGTCAGCATCCATGTACAAAGGATCATAAGTTGTCATTTCCATAACCTCCAGTGGACACATATTTCCCTCTCCCTTTTCAGCCTTCCGCAAAGACCATTCCCTCTGGGACATCTTGATCCACTCTTCCATCATTCCCAACACCTCCCCACAGCACTACAGCACCTTCCCCTACAATCACAGATGATGCAACATCTTCCTTCCTCCTCTCTCTCCAAGGCCCGAGACAAACCGGGTGAATCAGTGAGTAACCTGTTCTTCACTCAGTCTAGTCTACTGTATTCACTGTGCACAATGCCGTCACCTCTACACTGGGGAGACAAAACACAGACTGAATGATACTTTGCAGAACACCTACTCTCAGCCCATAAAAAAGGCGCTGAGCTTCCCATTGCCTGCCACTTCAACACCCCACCCCGTCCCTGGCCAACATCTCTGCCTCAGGCTTGCTGCAGCGCTCCAGCTGTATCTCAGCACAAACTGGAGGAACAGCATCTCACCTTCCCACGAGGTACCTCGCAGCCTTCAGAACTCAGTACTGAGTTGAAAGATTTCAGAGAGTGAACACCCTCCATGTGAGTTAGCCTCTCCCCACACCACTAGGTCCTCCCTTGGAAGGGTTGGTCCTTGCACAGACAACCCATTTTCAACTATTCACATTTCTCATTAGTACCCTACCTCGTATTTATCGCTCTCTCGGTTTATCATTAACTATCTCTTTGTTTTCCTATTCCTTTTTCTCTCATACTCTCTCTCTCTCTCTCTCTGTCTCAGCTCTACCTCCATGTACTCTATTCATTTCCCCATCAACAGCATAAATACCACCTTTTCCCAGCTATTGCCTGTTCTGACAAAGAGTCAGTGGACTCGAAACGTTAACTCTGTTTTTCTCTCAGTACTTGCTGTCCGATCTGCTGTGTTTCTGCACCATCCTCTGTTTTTGATTCACCTTTAAGATGTCCGGACTAGCTGAAGCATGCTTGACCCAGCAGGCTGCTGGGTCCTCTGCTGAGCATACGCTCAGTTAAAATCGTAGATCATACTCGGTTACCTGTTGAAATGATTCAAAGCAGGAGGCAACATAAAGTATGCATGCTGCCCTGGTTCAGTCAGACTGGGCATGGGGTGACTGCACATGACAGCCCCTACACCCCAAAGCAGGAGTCTCCTTCCCCACGGTTTTCCCAAGGAGTCAGCACCAAGCACATGCAGGTTGCAGGATTGTCCAGCTCACCTCAGTGTCCTGGTAGTTGGCATTGACAATTTCATAGAGCCACAGAGTAATAGTTGTAGAGTCATAGAGTTATGCAGCATGAAAACAGATCTTTTGGTCCAAATAGTTTTATGCCGACCAGCTTTCCCAAACTAAAATAGTCCCATTTGCCTGTGTTTGGCCCATATCCCTCTAAGCTGAAAATGTGTCACTGGAAAAGCGCAGCAGGTCAGGCAGCATCCAAGGAGCAGGAGAATCGAAGTGAGCCCTTCTTCACGAATCAGTGAGTCCCTCTCTCACTGCACACCCCAGGTCATCTTCTGATCTCCAGCATCTGCAGTCTCACTTTCTCCATATCCCTCTAAACCTTTCCTATTCGTGTACCTGCCCAAATGTCTTTTAAATGTTGTAACTGTATCTGCATCTACCACTTCTTCTGGCAGGTCATTCCACAAACAAACTACCCTCTGTGTGAAAAAGTTGCCTCTCAGGTCCCTTTTAATTCTTCCTCCTCTCACCTTAAAATTACGCCGTCGAGTTTTGATCCCCTATCCTGGGGAAGAGACCTTGATTATTCACCCTATTCGTATCCCTCCTGATTTAATTATCTTCCGTAAAGTCACTCCTCAACCTCCTATGCTCCACTGAAAAGTCCCAGCATATCCAACCCCTCTTTATAGCACAAAGCCTCCAGTCCCACTAACGTCCTTTTGAATCTTTTCTTCATCCTCTCCAGTTTAATAATATCTTTTCTATAACAGGTTGATCTGAAATATACACAAAACTCCAGAAGAGATCTCAACAATGTCCTGTACAACCGTTGCATGACATCCCAACTTTGATACTCAAGGATCTGAGCAATGAAGGAAAGTGTGCTAAATGCCTTCTTAACCACCCTGTCTACCTGTGACACAACTTTCAAAAAACTATGTAACCAAACCCCAAGGTCCCTCTGATCAACGGCATTCCCCAGAGCCCTACCATTAACTGTGTAAGTCCTGCCCTTGTTTGTTTTACCAAACTGCAACGTCTCGCATTTATCCAAATTCAACTCCATCTGCCACTCCTCGGCCCAATGTGGACTATTGTTCTGCAAAGAATTATTAAGTTTCATGACCTTTAGTTTTTTTTAAATGTTTCACGTGAAATCAGAGATTAAGTGCTCTTTAACCTGAATTTCACCTTTAAAATAATAACTAATTCATTTTTTATGATAAACTTTTGGATTTTGCCTCACCAATGATGCCTGTGATTAATAGCATATGTAGTTTGTTTGGTTGGAGTTTAGAACACAAAATGGCGATTGATTATTAAGTTTGTGTTCTTTTCAGTGGAAAATGTGAGAGTATTTCAGTTTGTTTATCTAAACCAGTGAGAAAACCATTCTGACTTTTTGGATTGCCTCTGATTGGTAGCTGCACGTGCTAATCATAACAAAGCCTTCCTCTGGTTATTTTACCTTCATAGGCAGTTAAAATAAAACATTTCTGAAAGTGTGTGAGGTTGGAGTTTAAAGGCTGTTTTTTATTGTCCAAAAATAAGGATGGCACATGCATGGTGAATGTTTGAACATTTTACAAGGTTGTCTGTGGGATAATCTGTGCTTGTCAAAAACAATTTGAATTGGCGAATGCGATAATAGTATTTCAGAGCAGGAGTGTGAAGGACAATGTTGAGTGGGGAGAGTGGGGAGAATTGGGGAGGAGAGCTGTCCTATTGTTCAAATGGACCACAGGTAGCTAAATGTCAATCTGTCACGCCTGTTTCCTCACCACATTTGTCAGATCATCCCCCATCCATGATGCTAGCAGATTTTGACATTCCCCACTCTGACCAGAAACTATCACCTAATATATCACCTAATATCACATTCTCCCCATGTCTGCGTGGGTTTCCTCCAGGTGCTCCAGTTTCCTCTCACAATCCAAAGATGTGCAAGTCAGGTGAATTGGCCATGCTAAATTGCCCATAGTGTTCGGTGCATTAGTCAGGGATAAATACACTGTATTGGGTAGGGGAATGAGTCTGGGTGGGCAACTCTTCAGAGAGGGTCAGTGTGGACTTGGGCCGAAGGGCCTGTTTCCATACTGTAGGAGATCTAATCTAATCTGATACTCCTTCCTTATCTTCTTGTGCTCAAGGATGGCCTACTCTATTCCTTCTGCAAAATAGTCTTCCTCCTGAGGTTCCTGCATCACACATAGCGAAGGGGCTTTGGGCCCTGACAACATGTCAGCTGCAATACTGTAGATATTCTCCAGAACAAGTCATGCCCCCATGCCAAGTTACCCCAGTATTGCTTCAACACTGACTCCAAAAATGTGCAGGTCAGGTGAATTGGCCATGCTAAATTGCCCATACTGTTAGGTGCATTAGTCAGAGGGAAATGGGACTGGGTGGGTTACTCTTCAGAGGGTCGGTGTGGACTTGTTGGGCCGAAGGGCCTGTTTCCACACTGTAGGGAATCTAATCTGCTTGGCAATATAAAAAAACACCCAGGTATGTTTCCATCCACTAAAAGCAGGACAGCTTCAATGTGGCCAATTATTGCTCTATCAGTCGACTGTTGATCATCAGCAAAGTGATGGATTGAATCATTGACAATACAAGGCTATGGAGCAACTGCTGGGAAATAGGATTAGAATAGATAGGTGCTTGCTTTTGACTAGCACAGACTTGATGGGCTGAAGGATCTTTTCCTGAGCTGTAGATCTCTATGGCTGTATGATTTTATGTAGACAGGCAAGAGGCTAGAAGAACACAGCGTAAGGAGGTGCAGAAGTTGATATTTTGAGTGTAACCTTCCTTCAGGACCGTTTTATGACAGTATTAACAAGTAGCACCTGTTTGACAAAAACCTACTAACGGACACTCAGATTGGGTTCTGCCAGGGCATGCTAAATTGCTCATGGTGTCTGGGGGTGTGCAGGCTAGGTGGATTAGCTATGAGAAATGCAGGGTTACAGTGGTGGGGGGGGGGGGGGTTTCTGGGTCTGGGTGGGATGTTCTTTGAAGGGTTGGTATGGAGTCGACGGGCAGAATGGCCTGCTTCCACATTGTAGGAATTCTATGATTCAAAGCACCTCAAACAGCACTTTTCACAACCTCCATCTCTGGAAGGACAAGGATAGCAGAGTCATGGGAACACCACCTACAGCAAGTTCTCCTTCAAGCCACTCATCATAGTCACTTGAAACTATATCACCATTCCTTCACAGTCATTGGGTCAAATTCCTGGAATTCCATCCCTCGCAGGACAGTTGGTGTACCAGGTGGACTACAGAAGTTATAGGGCAGCTAACTACCTTCTCCTCATTGGCAATAGGGACATGCAACACATGCTGGCCTTGTGAGCAATTCCCACATCCCATAAAAAAAAATAATGTCCTGACCATTCATGTTCCAAGACTCTTGTGCTCAAACTCAAGCTCTCTAGTTCCAACAGCACCTCCAATGCTTCACGTGTCTGGAACATGGCCTCCAGAATGCTCTATTCTCTCCATTGATTTCAGATCCCATACTCCTTGATCATCCCTCTCTATTGCAGCTAGCTCTTTGGAATTCACTTCCTCATATATGTTGGTTTGCAATGTTGCCCTATTGAGTAAACCTTCAATTCTAAATGTCCTCATGCTCTGCATCTTAATTTGAGAGTCCTTAGCCTAAATTCTGAGTGACCTGTGACCCAACAGCCTTACACCTTACCAGTGGAATAATACATTAATTCAAGATAATATTAATTATACATTAATTCATGATATGCTGCAACCAGACCTTGTAAAACTGTGTATCTTCTGAATTACCACAAGCACCACAAAAGGACACTTACTATTACATAGACTAATGTGTTTGTGAATTATTTCAAATTGAGGAATTAGGTGACCCTGAAGTGGAGTAATCAAACCAAGTTTACACTGTCACCTGACAATTACCTGACCTTGGGGTAATTTTGTATTCAGCTTTTGGAAAAGCTTCATGTAGGTGTTTTTTTTTTAAAATATCAGGTTAATGTTAACAAACTAATTTCATTTACAATTTTGTTTCACAATAGGTGTTTAAGCAACGTATTCCAGATGCAAATTATAACAATGACAATTCACATTCATTTGGCATTTTTAACACAGTTTACTGTGGAACAGGTTTGGATCTATAACCACTGTATTGAGATGATTTTATTGAAACTGATCATGAAGAGGATTGGACAAGTGGGATATCAGGTGGATGTTTCCCTTTTTAAGTCAAAGATGAAAAGGTTGTTTCCCTCAGATGGTGGTGAGAGTGTTCAATTCTGTTCCCCAGAAGAGAGTGGAGATTTGGTCTTTAAATTCACTGCAGGCTTCAAGTTGGTGGACAAGAGAGTAAAGGGGCAATGGAGCTGCGACCACAATCTGATCAACTGTAATCTTTCTGAGTAGTGGTTCTAAAAGGCAAATAGCCTACTCCCACTCCGAAGACCTTTGTTCTAATGTTTCACAGAAGCACTATCACTTAAGATTCAACATTAAGGTGTTGAGGGAATATGGAGACAGATGGCTAAAGGTTCGATCAAAGAGGTTCTGGGGAGTATTGTAAAAGAGAAAAATGAGATTGAAAGTTCCAGGGAGGGATTTTCATAGTTGTGACTCTATGCAGATGAAGCCTTGGCCACTAATGGTAGAGAACTGCAAATGGCAGGCGCGTGTAGTTAACACAAAGAATGAACAATTCGAGGCTGCATCACCTGCCTACTACTTGGTGAATGTTGCGAAACAGGGGAGGGTTGCAGACAAGCCATCTGCTCAGTGCTAGCTGGCAGGATTCAACAGCTTGCAATCCAAACTGGAGCTGGCAGGAACCTTCATCAAGAGCCCTCCACCAGTTGCCAGATTCTAATGCAATCTTCATGAACTAATCACTTGAGGTTTACCCTCGGTCTCTCTACTCTGTAATACTGGACAGATCCAAAAGGTTGGCTTCTCTAAACCACCCCAAAGATAAGGCCAATGGCACTGATTCTGCTAGCGAGAATGTTCCCATTGCCTGCACAAAATTACATACACTAGCAGCTAACTCCCAAGGGCTGATTGCCTTTCCATGCTCTCCATTCCCTTTAGGTAATGTCTAAAGTTTGGCTCAATTCTGGGGAGGAAATCCCACAATTACTGACCGTCGCCATTCCCATCCAGCTTCCCCTCCCCCCACCCCACCACACTCTCTGGCTATCATCCCTTGTCCGGCTCAATCAAGTCCTCTGCCACTCCCTCTGCCTGTCACCCATCCCATCACACCACCTTTTGCTCTGTCCATGTCTCTGTTTCACAGAAATATAGAATCCCTACAGTGTGGAAACAGGCCATTCGGCCAATTGAGTCCACACCAACCTCTCCAAATACCATC
>NC_057724.1:66734297-66776200 GCF_004010195.1 Chiloscyllium plagiosum
CCCACTCTATCTATGTAACCCCGCATTTCCCATTCCTGATCCAGCCAGCCGACACATCTTTGGAAACAAGAGCGCCCAGAGGAAATCCACACAGTGAGAATGTGCAAACTCCACACAATTGCTAAAGGTGGAATCCAACCTGGGTCCCTGCCGCTGTGAGGCAGCTGTGCTAACTTCACCCATCCCCATTCTGTCGCTCACCCCAACCCTTTCTGAACCCCAACCCTTTCTGAACCCATTGTTCCAGTTATCACCTCACCTCCTTGTTTTGCTAACTGCTGTGACAGCACCTCCACCCAACCCTCACACCATCCATTGCCCCATCTTTTTCTCTTTCAAAGCGCAACCCATTGGGTGTCCATCTTGCATGCTCTGAATGAAAATCATGAGCATGAGACCAAACCTGGAGACGGGACTAGGGTACAGTTACTGGTACATTACAGCCAATATATGAAGCTTGCTCTTTGATGGTTTTGGAGAAACCTGAACAGAAATTCAGCTACTCTGAAGGAGTTTTCGAACCTCAAAGGTCAAAGTGCATACTAACAGTAAAGTGACAGTCTTGCCGCAATTGCTAATCGTTAAAAAGAGTCAACGTCTGATATACGACATCAGTCCTGGAAGCACTGGCGAGTAAAAGTGTGTACTCTTCTTTCAGTATAAGCCAGTCTTTGTGAGCTTGGGTTATGCAGAAAGAATTTGGAAGGGACAGTGCCTGGATTTTCTGTGATGCAGAAATCTGTAAACACAGCAAGGCAAGTCAGAGGTCAGTGGACAATGTATTCTTATTATGGTGAGGAGTCAGTACTTTATTTATTTTCTTTGTACTCTTTCTAATTGAAGGGTAAACCGTGTGGGTAATTTTAGTTTTGGCTAGCTGTGTATGTGCCTGACACATGCAGAAATCTATCAACACGCTCGCCTTCAAAACAAGTAACCGAGATACTGACACTGCTGCTATTGCTCATGTGACGTGTGCAGCTTCCTGTGCATAGGACACACCCCTTTTTGTTAACTGAAGTCTGGACTCTACATGCAGTTTAGCAAAAGTCAAGGTTCAGAGATTCTACCAGTGTGTGTAATGGGGCACTGCTGAGTTTTAAATGTGGCGCCACTGGGACCCAATGATCAGAGTTGGTACTGGTGGCAAATCACAGGCAGTTCCTTGAAGAAGGAGAAAGTGAAGACTGCAGATGCTGGAGATCCGAGTCGTGAGTGTGGTGCTGGAAAAGCACATCAGGTCAGGCAGCATCCGAGGAGCAAGAGAATCGACTTTTCGGGCATAAGCCCTTCATCAAGGGCTTGTTGATTCTCCTGCTGCTCTTGAAGAAGACAACCCAGCAGACCAGGTGAAGATATGCCCAGAGTTTCACCAAGACCCAGGGTACCAAGAGGGGTTGTGGAGCTGGGATGGACAGGGTAGTGAGCGTGGAGGGTGGGGTGGGGTGGGCAAAACACATGGGTGCACATCGCCTTGGAGGGGATTATGATGCACATGACATCCTGAGAATGTGGCACCTCATACACCTGGCCATTTGTTAAATTGGTTTCACCTCAAGGGTCTGCTGGTGCCAGCCTCCCCTCCATTGCAGGGAAATAGGATTAACGTAGATAGGTCAGCACAGACTCAATGGGCTGAAGGTCTCTTCTGTGCTTTATGACTCTACGTAAAATTTCAGTAGGCCCTTAATGTTATTAGATTTCAAAGTTCACAGTTCATGGTTGGTGACATAAAACTAAGCCTTTCCTTTGTACAGAGAGTTTATGGACTTGCTCAGTCTTAGCTCTTTCATTCACTCCCACCTCCCACTTTCCCCCAGCACCAATGTCATAGCACCATACTTTTTTTTTTTCACCAATCTTTATTCAAATTCCACCACTAGGAAGATAGGAAAACACCCGGGTGGCCAGTGACAAACACTGCCCTTCATATCAAAGGACAGTGCTGTGTGATCGAAACAGTGAAGGGGAGGGTAGGGGCTAAATCAAAATAGAATTGGAGGGAGAAATTATGCACTCCACTCCCTGCGGCGCCCACCTCTCCCTGAACAACTCCAGGGTGTTGGTTGACACCGCGTGCTCCTTCTCCAAGGACACCCGGGCCCTAACGTAACCGCGGAAGAGGGGCAGGCAGTCGGCCCTAATGACCCCCTCCACGGCCCGCTGCCTGGACCTGTTGGTGGCCAGTTTGGCCAGGCCCAGGAGCAGACCCACGAGGAGGTCTTCAGACCTGCCCTCCTTCCTCCGTACCGGGTGCCCAAAGATCAGGAGCGTGGGACTGAAGTGCAGCCAAAAGCAGAGGAGAAGGTTTTTCAAGAAATCAAAAAGGGAGTGCAAACGCCCACACCCAATATATACGTGGTCCACGGACTCCACAGCGCCACAGAACAAGCAGAGCACCATACTTATATGTGCTCAATGACAATTAATATCCACCATCTGTTTCTTTTAAACTGAACAAAGACATTCACAAATCTTTAGGATGCTATTGACCAGATATTAACACTTAAGTGGCCATTCATTGGCTGCTTGAAGACCTCAACTGGTCCATTAGCATGCTGGATACCTGATGACAACCCCTGCTGCTGGTAAAATCAGGCATGGGTAGGGGCAGGGAACCAGCGGACACAGTGCCATTTTCATGGTACCCAGTTTTGCACTCTCGCCCACTATACCTGCCATCCTGCCACAGCTCATAAAATCCCTGCCATGCTATCTTTTGTATTCACTTGAGAAGGCAGTGGAGGCCTTGGTTTAATTTATTGTCAAAAAGACAGCACTTCCAACATTGCAGAAAGGGTTGCCAATTCACCCACTTTGCCGAATCACAAAAGACTAATTGCTACTTCCTCTACCTCCCCAACACCTGAACTCTTGAACTGAAGCTTCTTGTGACATGAGGAGATGTTTTGGCGAAACGATGACTAGTAACACTGCAAGTCACAAGTGTAACCGCAATGAATCCTGCTTCATGTTGTTCAGGCTAACGTACTGCTCCTGATCCCAGAGATAATAGCAAAACACTGCATTGTGTTTCCTTAACACAAGTCCGTCACACTGTTATTCTGTGCAGAATTCTGTCTGTACATCCCCCAGCAACTAAAAACAAGTTCACTAATCAAAGCAGTTTGAGCTTTTAATCAGGAGATTACAGCTATGAAAATGAGGTTAATGCATTGCAACATGTTGCTATAAATAGTGAGAATTAGCCATTGACCGAGTATACACCCAGGAAACTAGAGCTCAAGTTGTTTGGCAACATTCTGTTTCTTGTTTGTTTACATGTGACAAGCTAAGGAGAATGGTGACTGTCCAAGGGAACCATTCAGAGTACTCATTTCTACACAGGGTTCAAAGGCTGTGAGGCCATTCTCATCCTGTTTATTAAACAGGTCCGTGCAAATGTTTCATCAGCGAACAGGAGTCTGGTCTCCTGTTTGGAAATCCTCTCTGGATGTGCAGCCTGTCACTTTAAATCCTATCCAGCCCTTCTTGTGCTGAACCCAGTTATCTTGTATCTCGCAGTGGAAGGACAGATATCAGAAGGGGCAGTAAGAGGGCAACAGCTAAACTTCTTTGGTACTTAGACAGATGTGGCACAATATCAGCGCAATGTGCAACTGTGGCAGCAGAGAAACACTCCACACCATCATTCGCAATGGTGACCAAACCGGCCGATGCCTTGGAACCCCTGGCATCATGCAAAGGTGGATCAGGGCAGCAGCATCTAGGCTATGGGCCACAGGCTGGAAAGTGGGAGCAGTGTAAATAGGTTGGTTGGCACAGACTTGAAGGGCCGAAGGGATTCTTTGGTGCTATATGACGCTACAACTATGACTCTATGACACCACACATCCCTCTTTATATAGATTACTTAGCAGTGATTAAGTTGCTAAATTGTGAAAGTGTCCTGCAGTACCTCACTAGTTAGCAATACTGCCTTCACAGCACCAGGGACTTGGGATTGATTCCAGCCTCAGGCAACTGTCTGGAGTTTGCACATTCTCCCTGTGTCTGCATGGATTACTATTAGGTGCTCCAATTTCCTTCCATTGTCCAAACATGTGCACATTAGAGTGGATTGACCATGCTAAATTGTCCCATAGTGTCTAGGGACATGCTCTTCGGAGGGTTGGTGCAGACTTGATAGGCTGAGTGGCCTTTTTCTGCACAGTAGGAATTCTATTCTATGATTCTACATTCCCAGCTGGAGCATCTATTTCCTTCTGAAGTTGAATTACCTGTGGTCTTGATGCAACAACAAGCTGCAATTAGATAGCCCAGGCACAATTATCATATCCCATGCCCCTTGAGGAGGTGTCAGGGCAGGAAGCCAGCACAAAACACTCGAGTAGAGTATTAAAGGAGGAGAGGATGATGTAGAATTACAGAGCATGAGACGGGGCAGCTGGAAATGTGCAGGAGGCAGATTCAATTGAGGCATTCAAGAGGACATTAGATGGTTATTATAGAGAAATGGTATGTGAGGATACAGGGCCAAGGTAGGAGACTGGCACTAGGTAATTGAAATAATGCAGAATGGGTCAAATAACCTCCTTCTGCCCCATAATAATTCTATGAATCTGAGCAGATTCACTGTGGAGCAGTGGGAAATGAGGATGTGCAGGAGTCTCAAGTCTTGTTGTGTACCTCAGTTTCAGTTTGTGCAGGATGGCATTAAACTATTAATTGAAGGTCAGTCATGACTTGGAGCTGTTTTATGTTTGAATCCTGAAGTGTCACTGGCTAAAGTGCAGCCATTTGACAATTGGACTTTAAACTCATCAGCTTTACAATGGAAGTAAACAAAGACGGCTCAGAACTGAAGGCCTCTGATCGATTCAAAAATATTTATTCAAAATAAATTTTTATTGTGACTGAACTTTATTTTGAAATTGCGAATTTTATAACCATGAAGGCTCTTTGTTTTGCCTTCAGCTTTATTACATTTACCTTCAGATTTACTGAGTGTTGAGCAGAAAATTGACAATCAATCATCGCACTGACAGGACTATTACCCTCACCAGACTGATAGATAGTGACCACTCTTCATGCAGGTAAGTGATTTGCCCTTGGGTTACCTGAATAACCTCCATTTCTAAGATGGGCCTGAATTCTGATCCAGGCTCCCAAAAACGTGCATGTCGAAAGGATGTTTCCTCTTGTGGAATATTCTAGAACTAAGGGTCATGATTTGAAAATTAAAAGATCCCGAATGTAAGACAGTGATGGGGACAGTGATGTTTCCCACATGGTGCCTTTGGAACAGTGTGGAAACAGAGTCTTTGAATCCTTTTTAAGGGAGAAATGGAGGATTCTTGATAAGTGAGGGAGGTGCAAAAAGTTATGTGTAGGCACAAAATGTGTAGACAGGAATTTGAAGTGATCTGGTTAACTGGTGGAGTAAACTCCAGGGATATAATGGTATCCTCTTGTTCCTAACCCCATATGTATGCCTGTATGTTTGCTCTTAAACAGTAATAAAACACATACAGACTTCATTTACTCAGTGGTTAGCAGTGGTGCCTCATAGCACCAAGGACTCATGTTTTATTCCAGCCCTGGGGGATCTGTCTGAGTGGAGTTTGCACTATCTCTGCATGGGTTTCCTCTGGGTGCTGTGGTTTCCTCCCACAGGCCAAAGATGTGCAGGTTAGGTTGATTGGCCATGGGAAATTGTCCATAGTGTTCAGGGCTAGGTGGGTTAGCTGTGTGTGTGTGTGTGTGTTGGGGGGAGGTTGGTGGTGGGCAGCTGGTCTGGGTGGGATGCTCTTCAGAGGGTCAGTGCAGACTTGACAGGCCGAACAGACACTGTAAGAATTGTTTGAGCTGGTGATTTGCATGTGAGGTGTACCACTGATTGAGCACACAAATACGAGGAAAGAACTATGTCCATGTCAGTGAGTTGTGAACATTTGCCTGAACCAAAATAGAGGTCAAAGGTTAAAGCATGGTGGCGAAGAGTTGAGAGTAATGGGTGACTTTGGACCTGCAGTTCTGCAATTTATCTGCCACAGGGAGCCTTCTGCGTCTTGTGTCTGGATCTGTTGTGAAATCATTATTATTAAAGGTAAATTGCTATGATTGGGTCCCAACACCATTGCAACTGCACTACACAACATTAAGGAAAGGGTAGAGTCTTTTCTTGTCTGGGAATTCCCAATGTTTTCATAGTAGGCAATGATGAGGCTGCAAATGGGCTAGAAATAGACCCCAGCAAGAAACAAACAGTGGAAAAAAAAGCAGTAATACTTGGAAATGATTGTACTAGTTGTACTGGAGCACTCTTCTGAGGTATACAAGATGAGTCAGACCAGTAAACCTTGTGTGTGAGCATCATAGTGCTCCACTGCAGCCAGTATGCCAATTTCCAAGTATTGCTTTTTTTTTACTTCATTTTTCCCAGCCTCTTCTGGTCCCAATTCAATCTTTAAAAAGTGACTTACCTTTTCAAGGAGAGATCTGTAGTAGTCTCTATAAGGCTGTACGTGAGGAAAACAAACCATCTACCAGTATACTGGACAAAACAACACTGAAATCAGGCTCCAAATTCAATGAAATCTCAGTTTTAAAATTCTCACCATTATTTTCAAATGTTCGTGTTCATTTTCATCTCTATATCACCTCCAGCCATACAACCTCCGAGATATTGATGCTCTCTCCATCTCTGGCCTCTTGTACTTCCCCAATTTAATCACTTCTTCACTGGTGGCTGTCCTTTCAGTTACTGGGACCCAAGCTCTGGAGTACAGTCATTCCTTACTTAATATTAGTTATAGAATACTGTTAGTGTTTTCTACTCTGAAGACTGATGCAAAGTATTTATTCAACTCCTCTGCCGTTTCCTAGTTCCCTATTATTATTTTCCCAACCTCATTCTCAAAGGGCCCGAGTTCACTTGGGGTCCCCTCTTCCTGTTTAAATATATAAAGAAGCTCTTTCTGTCCATTTTGACATTACTTGAAAGTTTACCCCCAAAGTTTATTTTTTCTGTCAATATTTTTTTTGCAGTCTTTTATTAGTTTTTAAACATTTCCCAATCCTGTCACTAATCTTCACCACAATGTATGTGTTTTTCTTCCAATCTGATGCTATCTTTAACTTTCCTGGTTAATCATGATTGCTTTTTCGCCTTTGTAAGATCCTTCTTTCTCACTGGTTATATCTCAGTTATAGGTCCAGCGCTCTTGGTTGCTAACTCTCCCAGTCACTGCTGACTGTGGGGATTGATTCTTTTCTCAATGAACCTTGCGCTCACTGAATCTCCCTCTCACTGAACTTTCCATTCACTTTCACCGAATCTCCCTTTATTTACTGGCCATCACTCTTGCCAAATCTCCCACTCCCCCGCTTCTCCCGCTCATCCTGAACTATCACTGTGAGCAGGGACCCATGAGATGAGCAAGGAGAGCAGCTTAGAGGTGTGAGCAGCTTCAGGTCACAGGGTTACAGAGATAACCACAAGCTGGAGAGGTGGTGAGAGGCAGGGACAACAGTGACTGTGAGGGTCATTGGAATGGAGGTTCAGCAATGGCGAGGAGGGTCACTGAAAGAGAGGATCATTGAGAGAGAGGGTCAATAGAGATTGGGAGGGTCATTAAGGGGAGAACCTTCTTTTTATTTCAAAAATATACTTTATTCAAAAAAATATTTTGACGATCTGTACAATTGGTCATGCCATACATACATCACATCTTTGCCATCAGAGATCGAGTAATCATTCATATATACAGGTCTGTACATTGACCATCCACATATTTAGCTGAGGCATCAGCGGAGCCCACTTACTGAGTGGGCCCCCTGTTCTTAGGCAGGCAGACATTACACGGTGGTCTATCCCCACCGCGCCTTGGTGGCAGCTGCCCCAAGCTTCAGTGCGTCCCTCAACACATAGTCCTGGACCTTGGAATGTGCCAGTCTGCAACACTCAGTTGGAGTCAACTCCTTCAGCTGGAAGATCAACAGGTTTCGGACAGACCAAAGAGCATCTTTCGAGTTGATGACCCTCCAGGCACAGTTGATATTCGTCTCGGTGTGCGTCCCGGGGAACAGACCGTAGAGCACGGAGTCCCGCGTCACGGCGCTGCTCGGGACGAACCTCGACAAACACCACTGCATTCCTCTCCAGACTTCTTTTGCGTAGGCACATTCCAGAAGGAGGTGTGTGACAGTCTCGCCAACACCCCTCCCCGCAGCCGCTTCGAGGGCAGCGTGCGGTACGGCAGAGAGTCCAGGCGTGCATGGTGCTTGTTGGAAAGTACTGGTAATGAGGCATTCTGCCAAATGACTTTGACAGTCTGCTCAGGGAACCTCTCAACAGGATCCGCCCTCTCCTTTTCTCGAAGGGTCTCAAGGACACTACATGCTGACCATTTCCTGATGGACTTGTGGTCAAAGGTATTTTTCTTCATAAATTTCTCTACGAAGGACAGGTGATACGGCCTGGCCATCTTTGATCTCTATACAAAATGGAAGATGGCCCGGGTGACTGCGACGGCACAGGTTCTGGGAATAGGCCAGACCTGTGCCACATATAACAACACTGACAGTGCCTCACACCTGATGACCAGGTTTTTACCTGTGATGGAGAGCGACTGTAGCTGCCATCTCCCCAGTTTCTGCTTCACTTTCTTGATACACCCACACCCCCAAGATTTGGCGCACGCCCCAGCCCCTCCAAACCAAATACCCAGTACCTTCAGGTGGTCAGTCCTGACGGTGAAGGGGATCGAGGATTGGTCAGCCCAGTTCCCGAAGGGCATGGCCTCTCTCTTGCCTTGGTTGACATTGGCCCCCGAGGCCTGTTCGAACTGGTCACATATGCACATGAGTCTGTGCACAGACAGCGGATCCGAGCAGAAAACAGCGACATCATCCATGTACAGGGAGGCCCTAACCTGTAGGCCCCCACTGCACATTGTGATGGAGGGTCACTGCCTTGGTAGCAGTTGCCCTGAGCTTGGAGTCATGTTTTGTTTGATAACATTCCTATGAAACACTTTGGGGTGGTGTACTATGTGAAAGGCATCATATGAATGTAAATTCTTGTTGACAGTTCCTTTTGTCCATTTTGAGGAACGCTAATTAACTAAGTTTGGCATGCCATTAATGACCAGTGGGCAGGAGATTTAAAATTGCCTGCCAAACGCTTGAATATTCAGTGTGAACTGGGTATAGACAGTCAATCACCTCTTTCTCAATGAGTTGCTTCAGGGAGACTGATGTTACTGCATGGCTGAAAATGTGTTGCTGGAAAAGCGCAGCAGGTCAGGCAGCATCCAGGGAACAGGAGCATCTACGTTTCGGGCATAAGCCCTTCTTCAGGAATGATGCAAACCCACAGGACCACTTTGGGTACTGGGGAAATAGAAAGGGGGATTGAAAGCAAATATTACATCAGGTAATCAGGGAGATTGGATATGTGTCATAGAGTCATAGAGATGTCCAGCATGGAAACAGACCCTTCGGTCCAACTCGTCCATGCCAACCAGATATCCCAACCCAATCTAGTCCCACCTGCCAGCACCCGGCTCATACCCCTCCAAACCCTTCCTATTCATTTATCCGTCCAGATGCCTTTTAAATGTTGCAATTGTACCAGCCTCCACCACTTCCTCTGGCAGCTCATTCCATTCATGCACTACCCTCTGTGTGAAAATGTTGCTCCTTAGGTCTCTTTCATATCTTTCCCCTCTCACCCTAAACCTATGCCCTCTAGTTCTGGCCGATAGGAAGGAGACCAGAATTGCACGCAATATTCCAACAGAGGCCTAACCAATGTCCTGTACAGCTAGATTTAAAATCTACTGGGTCATCTTTTCAGATTCAGGCACAGGAGGAAAACCAATGAACAGGTTCAAAGTGGCAAGCCTTGGAAAGCCTATAATGAGGCTTAAAAGGGAAGTGAACAATAAACATGTTAACTGGCAATAAAACAAAGAACATGCGTAATAAGACATTAAATGTAGAGGCTGATCAAATCAAAGTGCGATATGGACTTCCTAAATAAATCTGAATGGACACAGTTATCTTACTCTGAATACTGGACCCCAGCATTGGTGTATTGATTATTGACTAGACAGTTTGCAAAACTGGTTTCCCAGTGGAGATAAACAGTAAAAAAAAAACCCTAAAGAACTGAGGATGCTGTAAATCAGAAACAGAAAACAGAAACTGCTGGAAAAGCTCAGCAGGTCTGGCAGCATCTGTGCAGAGAAATCAAAGTTAACGTTTTGGGTCTGCTGCCCTTTCCTCAGCACCTCAGATCTCTTCCTCAGAAGAGACAAACAGTATGTTGCCTATGGGGTAAAAACAATGACTGCAGATGCTGGAAACCAGATTCTGGATTAGTGGTGCTGGAAGAGCACAGCAGTTCAGGCAGCATCCAAGGAGCAGCGAAATCGATGTTTCGGGCAAAAGCCCTTCATCAGGAATGTTAAGAATTGTTTTTTTTTCTTAGGGCAAGTATTTGATGGACAGGCTGTTGATTGCACCCTGTATGGGTGGCACAGTCACCAACGGCTTAAGAAACACTGCAAAAGGAATCCACTTATAATTCAAATATTTTTTGGAATGGTGTGATGACAATCCAGAATAGTGCCTGAACAGTTCTGCTGATGTGTCATAACTGCCCATTTCTCTTCTTATTTGCACTGAGGATTTAATGGAGTTAAATTGCTGTGAAAGTGAAAGGCAAGAAAATTATGAGGAAATCTTCTTTAAATGGGAACAAAATATCGGCCATATTTTATAAGCAATCAAAATGAATTGACTTTGGAACCGTCTCAATCCAGCTCCCTTGAGACAGAAATCTACTGCACCAAACTGACCATAAATTAGTGCAAGCTCTGTGCTTGGTTGCTGCGGGAAATGGGAAAATGGCACCAGTGCAATAGGGCATGAACATCTCAGACTGAATTCTGTACTGTAACTGGTACTGCCAGCACAGGTTGAAGAGAGAGGAAAGTTATTGGAGTCCTGGATGCCAACATCTCTAATGCCTCTCACTGTTAGAAATGCAGGTCCTTTTAAGGGTCAACGATAAGATATTTTCTAATCAAACTGTTCAAAGATCATTGAATTATAGAATCTCTACAGTGTGGAAGCAGGCCCTTGGGCCCAGCAAGTCCACACCGACCCTCTGAAGAGTAACTCACCCAGCCATTCCCCCTCCCCTATATTTACCCCTATATTTATCATATTATACACCTCTAGAGCAGGTAGGATTTGAACGCAGGTTTCCTGGCCGAGAGGTAGGAACAGTACTACTGCAACACAAAGCACCCATAACTTCCAACTTATATGAAAATTCACCAGGTAGGTTCTAGTTATTTTAATTAACCTGTTCAGATATGTTATAACCAACATCTGGAGCAGGTGTGACCTTTATTTAGGCATCTGGCTGAGGACTAGGGACACTGCTACTATGCCATCTGAGCCCTGAAGGATAAAGCATAGCAGGACCAGAGTTGATGGAGAGCACATGATATTCATTAGACTTTGTAAGTCCCATTTTCTCCTTTCATAGACTCATAGAGATATACAACATGGAAACAGACCCTTCAGTCCAACACATCCATGCCGATTAGATATCTTATCTAAATCTAGTCCCATTTGGCCCATATCCCTCAAAACCCTTCCTATGCATATACCCTTTTAAATGCTGTAATTGTACCAATCTCCATCACTTTCTCCAGCAGCTCATTCCACACACGCACCACCCTCTGCATGAAAATGTTGCCCCATAGGTTCCTTTCATATCTTTCCCCTTTCAACTTAAACCTATGCCTTCTAGTTTTGGACTCCCCCAGCCTGGGGAAAAGATCTTGCCTATTTATCCTATCCATGTCCCTCATGATGTTATAAATCTCTGTAAGGTCACCCCTCAGCCTCTGATACTCCAGGGAAAACAGCCCCATCCTATTCAGCCCCTCCCAATAGCTCAAACTCTCCAACCCTGGCAACATCCTTGTGAATCTTTTTTGATCCCTTTCAAGTTTCACAACATCCTTCCTATATTCAGGAGACCAGGACTGCCTGCAGTACTCCAATAGTCCCTTAACCAATGTGCTGTACAACCACAACATGGCCTCCCAACTCCTATACTCAATGCTCTGACCAATAAAGGAAAACATACTAAATGCCTTCTTCACTGTCCTATCTGCCTGACACTCCACTTTCAAGGAGCTATGAACCTGCACTCCAAGGTTTCTTTGTTCAGCAACATTCCCCAGGACCTTACCATTAAGTGTATAAGTCCTGCCCTGATTTGCCTTTCCAAAATGCAGCACCTCACATTTATCTGAATTAAACTCCATCTGCCACTCCACAGCCCATTGGCCCATCTGATCATGATCCCATTGTACTCTGAGGTAACCTTCTTCACTGTCCACTACACATGTAATTTTAGGGTCATCTGCAAAAGTACTCCTATGTTCACATCCAAATCATTTATATAATTGACAAAAAGCAATGGAGCCAGCACCAATCTGTTTGGTACACCACTGGTCACAGGTCTCCAGTCTGAAAAGCAACCCTCCACCACCACCCTCTATCTTCTACCTTTGAGCCAGTTCTGTATCCAAATGGCTAGTTCTCCCTGTATTCCTGTGATCTAACCTTGCTAGCCAGTCTATTATGGGGATCCTTGTTGAACACCTTACTGAAGTCCATATAGATCACATCCACCACTCTGCCCTTATCAATCCTCTTCATTACTTCTTCAAAAAACTCATTCAAATTAGTGATACATGATTTCCCATGCATAAAGCCATGCTGACTATCCCTAATCAGTCTTTGCCTTTCCAAATACATGTACATCCTGTCCCTCAGGATTCCCTCCAACAACTTGCCCACCACCGACGTCAGGCTCACTGGTCTATAGTTGTCCTTCCCACCTTTCCTAAACAGTGGCACCATGTTAGCCAACCTCCAGGCTTCTGGCACCTCACCCGGGACTATTGATGATACAAATATCTCAGCAAGAGGCCCAGAAATCACTTCCCTAGCTTCCTACAGAGTTCTCGGGTACACCTGATCAGGTCCTGGGAATTTATCCACCTTTATGTGTTTTAAGATGTCCAGCACCTCCTTCTTTGTTATATGGACATTTTATTAAAGATGTCGCTGTTTATTTCACCACGTTCTATATCTTCCATATCCTTCTCCACAGTAAACACTGATGAAAAATATTTGTTTTGTATCTCACCTGTCTCTCGCAGCTCCACATGTAGGCAGCCTTGCTGATCTTTAAGGGGCCATATTGTCTCCCTAGGTACCCTTTTGTCCTTAATGTGTAAAATCTCTTTGGATTCTCAAAGTTATTTCATGTCCCCATTGTGTCCTCCTGATTTCCCTCTTAAGTATACACCTACTGTCATTATACTGTTCTAGGGATTCACTGGATCTTTGCTGTCAGGCTGATTAGAAATTATCCTCACAGTTTCACCTCTCAGGCCTCTTGTGGCACAGTGATAACACAAGTAGATGTGTTATAATATCTGTTAACAGGTTAATGTGAAAATAATAAGAGCTGGGTTCTCATTGGAGACTTGGGGTGGACGGTATAGCCGTCCTGAGTAATTGTAGATCGTGGTATTTCAGTCTCCCAGTCTTACTGATTACTTTGTGAAGTCTGTGGGACCGTGAATATATCAGTCATAGATGGTTGAACCCATGTTTTAGTTATTTGAAGAATCTTTGTTGTTTCTTAGATCACACTTCAACCCAAAGCTCCTGTTCTTTGGACCTTCAGTGTGGAAGTGGGTGAGGAAATCTGAGAACCTCCTCATGGATCTGGTCCTGACCAAGGTAGCCATCAACAGGTCAAGGCAACAGGGCCCTAGTTCAAGTCTATCTGCCCCTCTTCTATGGCTATGTTTGTTCAGGTGTGTCCTGAGAGAGATACACTTGGTGTCGACAAACATTTAGAGAGAGAGCTGGCACTGCAGAATGCATTAGTTCTTCCTCCAATTCCATTTCAATTGAATCCTCTCCCTCTATGCTTACCCTTGCTAGTGCTGATGTTGGACTGGGGTGGGCAAGGTCAGAAGTCACACGACACCACGTTATAGTCACCTGATGAAGGAGCAGCTCTCTGAAAGCTTGTGATGTCAAATAAATTTGTTGGACTGTAACCTGGTGTTGTGTAACTTCTGACCTTGTCCACCCCAGTCCAAGACTAGGAGTACTGCAGCGAGTCACTCATTTCCTGACTCCCCTAAGCCTATTCACCATCAGTAAGGCACAAACCAGGAGTATGATGGAATGCTCCCCACTTGCCTGGATGGTACAACTACAGAGTTGGAAAGAATGGCGCTGGAAAAGCACAGCAGGTCAGGCAGCATCCAAAGAGCAGGAGAGTCAACATTTTGGGCATAAGCCTTTCATCATTCCTGGTGAAGGACTTACATCTGAAATGTCAACTGTCCTGCTCCTCGGATGTTGCCTGACCTGCTGTGCTTTTCCAGCATCACACTTTTCGATTCTGGCTCTCCAGCATCTGAGTCCTCACTTTCTCCTGGGTACAACTACAGCACATGGACTGGAGTGATTCAAGAAACCAGCTCATCACCACACTCTCAAGGTTAGCTAGGGACAGGCAATAAACGCTAGTCAGCCGGTGATGCCCACTCCCCTCTAATCCCTCTCCAATCTTCTACCAAATTAAATCTGCGCCTCTTGGTTATTAACTCTCCACTGGGGTAGACAGGTTTTGCTGTTCTCATTATCCAGGGCCCTCATTAGTTTGCATGTCTCAATTAAGTCAACTATCAGCCACCTCGGTTTAAGGAAAGCCCCCCTCGCCTTTCCTCTATGAAGATATAGTGCCGAGTCTCACCACACCGCTTGCATGCATGACTCATTCCAAAAACGTTCCAAAAACGCACAACCCAGATGGCCTCCTTCTTCAAGGACCGCAATTTCCCCCCCGACGTGGTCGACGATGCCCTCCACCGCATCTCTTCCACTTCCCGCTCCTCCGACCTCAGATCCACACCCCCCACCAACCGAACCTCCACTCCCGGCACCTTCCCCTGCAACCGCAGGAGTTGCAAGACTTGCGCCCACACCTCCCCCGTCACCTCCCTCCAAGGCCCCAAAGGAAATTTCCATATCCGCCACAGATTCACCTGTACCTCCACACATATCATCTATTGCATCCTCTGTACCCGATGTGGCCTCCTCTATATTGGGGAGACAGGCCGCCTACTTGCGGAGCGTTTCAGAGAATACCTCTGGGACACCCGGACCAACCAGCCGAACCACCCTGTGGCTCAACACTTCAACTCCCCCTCCCTCTCCACCAAGGATATGCAGGTCTTTGGGCTCCTCCATCGCCAGACCACAACAACACGACGGTTGGAGGAAGAGCGCCTCATCTTCCGCCTAGGAACCCTCCAACCACAAGGGATGAACTCGGATTTCACCAGTTTCCTCATTTCCCCTCCCCCCACCTTGTCTCAGTCAAATCCATCGAATTCAGCACCGCCTTTATAACCTGCAATCTTCTTCCTGACCTCTCCGCCCCCACCCCAGTCTGACCTATCACCCTCACCTTGACCTCTTTCCACCTATCACATTTCCGACGTCCCTCCCCCAAGTCCCTCCTCCCTACCTTTTATCTTAGCCTGCTGGACAAACGTTCCTCATTCCTGAAGAAGGGCTTATGCCCGAAACGTCAATGCTCCTGTTCCCTGGATGCTGCCTGACCTGCTGCGCTTTTCCAGCAATACATTTTCAGCTCTGATCTCCAGCATCTGCAGTCCTCACTTTCTCCTCCTGCATGACTCATTCCCATGGTGCCTATGGTGTCTCCTTTTCCTAGAGAGAAATCAAATGAACTTTGTCCCTCCTCCTGCACTCACCTCCTCTCTCCAAAGCTTGTAAACCTATCCTATAGGAAAGTAGTGTTCGCATCACACATGTTCTAGACAATGGCCTTCTTCAATGAGAGAGATTCCAACTATTTCCCCTTGGTATTCAACAGTATTACTAAATCCTCTACTATCAACATCTTGGAGGTTAGCATTGACCAGAAACTTAATTGCACAAGTCACATAAATACTCTGCGTCCAAGAACGTGTCAGAACTTGACATTTCTTTGGAAAATAACTCACCTCCTGACTATCCAACATTTACAAGGCATAAGTCCAGGATCGTGATAGAATATTCTCCACTTGTCTGGATGGCTGCAGCTCCAACAACATTCAAGAACCTAGGCACCATTCTGAACAAAGCAGCACGCTTGATTGATGTGGGAACACCATCACCTGCAAGTTGTCCACCAAGCCAAACATCAACCTGACATGGAACTATGCCACTGTTCCTTCACTGTCAGTGCTTAACCCAGAATCACACAATAACAGAATTGGTATGGCACAGAAGGAGGCCATTTGGTCCGTTGTGCCTGCATTAGTTCTATTACCTCGTGTCAATCTCCTGCTGTTTCCCATAATAGTATACGCCTTTTCTATCCAAGTAAACATCCAATGAATACCCTCTTCAATGCCTCAAATGCCTCCACCACATTTCAGACAGTGCATTCCATATCTTAACTACTCGCTGTGTGAAAAGTTATTTCTCATAACTACGTTGCTTCATTTATACACCTCTTTAAACCTATGCCCTCTCATTCTTTTATCTTTTACAAATGGGAACAGCTTCTCCCTATCTACTCTAACCAGGCCGCTCATGATTTTGAAAACTTCTATCAAATCTCCTCGCAGCCTTTGTCTCTCCGGGGAGAACAGTCCTAACGTCTTCACTCTTTCCTCATAACTAAACATCCTGGAGCTCCCTCCTTAAAAACATTGTAGGCTTCCTCTCATCACATGGACTGCAGAGGTTCAAGAAAGCAGCTCACCACCACTTTCTCCAGGGCAACTAGGGGTGGGCAATAAATGCTGCACCTACCAGAAAAACCCACATCCTGTCAAGAATTTTTTTTATATGGAAGAAAGTGGTTAGTGGTTGCTTTGTGAAATGCTTTGAGGATATATATATATCATATGCACTGATGCTGATGTGATGAAGAAGTAGGAAGTGCAAACAATAATGGTAAGGGATGCAGAGTAGGACATTAGGAATCGCAGATAGATCAGGATGGGTTTGGTTGTGTGGGTGCAAGTTTGTGGGGAGAGAGTGTCGCACAATAGCAATTACAACTTTTCCTTTAGTAACAAGACTGTTCACCAAATATTTTCCTGGACTATTGCTCTGATCCAGGGACAATTCTCCTGGCACTGTCACTTGCTGCCAGCTGTGCCAATGCTGATGCCAAATTCCACCCAGGACCATCAGTGCCATATCTGGCAAGTGGCTTAACACTTGAAGCTTCTCTTGACCTGCTTTATGCATGGGTCACCCTTCTGTTTGCAGCGCAGATCCTTTTTAAGAAGTGCAAGCTACCTTTAAATAGCTTGAGGGAAGTCCAATATCTGTAGCCTCAGTCAGTGAAATGCTAATAAGCTCCGCAACGAGTGTTGGCACCTCATCAATTTCATGTTAGCAAGGCTTCCCCGTTCCCCATCCCATCCCCCAATTCGGCTTCTTGGTTTAGCACAATGCCAACTTCAGGCCTGAGCACAGGCCCCAGATTAGTTTCAACCCCAAGATGTGCTATTGCTGCCTTTAGCTACAACAATTTAACTGCATGTCTTGAAATGGAAAAAAAACAATTTAATTGCATAGCAACTGAGAAACACAAGCCAAACTATATCTGTGTACATGGAAACATTTACATATTTGTAGAAATTGAATCACTTGTAACATTATCATGCTGATGCAGGGCTAATCTCTGTTTTCAGAATTTGTATCAGCTTCTCAGCCACTCCTTTAACCAGCCTATGTATGTTTAAAAGATCTGTTATGCATTGATTTAGAGTCATTTAGAGTCACTCCTGACCCTTTCTCATTTTAGCATGCTCATATCTTTTCACTGCATGTAATAATCAATAACTGAACACAATCTGATCTGTGTTGGACTATTTCTCAGAATTGCTGCAGTCTCTGACTGGGCAACATGTCTGATTCAGCCTGTAAGGTGCTTTGTCATCGCCAATTTGTAGCCAATGTTCTTGTAATTGGTGCTTTGTACAATACAGCGTAATGTCTGTAACTACATTGGAGATGTTACAATCCAAACTGAGCAGTCAACTAATAAACTCAGCCTCTTTCTGCCAATTATTTTTATAAATCCACGACCATACCAATGTGCACTTTCCTGTTGGCAACCAGTAATATTAATCAACACTATACATATCAATCAGTGCCTCATGCAGTACGCCAATCTCTCAAGGAACGTATGACCTGTGAAACTGGGAAATTGAATTATAATACAGAATTACATTCAGCTGGGAATGTGCGACACCATTAAGTGAACCTTCTGCCAGCTTTTTTTTAATAGTGAATTGGCCCTGTGGTCAATGAATTGACCCTATATTTATTTTGTCCATCTTCTTTTGAAGTCTCCAACGCGATTAGACTAGATTAGATTACCGTGTGGAAACAGGCCCTTTGGCCCAACAAGTCCACACCGACCTGCCGAAGCGCAACCCACCCATACCCCTACATTTACCCCTTACCTAACACTACGGGAAATTTAGCATGGCCAATTCACATCTTTGGACTGTGGGAGGAAATTCATGCTGGGGAGCATAGCCACAGGCGCCAGCGATGTCTTAAAAATGAGGAGTCCCATTTATATAGCACGTCCTCAGGACATCCCAAAGTACATCACAGCCAACTGAGTCTTTTTCTATCAGTGCACTCATTGTACACAGGAAAGAGTCCATAATAGGACAAAGGGAAGAATAGCCAATTGACCAGTTGGTCAAGAGGACTCCCTGCTCTTCTTTGAGAAAGTGCCATGGATACTTTTGAGTTCCTCTTTGACATCTCAGCTAAAGAACAAGTCTTTCCAAAAGCACTACACTCACTCTGTTTCATACCAAGACTGAGGTCAAACCTACTAAGAAACATTGAATAGCCTCTTTCCACTACAGAAGAGAAAACTGGATAGTGACCTGATAGAAGTCTTTAAGGTTATGTAAGTATGATAGGGAGGACATAGGGAAAGTAATTCCATTTATGGACAAATCCAGAACCGGGGCCATAAATGTAAAGTAGTCATTAATAAATCCAGTATGCAATATAGGAGAAAGTTATTGACCCAGAAAATAGTTAGAATGTGGAACTTGTTACCACAGAAATAAATTAAGGTGAGTCATATAATAGAGAGAGAAATCGAATATTATGTTGATGCGCTGAGATGCAGAAGGAAGGAGGAAGTTTATGTGGAGTTTTAGCATGTTTCTGTGTTGTAAATACTTTGTAATATTGCACTGAAATGTCAGTCTGGATTACTTGCTTAAGTCTCTGGTGTAACATTTGAACCCACAATCTCCTTACTCAGAGATGGGTGTGCTTCATCTGAGTCAAGTTATCACAATTGCCCATTGCCTATTTACTATCATGTTTTAATGTATCCTCATTTTAAATAAATAGATGTATGTAATTGGAGCTCTTCCCATGATAATTTATATTCACATTTTGACTGGTGGTCTCGTCCCGAGTTCATAAATCTATTTCTACTGTTGTTCTTTCTTTTTAATTTATGTGCTCTTCAACCTTCTGAGACTCTCTTCTATTGTTGCGCCTCCTTTCACCTCTTTTGGGGCCTTGGAGAGAAGTGAGGGGGGAGGTGTGGGCGCAAGTGTTCTTCTATTGTTGTGCCTCCTTTCACCTCTCTCAACTCAGGCTGTCTCACTTCTCCATCCCCGACCTCAAACTTGTATCCCTCCACAATATTCCTGCTCTTGATCACCTTCTCAGGCTTGACTCCCTTTTGGATAATCCTACAGCTTCTATAACTTTCCTGCTATACCCTCCAGGAGCTCATTAAGGCACTTGGCATTAGTTCACTATGAGCAGGAACCCCAATTGTCTCTGTGTTCTTCCATCACCCTCCTCAATCGTACAAGCACATGACGGTCACTTTGCTATTCTGTAACCTGTTCAGTTCACACTTCCCACCTTCCTCACACTGACCGCATAGACTCTGTAAGCAAATCATCTCTCGTCATCCCTCTACACACCTCCCTTCAAAGTATCTGCTCATTTAGAGTTATAGAGTCATACAGATGTACAGCACGGAAACAGACCCTTCGGTCCAACTCGTCCATACCGACCAGATATCCCAACCCAACTTGGTCCCACCTGCCAGCACCTGGCCCATATTCCTCCAAACCATTCTTGTTCATGTTCCCATCCAAATGCCTTTTAAATATTGCAAATATTCCACCACTTACTCTGGCAGTGCATTCCACTCGCATACCACCCTCTGCATTGCCCCTCAGGTCCGTTTTAAATTTTTCCCCTCTCACCCTAAATCTATGTCCTCTAGTTCTGGACTCCCCCACCCCAAGGAAAAGACTTTGCCTATTTACCCCTATCCATGCCCCTCATGATTTATAAACCTCGATAAGGTCACCCCTCAGTCTGCAGCGCTCCAGGGAAATCAACCCCAGCCTGTTCAGCCTCTCCCTGTAGCTCAAATCCTCCAACCCTGGCAACATCCTTGTAAATCTTTCCTGAGCCCTTTCAAGCTTCACAACATCTTTCTGATAGGAAGGAGACCAGAATTGCACGCAATATTCCAACAGTGGCCTAACCAATGTCCTGTACAGCTGCAACATGACCTCCCAACTTCTGTACTCAATACTCTGACCAATAAAGGAAAGCATACCAAACGCCTTCTTCACTATCCTATCTACCTGCGACTCCACTTTCAAGGAGCTATGAACCTGCACTCCAAAGTTTCTTCTGCCTTTGAGCCAGTTCTGTATCCAAATGGCTAGTTCTCCCTGTATTGCATGAGATCTAACCATGAGATTAACAAATTCACCACAAAAATATTGTGGTGAATCTGTTAAAATTGCTGCCCACGCTATCCCCCATTTGCTTCAACTAATAAACATCTTAAATACCTCTCTGTTGTATCCTCCATGCTCACTTCCAACTGTAGATTGAGACAATTAATTATTCTCTTGCACAAATTCAACGGTTTAATCGAGAGTGCAAGAGGGCATGCCCATGGCAGAATGAGGCATCTTGAAAAATGAGGTGTCAACTTGGTGAAGCTAGCAAACAGGACTACACATGTGCTGAACAGAATAAGCAGTGAGTGACAGATAGAAATAAGCAATTCCACAAATAATATGATAGAGTTATAGAGATGTGTAGCACGCAAACAGACCCTTTCGTCCAACTTATCCATGCCAACCAATCTAGTTCCACCTGCCAGCCCCTGGCCCATATCCCTCAAAATCCTTCCTATTCATATACCCATCCAAATGCCTCTTAAATGTTACAATTGTACCAGCCTCCACCACTTCCTCTGGCAGCTCATTCCATACACATACCACTCTCTTCGTGAAAAAGTTGCCCCTTAGGTCTCTTTTATATCTTTCCCCTCTCACCCTAAACCTGCGCCCTCTAGTTCTGGACTCCCCGATCCCAGGGAAAAGACTTTGTCTGTTTATCCTATCCATGTGCCTCATGATTTTATAAACCTCTATAAGGTCACCCCTCAGCCTCCGACGCTCCAGGGAAAACAGCCCCAGACTGTTCAGCCTCTCCCTATAGCTCAAATCCTCCAAACCTGGCAACATCCTTGTAAGTCTTTTCTGAACCCTTTCAAGTTTCACAACATCTTTCCGATAGGGAGGAGACCAGAATTACATGCAATATTCCAACAGTGGCCTAACCAATGTCCTGCACAGCCACAATATGACCTCCCAACTCCAATACTTAATATTCTGACCAATAAAGGAAAGCATACCAAACGCCTTCTTCACTATCCTATCTACCTGTGACTCCACTTTCAAGGAACTATGAACCTGCAATCCAAGGTCTCTTTGTTCAGCAACACTGCCTAGGACCTTACCATTAAGTGTAGAAGTCCTGATAAGAATTGCTTTCCCAAAATGCAGCACCTCTGATTTATCTAAATTAAACTCCGGGATCAGATCTAAACTCTGGAGTCCTGTCACATCCAGTCATGAGAAGTAATGGACATTTTAAAAATTCACTAGAAGCGGAAGCTCCACAAATATCCCATCCTTGTGATAGGAGATCCAATAGATCATTGCATCAGAAGACTTATACCTCAGAACTTACCACATCCTAAGCACCTACAGGACAATGTGGCAAATTGCTCAGTTATGCCCTGAACACAAAAAAATCAGGATAAATCCAAACTGGCCAAATACTGATCACCAATAAAGATGGAATCTCAGTTGTGTTTTCAAATCCCACCATGGCCCTCTCCATTCTGTAATCTCATTCAGTCTTACAACAGTCAAAAGTACTATCTCTCTGTCTCTCTTCCCACCTTTGGGAAATCCCTTAAAACTTAGCTCTTTGACCAAGCTTTTGGTCACCGAACCAAAGATCTCCTTATTGTGGCTGTTTGTCATGTTATGTTTTATGTTCAATACTATGAGGTATCTTGAGACATTTCATTATGCTAAAGGTGCCATGATAATACTCTTAATTAACCAGATGTGTGAATACATGACAGGTGAACCTAGTTCTGTCTTCATTCTTCCAACATGTGGATAGGGCTCTCATGACATACCGGTACTATCTCTCTCTGAGTCTGAAGGTGCAAGTTCAAGTCCAACCTGGTCCAGAGGTGTATGATACCACATTGAAGATAGAACCCAGATGTTTCCAATCTATTTATATCAGTACCATTATCCATTAAGCCAACAATGGAGCTCTTGATGCACTTGATTTACTATCTCCCATTCCTTCCCATAGCTATTCCCAGAAGTGACACTGCTACTCCACATTGCGATGGCGTTCTGGAAAAGAAATCCCTGTATCCTCTGTCTTGTCACAAAAGTTAAAGATTTTATAGAACAAAATCTTTAGTTCAGTTTGACAAAATATGGACCAGGTTTCTTTCCTTAACAAGGATGTCTATTTATTACCATTACATACAAACTGAAAAATTGTGAATGCTGTAAATCAGAAACAAAAAACACAAGTTGCTGGAAAAGCTCAGCAAGTCTGGCAACATCTGTGGAGAGAAATCTTTGGGTTAATACTTTGGGTCCGGAGACCCTTCCTCATAGATTCTGAGCACAAGTAATCAAATATGGTCTGTCAACATTCAATTCTACCAGTTCAATCTCTAACCCCCTCCACAAAAAAAAGTTTGTGTTATGGTTGCAGAGAAAAAACTGGGAAAGCAGTTCATTTCCCACAGTCCAAAGAGAGCGGAGAGATGATCCTCTTGCTTGTGAGGATGTGCTGTTCAACCATCTTGGCTCTCTAGTTCCTTTTCATCTCTTTGCTAGTAGCACAGACAATTGGTATACTTAACGGGTACTGGTTAAAAGTCACAACTTACAGTAACTGGTGAGAGAAAGTAACTGTCTTTCTTCATGCTTGAGGTGTTTAACTGAAGAGAAAGCTATACTATCTGCCCTTGCTGGGGTCCAAACACCTCTGGCAATATCATTCAAACCCACAAACTGTTCAGCTTGCCTGGAGCCAGTCAGATTATTGATGTCAGATAGAGTCATAGAGATGTACAGCACGGAAACAGACTCTTCAGTCCAACCCGTCCATGCTGACCAGATATCCCAACCCAATCTAATCCCACCTGCCAGCACCCGGCCCATATCCCTCCAAACCCTTCCTATTCATATACCCATCCAAATGCCTTTTAAATATTGCAATTGTACTAGCCTCCACCCTTTCCTCCGGCAGCTCATGCCATACACGTACCACCCTCTGCGTGAGAGAAAGCTTTCTGCTGAAACCCATAATCGAACCGGGGACCTTTAGATCTTCGTTCTCCCAACTGAGTTATTTTGGCACCACCTGATGTCACTTTTAATCCACAACTGGTCACATTTCTACAAACCAATCAGGTATCTGTTGCCATCTCCATCTTATTTTGTACACACCCCTGGTGCCAGCCCGTCTGCAAGCAGTCTCCCCCACTGTATGAACAAAGCATCAGTGCAAATATGATTTACAATGCGTTTCTGTGACTTGCTTTTAAAAATGCAGCAATTGTTTTCACGATCTTTGGTTTTAAAACAGTCCTTTTCCATTTCAGTGCACAAAGTACAAAAAATGAAAAGATACAGTCTTTACAAGAGGTATTCACCGTTTTATTGCCCAAGGATAGCAAAGCTCAAAATCATCTTTCCAAGTAAACTCATTTTGAAAGGACAGAGTATGATTGTATTGTCAATATTTTTATAATTGTTTGGTTCAAGAGACCAGATTACTGGGCCTATTATTAAGCTTCACTGAATCTTTACTGGCAAAAATGTTTATCAAGTTATTTATTGGAATGGCATGGTGGCTCAGTGGTTGGCACTGCTGCCTCACATTCAGGAATCCAAGTTCGATTTCACCTTTGGGCAACTGACTGTGTTGAGTCTGCGCATTCTCCCTGTGTCTGTATAAGTTTCCTCCGAGTGCTCCAGTTTCCTTCCACAGTCTAAAGATATGCAGGTTATGTGGATCGGCCATGCCAAATTGTCATTGTGTCCAGGCATTTGCAGGCTCAGTGGATTAGCTATGGGAAATGTAGGGTTACAGGGATAGGGTAGGGGAGTGGGTATTGATGGGATGCTCTTTGGAGGGTCAGTGTGGACTCGATGGGCTGAGTGGCCTGCTTCCACAGGCAGGGATTCTATGAAATGTGCTAGTTAGCACTGATATAAGTTACAAACATGTAAATAAATATATAAAGTTCTTAGTTGGATTTAGTATTCATCACTGTTGTGGCAATGCTGAATTATAGCATTTCCTCTCCCAGTTTCTGTTGTTACAGTAAGCCAGAAATGAAATCAAAATTCATCTTCCTAAAATATGCTTACAGCACCAAAGTTGTATTTACACCAATTCAGCCAAAGAAACAGCTTTTGTGTGTGTAAGTCCTCAAGTTCACAAATAATGGTCTTTATGTTGCTTGAACCAAGCAGTAAGTAGGAGCCACAAGTCCCCAGACTAGACCATATCTTTTAGGTCATTAGCAAACTCAATTATGGTTCAATTTTGATTTAAAAGATCACTGATTTTATTTACAAGTAAATGGGTATGAACAACAGCTTTCAACATGCAAGATCTTGAACATCAAATCCCGTTATATCATTATCAGAAATGATTCTTAGTCAGACCTGTGAAAAGTGATACACTTTCTTTAAAAACACTCGAGACAGTGAATTATTCTGCAGACTATCATTGTTTATAGCTTGGCAAAGATCACATCCAGATTAACTATCTGCATTTTTATGCTGCTATCACATCAGTTTGTGCTAAAACAGTATAAGTATTGTGTGATCTGTAAGAACACTGATTGACCTCTGATAACATGCTGCCTATGAGCATCAGCAACAAAACAGTCCTGGGGTTTGGATTGTCTGCATGGAGCACATATGACATAGACTGGGTTGTAGGGAATTGGAGCGTACAACTGTGATGTACAGCCTGGTGAACTGCAATTCAGCCTTGAATTGGCAGAGACCTGTTCAACTGCCTGTCACTCAGCCATCAGTTCGAGGCTGCCTTTACACTCCATAATAAACTGTCACCTAGCAGACTCCAGCTGCCTTCTCGTGTCAGTTGTAAATCAGGTGGCGTGCCAAATACAACTCTGAGTGAGTTTAATTGACAATTAGTATTTTACAATACCATCAAATACTTGAAGGGAGTACACTGAACGAATTGTGTCCAGAGAAAGAACTTCCATTTCTATGATGTCTTTCACTGCCTCAAGCCATCCCAAAAGCTTTTCACAGCCAGTGAATTACTTTTGGACTCGTACTCACTGCTACATATAGGCGAATATAGCAATCAATTAGTACACAGCAAGGCCCTTCAAACATCTGAGATAAAATAATGTAGTGATTGGAACCAGGTGGATCTTGTTGACTATGAGATCCTTGATTGGGGTTGTTAACCTGGGCCAATCAGGGAGCCCTGGCTGACCAACATAAACAGGAGATTCAGAATCTCCTTACTTCATGGCTGAGCTGACTGGCCACAGCCAGTGTACTGTGCACAAGCAAATAAAGGGTGCTGAAATACTAGCCTCTGTGCAGCTATTTCAGACAAATTAGTCTGTTTTGGTCCTGTTGATTGAGAAATAAATGTTCTGTCTGAACAAGAGGAAAACTCTCCTGCCCTTCTTCACTTGGTGTCAGGAGATCTTCATATGTCCATACAGATGGGAACTTGGCTGTTTGTCTCATGCAGAAGATGGCTCCTCCAACACTTCTTTAGAACTGTGCTAAAGGATCAAACTAATTCATGGCTTCAGCCTTAACTCCACAATGGGGATGTTAACTTTCGATAAGGAGTACATTCTTTGTGTTTGACAAAGTTCTTTTCATGGACCAAAAAATTTGTAAATCCACAATGTGGTAAACCTTGTTCAAACTGATTAATGCCTGTCACATTATAAAAGTGATGTCGCTCTTCTCGGGGCTTTCCTTCGTAAAGCTGAAAATAAACTGTCCAAACATTTTTCAGGAAGACTGTGCCCTTTAAGTCAATCCCTTTCATGCCTAGGTACACAACCAGCACCTTTTGACAGAACTTCAATTATTGTAGCTTCAGTACACATCACAGATTTAAAAACATCTTTTTAAAAATAAATTTGGTTACAATGGAAACTAACAAATAATGTTTTATCAATAGCTCCCTCTAAATATCTCTTGAGTCGTTTTGTAGTAAGCAATTTATTGAAGTAACAATAAATACTGGCATTTATGTAGCACCTTTTAACATTGTAACATGTCCCAGGATGATTCACAACAGCATTATTAGACAAATATTTACACTAAAAGGCATCTAGACGGTACATGAATCAGAAGGGTTGTTGGGATATCTGGTTGGCTTGGATGAGTTGGACCAAAGGGTCTGTTTCCATGTACATCTCTATGACTCTATAACTCTATATTGCAGGAAGAAATATTAATAGAGAGAATCACAGAATTGTTATAGTGTAGAGGAGATGAAAATGTGTTGCTGGAAAAGCGCAGCAGGTCACGCAGCATCCAAGGAACAGGAGAATCGACGTTTTGGGCATAAGCCCTTCTTCAGGACACTGGAGGCTATTCAGCCCACTCTGCCTGCACTGTTTCTACTACCTAGTGCCAATTTCCTGCCTTTCCCCATTTCCCTACACCATTTTGATCCAAATAATTATCCAAAGCCCTCCTGAATGCCATGATTGAACCTGCCTCCCTCGCATTTCCACACAGTGCATTCCTTACACTAACTACTCACTGTGAGAACTTTTATTTCTCACAACATCCTTGCTTCATTTACACATGAATTCAAATCCACGTGCTCTCATTCTTTTTTTCTTCTTTTACAAGTGGGAATAATTTCTCCCTATCCACCCTAAACAGCCCACTCATAATTTTGAAAATCTCCATCAGATCTCCTCTCAGGAGAACAATCCCAATGTCTTCAATCTGTCCTTATAGCTGAAGTTTCTAATTCCTGGAAAGATTGTTGTAAAGTGCTTCTGCACTCTCCCCATTCACATTGTTCCTATAATGTGGCACCCACAACCATACACAAAGCTTCAGTTGAGACAATTATGACTGATGGTTACTGTTCAGCAGGTGGGGAGAGAAACAATGTAAAGTTACAGGTGGATAACCTGGTAGCGGACAGAAGGGAAGCTTGGTCGAAAGGGTAAGCTTTAAGGAGTTTTTTAAAGGCGGAGACAAAGAGGGTAGAGGGGTTTAGGGAGGGCATCCAAAGGTCTGGGGCCCTGACATCTGACAGCATTGGCGTCATTGGCATAGCAATGAAAAAATATGGATATTCAAGTGGCCAGAATTGGAGGAGTGCAGGGAATTCGGAGGGTTGCAGGGCAGGAGAGGTTTGCGGAGATGCAGAAGTAGCATAAATTGACAAAATTTCAAAAGCTCAGCAATGATATTGCAAAGAACTTTACGTGCTATTGGAACAGTTTGCCAGCTGCCTGACTTTTTATGCTAAGAATTCATTTATTATCCTAGCTGCACTACGGGCAGATTGCCCATCCTCATTTCTTCTGTGCATGTGTCTTAACTTGCTGGGACAGTGTGTCCCGGTGACTGCTATTCTGTGGAACTGCAGTGACTTCAGAGCTGCACATAAAACTCCTCTCTTCCCACTTCACTGCAGCAAGACAGCCAGGGTGTAGTGACATGCAGAGAGAACAAGAAGATTAAGTGTAATGGGTTTCGAAAAAAAATGTTTGATCCCTGTGTCTGAGAATGGAAAAATAAATCAGCCAACATTCCTATTCTTGATTGCCAGCCAATAATTCCTGCTGCAAAAAAAAAGTCTGTGCTTGGATGACAGACGAGGGCTGCTGGATTGGGATTTGGGAATGATGGTTGCTGCAGTCGAACAGCTGTGTCGGCACTCCTCAGACATAAACATTAAGGCGAGAGGGGCGAGAAACATCTCGCCCTTGGGCAGGAAGGGAAAACACCAGAGTGGGTCGAAAAATACAAAGGGGAAAAAAACGTTGCTTGAATGAAGTCAACTGTACGGTACATGGGAGTGCAAAAAAAAACTATGCGATTAACTCAGGACCAACGTGTGCTGTTGTACATTCCTCTGGTGTGGAATGTTGCTATATTTTGCATAATGCACCACAAAGTTGGGAGGAAGTTAGCAGAGATGGTCCAGAAACCTCTCTTAACCCTTGTCTTTCACACACACTGTGCTGCGTGCCACTTGCTTTCATTGCGGGGTTTGGGGAGGGGACACAGTGAAACTGAGCAACAAGACAGCAATTTGTGACATTTGAGACCCTGACGCACTCACTACCGCCTGCGCGCAGCCAGGGAACTGCGCGTTTCTGGAGGGGGTTGTTGTGCGGTTTTTTTCCTCTCTCTCTCTCTTCCTTCCTCGCTGTCGGCCCCCCTTTCCTGCAGGGAGTGTTTCAGCACTTTCTCGGCTGCTGGTCATTGCAGATCTTTGCTCGGATTGTGTTTCCCTCCCAGCAGGTGAGAACGTGAGCACAAGCAGATAAGAAGCCGTCAGTGAATGGTGTTGTCTTCACCCTAGGCTGACCTTACCAGTGGCTGTTCGCTACATTTTTGTCCTTGTTTGGCCTTCATATATAAATCATGCATACTTCTGCCTGGATTAAAATGCCACAAGGGAATTCTGTGCTGCAATTGTTTATACACAAAACGGGGGCTACGTTGCAATTTCCTTTAAAGTCTCGTGAAAGCTTTGGAACCCGTATTTCTTTTACAATAACACTTTGATACATGAGCTTCTTCAATGGTCCTTTCTCTATAATCATACCCGCTGATCCAGCCCAGAAACTGCGCCCCCCTTGTTTACTCCTGGCTCTGATAAGAGGTTGCCATGACTTTAACTTGTAACTTTGTGACTAGCTTATTGTCTTCGATTCGACCAGGATCGCGTGCAAACCAGAGCCAGAGATCCAAAGCTGGGAGACCTTTCAGCCTATCTGAATTATACTGGAAAAGGTTCACAACCAGCACCCACTGTCCCATATTCCTTATTAATCCCCGCCAGATCAGCTTTGCTTCCCTCTAGGCCTCAAGTCCTGTCACCCAAGCAATCTTCGATGTTTTCTGCCTGTGGGAAAAATTGACTTTCCCTGACTGAACTCTCAATCAAAAGATGTCGAGTTCACCATGTGTGGAATTCTAAGCAGCAGACTCTCCACTTTTCAACTCTCCAAATGTCTGAAACAAAACTAAGTGTAGGATTTATGACAGAAGGTAGGAGAACAGGACTAAGTGGGCCAGGAGGAACACATTGGGCTGAATGGATTCCTTCTTCACTAACAATTCTCTGAAGTTCTCAGAGATTAAGATTTAGATTTACTTCTAAAGATAACGTATAAGGATTACACAAGTACACCGTTCATTCCAAGGTACAAAGCTGAGAGGCCCGAGTTCAAGTCCCACCCACTCTCAACATGTGTAATAACATCTCTGAACAGGTTGATAAGAACATATCTACAGAATATCAATTGATCTGAGAGATCTGCTCCAAGTTCCCAATGCCTGAAGCATTATGATGAGGCACTTGGTAGTCCTCAGCTCTTTTGGGAGAGACAATTTCATAAAAAGAGGAAGTAAAAAGAGTTGAGAAAAGATTTACAAGATTGCTGCCAGTGTTGGAGGGTTTGAGCTATAGGGAGAGGCTGAATAGGCTAGGGCTGTTTACCCTGGAGCATCAAAGGCTAAGGGATGACCTTATAGAGGTTTATAAAATCATGAGGGGCAGGAATATGGTAAATAGACAAGAACTTTTCCCCGGGGTGGGGTACTCTAAAACTAGAGGGCACAGGTTTAAGGTTAGAGGAATAAGATATAAATGGGAACCGAGGGTCAACCTTTTCATGCAGTGGGTGGTGCATGTATGGAATGAGCTGCCAGAGGAAGTGGTGGAGGATGATACAATTACAGCATTTAAAAGGCATCTGGATGGGTACATGAATACAGGGGGTTTAGAGGGATATGTGCCAAGTGCTGGCAAATGGGACTAGATTAATTTGGGATATCTGGTCAGCATGGATGAGTTGGACTGAAGGTTCTGGTTTAGAATCATACCTCTATGACTTTAAATCTGAAGAGCTCCTCCCCGATTGTCTCAAGTGATTGAACCCAGGCTAGAACATGTATGTGTCTATTGACTGGGGAATCACTTACCTTTTCATAAGCTGTGATCTGTGTTTCAGCCAGGAAGCAATTCCACCCCTCTTTGCAGGTCCTCAGCATATGCTACACAAGCCAACAAATTCTTTATAAAGCTCACTATTTACTGGGAATCATCAAATTACAGAGTGCAGGAGGAGTACTTTCTGGCACAGCCCTTTACCTCGGATGTCCACTGAAAAGCAACCAGATTTTTATTGCGATTGAAGGACAAATTTGTCAATCTCACAATCCCAGCAGTCTGTCCATATGAAGAGATTAAGTGTGCAATAGTGTATTGTGGTTTTGCTCTGATCACATGCACACAGCTCAGGATAAGTGAATTTATTCCAAAGTGCCACAAACATAAGGAGTTCAAATTCATATGGAGGCCCAGCTTGGCACTGGCACTCCAAATATTTAACTAGAGGCTTGTAGACAGAATACTTCTCAAGCCTAGTAAGGTTTGAGGTCTACACACTTGCAGGTTTGGTCCACAAATAAAACATCATAGCTGTGGAGAGGTAAGACAAATTGGCCAATGCCCATCAGGAGAAAGGGAGAAAAATGAGAGGGATTTTTAAAAAATTCATGAAAGAAAATGAGAATATTCAAATCACGTTTACAAAAACACTTCATTGGAGTGTTTTTTGTCTGTCGTTGAGAGTGTGGTGCTGGAAAAGCACAGCCAGTCAGGCAGCATCTGAGGAACATCTAAGAACATAATTTTGCTTCAGAAATCACAATGCAGTCCAAGTTTTCTGTCCCAAATTGTCAACTTCAAATATTAATCCTGGTCTATTTTAGTGTTTATTCCACACCTGTGGTCAAAGACAGGTGTAGAATTTTGGAGGGGCATGGGGGTCAAGTGATCTTTGGTTTAGAAGAGACACAAAGGGTCACTGAAGCAAGCTTCAACCAATGATGATTTTATCAATATCAGATCTGATTGATTGTCCATTGCAGACCTACATATTTGACCTGCTTTCTCCCTCACTTGTGAATTCAGACAGCTGTGACTTTGTGCCCCATGTCAGGACTTGAGAACAGACGACCAAGTTTTCTGACTGCCTCCCCCCACCCCACCCACCCCCCCTCACCCTGCTAGGGCCTCCTCATGCAGTGGGTGTGGGCAGGAAATCTGGCTCCTGACCTTGTGTTTCTGATTCACAAGAACTTTGCTTTTTTTGCAAAAAGGTGACTTTGACACCAAAAAGAACTTTATATCACCAACATAAGCTCTGCAATTTGGGGCCTTAGCTCTGCTTTTGGAAAGCTGTCTATGTGTGTAAAATGGCAGCACAAAAAGCAAAGAAGATCTGGCCTGCTTTCAGAACATCGAACAGTACAGCACAGTACGGGCCCTTCTGCCCTCAATGCTGTGCTGGCCTTTTCTCCTACTCTAATATCAGACTAACTTACATACCCTTCATTGTACTATCTTACATGTGCCTATTTTAATGGTTCCCGAAAACTAGCTTGATTTTTAAATATTAAATATTGAAATGGTTTCATCGTTGCAAGTATTTATTGGCGTGTGCATTAAAATTGTTGCAATTGTGATTCTTCCACAATTGCTACCATGTTTTCCTCAAGCCTTCATTTAGCTAAAACACATTGGAGATGCCTTTGACTTCAGACGACACTGTAAGTAGGCAATGGTGGGTCGTTGTAGATACAATTTGGGAGTAATGTCTAAGACTTTCACCTAAGGTCATAATTATTCCCAGCTCCCTTTCCTTGAGTCTTGACAAGTGTACAGTTTACAGCTCACTAGATTTCAGGAATGGGAATCCCACCAATGGGATGAGGAGGATAAAGTCACCAGAGCACCTCACCTTCAGGTAGAAGAGAACACTGAGCTATTATTCATATCAGTTGCTACTTCAAGATATTTCCTTACTGAGCACAACTGAAAGATTGAACCAGAAACAGCATTGTCTACATGATTCAATAATCATTGCAAACCCAAGGGAGCACTGGGAGCACATTCATTTTCATTTTTTACCATGATTAAAAGCTTGCTCAAGTGAAATAATTGATGTGGCAATATAAAACCAATCACTTTGCACTAACAAACATTGAAAAGATATTGAAACTCATGAAGTATACCTTCTGAGTGTAAAATGTTTGAATATTGTACTTTGGTTTTATCACATTTTCCTGTTATGTGATGTCAAGATATGTGGTAAAATTTGGCAGCAACAGTTGGGCAATGGGTTTATAAGACATTAACCATTGCACTAAACAGCAAGAGGAAAACCACACGCATTGCAAGCCAGCCACGTGCAGCTCTCTCAAGTGGAGTCTCAGTTCCCCCTGGGTGGGAGGTTGCTAAGCTTGGCCACATCAGCTTTGGCACCAAGTAATGACAATCAGAGGCACTGTGTTCATAGAATCCCTGCAGTGTGGAAACAGGCCATTCGGTCCAACAGGTCCACGCCGACCTTCTGAAGAGTAAACCTCACAGACTCATTACCCAACCCTATTACTTGACCTTTACCCCTGACTAATGCACCTAACCTCCACAACCCTGAACACTCTGGGCAATTTAACATGGCCAATTCACCTAACCTGCACATCTTTGGATTGTGGGAGGAAGCCGAAGACATGGGGAGAATGTGTAAACTCCACACAGACAGTTGCCCGAGGCTAGAATTGAACCCAGGTACCTGGCGTGGCGTGGCACTGTGAGCCATCGTGCCACGCCATGTTGATACAAGCCAGTTGGCAGATCTGACTGTAGCATAGTATTGATGCCTCTTCCTTTTTGAGGAATAATGTGGAGATGCCAGTGTTGGACTAGAGTGGACAAAGTCACTTGTTTTCTCTTTCTAGCTTAATTAGTTTGAAGGATTTTTGATTACTTGCTACTTTGGTTAGACCCTCATCATATGACTCTGATACACACTCATGTTATCCCAGCCATTTGATCTGTCTCTAGCACCATTTTAAGATTATTTAGAATTACTTCTCTGTCTTAATTCATCTGGTCATAGGTCATCCTTCACTTTTTATTCAACTGTAAACACTTTATTCACACAGTTTGTATTAATCCACAGATAATGTTGATTACTTGCAATGATTCAGTTTGTCAACACTCTGTTCACACTATTTATACTTATCTGTAGACATTGTTAATTACATGAAATTATCTTAGAATCATCGAGGCATAGAGATATGCAGCTCGGAAACAAACCCTTCGGTCCAACTCATCCATGCTAACCAGATATCCGAACCTAATCTAGTCCCATTTGACAGCATCTGGCCCATATCCCTCCAAACCTTTCCTATTCATAAACCCATCCAGATGCCTTTTAAGTTTTGCAATTGTACCAGCCTCCACCATTTTCTCTGGCAGCTCATTCCAAACACATACCACCCTCTGCATGAAAAAGTTGTCCCTTGGTCCCTTTTATATCTTTCCCCTCTCACCCTAAACCTATGCCCTCTAATTCTGGATTCCCCCACCCCAGGGAAGAGACTTTGTCCATTTATCCCATCCATGCCCCTTATGATTGTATAAACCTCTATAAGGTCACCCCTCAGCCTCCGACGCTCCAGGCAAAACACTACCCCACCTATTCAACCTCTCCCTGTAGCTCAAATCCTCCAACCCTGGCAATATCCTTGTAAATCCCTTCTGAACCCTTTCAAGTTTCACAACATCCTTCCGATGGGAAGGACACCAGAATTGAACTCAGTATTCCAAAAGTGGCCTAACCAATGTCCTGTACAGCCACAACATGACCTCCCAACTCTTGTACTCAATACTCTGACCCATAAAGGAAAGCATACCAAATGCCTTCTTCACTATCCTACAACCTGCAACTCTACTCTCAAGGAGCTATGAATCTGCATTCCAAGGTCTCTTTGTTCAGCAACACTCCCGAGGACCTTACCATTAAGTGTATAAGTCCTGCTAAGATTTGCTTTCCCAAAATGTAGCACCTCGCATTTATCTAAATTAAACTGCATCTGCCACTTCTCAGCCCATTGGTCCATCTGATCAAAATCCTGTTGTAATCTGAGGTAACCTTCTTCGCTGTCCACTACACCTCCCATTTTGGTGTCATCTGCAAGCTTAGTAATTATACTTCCTATGTTCATATCCAAATCATTTATATAAATGAAGAAAGGTAGTGGGCCCAGCAATGATCCGTGTGGCACTCCACTGGTCACAGGCCTCCAGTCTGAAAAACAACCCTCCACCACCAATCTCTGTCTTCTACCTTTGAGCCAGTTCTGTATCCAAATGGCTAGTTCTTCCTGTATTCCATGAGATCTAACCTTGCTAACCAGTCTCCCATGGGGAACCTTGTTGAACGCTTTACTGAAGTCCATTTGGATCATGTCTACTGCTCTGCCCTCATCAATCCTTTTTGTTACTTTTTCAAAAAACTTAGTCACGTTTGTGAGACATGATTTCCCACACACAAAGCCACGCTGGCTATCCCTAATCAGTCCTTGCCTTTCCAAATCCATGTACATCCTGTTCCTCAGGATTCCCTCCAACAACTTGCCCATCACCGACATCAGGCTCACCTGTCTATGGTTCCCTGGCTTGGCCTTACCACCTTTCTTAAAAAATGGTACCACATTAGCCAACCTCCAGTCTTCTGGCACCTCATCTAAGATGATTGATGATACAAATATCTCAGCAACCACTTCCCTAGCTTCCCACAGAGTTCGAGGGTACACCTGATCAGGTCATGGGGATTTATCCACCTTTATGCGTTTCAAGACATCCAGCACTACCTCTGTCATATGGACATTTTTCAAGATGTCACCATCTATTTCCCCACATTCTATATCTTCCATGTCCTTCCCCACAGTAAACACTGATGCAAAATACTTGTTTAGTATCTCCCCCATCTCCTGCAGCTCCACACAAAAGCCGCCTTGCTGATCTTTGAGGGGTTCTGATCTCTCCCTAGTTACCCTTTAGTTCTTAATATATTTGTTAAAACCTTTTGGATTCTCCTTAACCTAATTTACCAAAGCTATCTCATGTCCCCTTTGTGCCCTCCTGATTTCCCTCTTACATATACTCCTACTGCCTTTCTACCCTAAGGATTCACCCAATCTCTCCTGTCTCTACCTGACATATGCCTCCTTCTTTTTCTTAACCAAAACCTCAATTTCTGTAATCATCCAGCATTCCCTGTACTTACCAGCCTTTCCATTCACCCTAACAGGAATATCCTGTCTCTGCACTCTCATTATCTCATTTCTGAAGGCTTCCCATTTTCCAGCCACCCCTTTATCCGTGAACTTCTGCCCCCAATCAGCTTTTGAAAGTTTTTGCCCAATACCATCAAAATTAGCCTTCCTCCAATTTAGAACCGCAACTTTTAGATCTGGTCTATCATTTTCCATCACTGTTTAAACCTAATGGAATTATGGTCGCTGACCCCAAAGTGCTCTCCCACTGACACTCAGTCACCTGCTCTGCCTTATTTCCCAAAGGTAGGTCAGGTTTTGCACCTTCTCTAGTAGGTGCATCCACATACTACTGAGAAAATTTTCTTGTACACTCTTAACAAATTCCTCTCCATCTAAACCCTTAACACTATGGCAGTTTCAGTCTATGTTTGGAAAGTTAAAATCCCCAACCAAACCACCCTATTATTCCTTTAGTTTACTGAAATCACGTTGCAAATTTGTTTCTCAATTTCCCACTGACTATTAGGGGTCTGTAATATAATCCCAGTAAGGTGATAATCCCTTTCTTATTTCTCAGTTCCACCCAAATAACTTCCCTGGATGTATTTCTGGGAATATCTTCCCTCAGCACAGCTGTAATGCTATCCCTTATCAAAACCGCCACTCCCCCTCCTCTCTTGCCTCCCTTTCTATCCTTCCTGTAGCATTTGTATCCTGGAACATTAAGCTGCCACTCCCATCCGGCCTGCCATTATCTCTGTGCCTATATAATATGTATCTGTGTGCCTCCCTCCACTTCACCTAATGAAGGAGCATCTGATTTTAAATAAACCTATTGGACGATAACCTGATGTCGTGTGCCTTTTGAGGAAAATGAGGTAGATGTGGGGAGTCAACTCTGAGGAGGATTATGGAGGCACTTACAATGAACACAGAATTGGAGTACCAATGTGGGTTGTCGGTTGGCTTCTGTGCCATCAACCTATCGGGAAATATTAATTAGGACTTCTAAGATGTCCGTCTGATCATTGTCTGTGTTGAAAATTCAGCTGTAAAAGAAAAATTAATCCCTTCTCAGAGATTTATAGAGTCATAGAGATGTACAGCATGGAAACAGACCCTTCGGTCCAACCTGTCCATGCCGACCAGATATCCCAACCCAATCTAGTCCCACCTGCAAGCACCCGGCCCATATCCCTTCAAATCCTTCCTATTCATATACCCATCCAAATGCCTCTTAAATGTTGCAATTGTACCAGCCTCCACCACTTCTTCTGCAGCTCATTCCATATATGTACCACCCTCGGTGTGAAAAGGTTGTATCTTTCCCCTCTCACCCTAAACCTATGTCCTCTAGTTCTGAACTCCTCGACCCCAGGGAGAAGACTTTGCCTATTTACCTCTATCCATGCCCCTCATAATTTTGTAAACCTCTATAAGGTCACCCCTCAGACTCCGACGCTCCAGGGAAAACAGCCCCAGCCTGTTCAGCCTCTCCCTATAGCTCAAATCCTCCAACCCTGGCAACATCCTTATAAATCTTTTCTGAACCCTTTCAGGTTTCACAACATCTTTCCAATAGGAAGGAGATCAGAATTGCATGCAATATTCCAAAAGTGGCCTAACCAATGTCCTGTACAGCCGCAAAATGACCTCCCAACTACTGTACTCAATACTCTGACCAATAAAGGATAGCATACCAAACACCTTCTTCACTATCCTATTTGTGGAAACAATTATATTTCAGTACCCTTGGGTTCAAAATATTTTCATCTCTTGAATTCCATTCAACACTTCATCAGAGCATAGGGAACATAAAACTTTGCACCCAGTCCCAGAGGAATATACAACTTCTCTCCCATTATGAAGAGACAAGTGGCAGTGCTTTAACCCAAGGGGAGAGCTTAAGAAGGAGAGTCCTTCACTGTGGTTTTAGGCAGTGCAGGAGTTGAACCCAAGCTCTTAGCATCACACTATATTGCAAACCAGCCAACCAGCCAATTGAGCTAGATCAAAATGATAATGTATGAGTGCAGTTAATATAGAGCCAGCAAGGCCCCACAAACATATTGACTAGAAAGTCTGTTCTAATGTTGTTTGAGGGATAAGTGAAATTATACCACAGAATCGTTTGCATCCACTCAGAAGAGCATGAGGAGACTTTTGTATTAAATGTCTCTTCTGAAAAGAAATGTCATTAGCAGCACTGTATTCCCCACATCTCCCACTCTGAGTGTTAACTTAGACTTCGTGCTTAAGTCTCAAGATTAGGATTTGATCTAAGATGCAAAAGAACGATGAACAGAGCCACAGCTAATACAGTGCACAAAGCCAGTTGTTAGCATTTAACCGAATTCTGGTCTTGTACCCCTTCCAATGATGATGCCTGGTCAGAGGGGTAAGTTTGTATTCAATTAATTGACTAGCTAGGGCCTCAGTTTAGGATCTCATCCAACAGACACTACCTCCTACTGTTCAGCTTTCATTCAGAACTGCATTACAGCATCAGCTAAGATTTGAAATATAAAGAAAAAGCTGGAGAAACTCAGCAGATTTTCTCCAGCTGGACAGAAAAATAGGGTAAATGTTTCGAGTCCGATATGAACTGAAAGGAGATGGTAAGCAATTGCTTCCAGACTGTTGGTAAATGGAGAGGCGGAGCAAATGAAACAATTGGTGAGGGTACACAGAGCTAACGACATAGGGAGCACTAATGCCAGCCAAGGAACGATACAGACGAAGAATAGGTGTTATTGGTAAGTGTGAATACTGGAAAATAGGTCAGTAATGTTGAATGGAAACCCTTCCAAACAAGAGACAGGGGAAGAAGGGGATGGAATCAAAGTGGAGGGCTGTGTTCATACTCTGAAGTTGTTGAACTCAGAGTTGAGTCCTGAAGGCTTTAAAGTGTAAAAGTGGCAACTGAGGTGCTATTTCAACAGCCTGCCTTTTACTTCTCTGGAACACTGCAGCACAGAAATGATAGCACAGAGGAAAATAGTACAAGCAGAAGTACACCACAAGACATAGGAGCAGAAATGATTTAAATGGCACACAAATAGAAGTTCTAGGTCATTCTTTATGTACAGTGGAAGTGTTTTGCAAATCTAGGGCCAATCGTAGGTTTGATCCCGCCAGTGCTGAGACTGCGCTGTGAGCAAAGAAAACAGCAGACTATATTGAAAAAAGTACAATTCTGTTTCACCAAGAAAATATGTTTGGAGCCTTGGACATGAAGAAGCAGAAGGTAAAAGGGTTGTATCTTGTGAGGTTGCATAGGAAGATGCCAAGGGGAATTGAGGAAGTGGTAGGAATGACAGAGGAATGGGCGAAGATGTGACAGAGCTGTCCCTGCAGAATGCTGACAGTGGAAGGGAGGGGAAGATGTCCTTGCTGGTGGCATCGTTTGAATACAGAAGCTGATGAAAAGTGAGGACAAGGGGACACTTATCATTACTCTGGAAGTGAGCGGAAGGCAGAAGTGGAGGAAATGGCTCAGACACAGCTGAGGGCCCCGTTAATTTCAACAGGAAGAAAATTCCAGATTGAGGAAAATGGCAGACATGTTGAAGGGCAGCCTATAGAAGATGGTATCATTGGAAGAGATGCTACAGAGGTGGAGAAACTGGGAGATTGGAATGGACTCCCTACAGAAAGCAGGTGTGGGGAGGTGTAGTCAAGGCAACTGTTAGGAATCAGTGGGTTCATGATGGTGGACAACCTATCTCCAGAAATGGAAACAGAGAAGCTGATGAAGGGAATGAAAGGGTCAGAAACGGACTAGGTGAAAGTGAGAGAAGGATGGAAAATAGAAAAAAAAGATAAATGTTTCCACTTCCACATGAGAGCTGGAAGCAGCAATGACAGTGTCGTCAATATATTGGAAACAGAGTTGTGGGACAGGGCCTGCATAGGATTGGAACAAAGAATGCTGCACATACCCCCTCAAGGGATAGGTAATTAGGTACCCACTGGAGAAAGTGAGATGAATTCAGGTCCAAAGACATAGCTGAAAGTCAGAATGAGCTCAGCCAGGTTAAGGATAGTCTTGGTAGATGCAGGTAGTTCCTTTCAGGCCAGAAGCAGAGACTGTTCGGACCATCTTGGTGGGGGATGGGCGTACAATGGTGAAGAGGAAGCTGGAACTTGTGGAATTGAAGTGTCAGAAAATCATGAATAGAAGTGGGAAAAGACTGGACAAAGGGAGAAAAATAGGGTCCAGACAAGAAGAGAGAAGATCAGTGGGGCAGGAACTGACTAAAATGATGGGTGTTCCAGGACATTCATGTTTACAGATTTTTGGAAGAAGGTAAAAGTGGACTGTGCAGGATTGTTGGACCATGAGGCATGAAGATATGGAGGCAATGTCTTCAGAGATGTAGTCAATGACAGCTCTTGGAGTAATAGCTTGATATTCAGTGGAGGAGACATGTTCACATCTATGGAGTGGGGTTGGAACCCGCAACCTTATGCATTAGAAACAAAAGTAAGAGCCAATGAGCCACTTGTGAAGTCATAATGGGAAGCTAATATACGTTAAATATTTAGTGATAACGGGAGTCAATTAAAACAGCATTGGACAATGAAACTCTGCTAGCTTAAAGCAAGGAGTTACATATTGTTGTTTACATTGGCTACAGGAAGCCAACATTACTTTACAGTCTCTGCTAAAACACATCTTTTAAAATCAACCATAACGTGGGAGTTGCGCTAAGCACTATGTTTCGATTTTGTGAAGGTCACCATATCACAAGCCGAGGCCTTGAGCTGCTGCGTCATTGCTTTGCTGACATCAGTTCACTGCTAAAGGTGGCGAAAGGGGAATTTCTCCTCCGGCTGAATTAATGGGACAAAAAGGAAATGTCGGCATCTTTTCTCACAGTTGAATGCTATCAGCAGGGAAGAGAGACAGAAAGATCACAATAGCAATAAAAATCTACCAAATGCTGACCATGTTTTCAAACGGCTCCATGCATCTGTGTCCTCTCTATCTCTATAATCTCTTTCAGCCCTACAGCCCTCCAGAGTATCTTAATTCCAGCCTCTTGCTCATCCATGATAATAATCATTATTCAACTATAATCACTCCAACATTGACCACTTCCAACAGTCCAGCCTTAAACTCTGGAATTCCTTTGTAAACCTCTCCAGCTCTTTAACTCTCTCCCTCTTCCATTAAAATGCTTGTTAAAATCTACTGCTTTGACCAAGCCCTTTTGTTCTGATATCCCTTATCAAAAACAATTTTGTACACTTATGTGAAAGGTCTTGGGATCACTTACAGTGCCAAAGATGAAATATAAATATATAAGTTGCTGTTTTTAAGTGTCAGTGGAGAACCTGATTGGGGATGAACCAGAACTCAAGAAGAATCTCTCTATTTGATATTATTCATAATGTAGTAACACTATCTCAGCAGTGATGATTCAGAAAGGGACCATCAAAATGCATTCTTGCAAAGGATCTCCGAAAGTCTTGACCACAGAGATAGCCTCACTTGTTCCCTTTTGGCTGCTGTATTTGAATTAGTATCAGTATCAAACTGCAGAAGGTCTGTTAATTTGCCCTGTTCACTGAATCTAATCACGCACTTGTGCAACAAAAATTCAACTCAGATTTGTGTAGCTGTGCTGGTTCTCTGAAAGGAGAAAGTGAGGTCTGCAGATGCTGGAGATCAGAGCTGAAAATGTGTTGCTGGAAAAGCGCAGCAGGTCAGGCAGCATCCAGGGAACAGGAGAATCGACGTTTCGGGCATAAGCCCTTCTTCAGGAATGAGGAAAGTTTGTCCAGCAGGCTAAGATAAAAGGTAGGGAGGAGGGACTTGGGGGAGGGGCGTCGGAAATGTGATAGGTGGAAAGAGGTCAAGGTGAGGGTGATGACCGTCCATAACCTCATCACCTCGGGGGATCTCCCATCCACCGCCTCCAACCTCATAGTCCCACAACCCCGCACCGCCCGTTTCTACCTCCTGCCCAAAATCCACAAACCTGACTGCCCCGGCCGACCCATTGTCTC
>NC_057724.1:66776209-66786870 GCF_004010195.1 Chiloscyllium plagiosum
GGCCACATCGGGTACAGGGGATGCAATAGATGATATGTGTGGAGGTACAGGTGAATCTGTGGCGGATATGGAAGTTTCCTTTGGGGCCTTGGAGGGAAGTGAGGGGGGAGGTGTGGGCACAAGTCTTGCACCTCCTGCGGTTGCAGGGGAAGGTGCCGGGAGTGGAGGTTGGGTTGGTGGGGGGTGTGGATCTGACGAGGGAGTCACCCAACCCCCTGCTCTTTCTCTGTAGCATCTTTTTTAAGCAGACATCTAATTTCTTTTCATTTATAAAAAAATGTTTGAAGGAATGCAGGCAACACCAATTTTCGTTGCTGTAACAGTGGACTTGAACAGAATGGCTTACTAGTCAATTGTTAGAGCCAACCACATTCCATGGGGTGGGTCATATGTAAGCCACATCAGATAAGGATGTTAGAGTTCATTCCTTAAAGGATATTGGTGAACTATATAGTTTGACAATTGATGGTAGTTTCATGGTCACCGCTAACTTTCAGTTCCAGACTCAGTCATTGAATCCATCAGCTCCTATTGAGTCATAGAGTCATAGAGATGTACAGCACAGAAACAGACCCTTCGGTCCAACCGGTCCATGCCGACCAGATATCCCAACGTAATCAAGTCCCATTTGTTAGCATGTGGCCCATATCCCTCTAAACCCTTCCTGTTCATATACCCATCCAGATGTCTTTTAAATGTTGTAATTGGACCAGCATCCGTCACTTCCTCTAATGTCATCTGAAGCTGTGAGCATTATCCTAGGCCTCTGCATTACTGGTCCTGTGACATTATCTTTCCGCTACCACTTCTCCAAACTGTTGGATCTGTTTCCAGCATGTTCTTAGACTTTGCATAACAATGTTTCCACCCAAACTAATATTTACGTTCAAAGTCATCCTGCATACAGAGCTTGCATTGAATAAATCAATTGGATTCTATAATCCATGGAGGATTGGCCTGGAACTCAGGCCATTGATATAATCTCTAGAACAGTTCCTACAGATTGTAGGGTAGTGAGTTTAACTACACCATTTTAAAAAGGAGATAAAGAACAAACAGGGAAATATAGATTGGTGTTAGCCTGACATTGGTAGTGAGGAAAATGCTAGAGTCCATTGATGGTTGAAGCACAAACAATTCACTCATTTATTTGCATTATATTTTTTACTATGTTGATGTCTATTGTTTAGATGTTGAAGGGCTGATGGTTCTGTAGCTCTTAGCACAGTTGTAACATAAGTAGGTAAATCCTACTAAGAACCAGTAAATCGGTAAATGAATAAGCAAATAGATTTTAAACTTATCTAGCAGGTCTTTTGCATATTTATGAGATATCCCTTATTCTTCTAAACTTCTGTGAATATTATCCTGACTGATCTCTTCATAGGTCAATCCTGCTATCCAGGAATCAGGAGGAGAAAGTGAGGACTGCAGATGCTGGAGATCAGAGTTGAAGAGTGTGATGCTGGAAAAGCACAGCAGGTCAGGCAGCATCTGAGGAGCAGGGAAATCAACGTTTCGGGTATAAGCCCTTCATCAGGAATTCCTGATGCCCTAAATGTCCATTCTTCTGCTCCTTGGATGCTGCCTGACCAGCTGTGCTTTTCCAGCACCACATTCTTCAATTTTAATTTCCAGCATCTGCAGTCCTCGCTTTCTCCTCCTGATTCCTGGATAGCATGCTGCTCGGATACTGTCTGACCTGCGTGCTTTTCCAGCACCACACTCTAAACTATCCAGAAATCAGACTGATAAACTTTCCCTGCACTCCCTCAATACCAAGAACATGCTTCCTCAGATAAGGAGACCAAAACTGCACGCAATATTCCAGGTGTGGTCCCTCCAGGTTTCTGTACAATTGCAGCAAGACATCCCTCCTCCTGTTCTCAAACCCTCTTGCTATGAAAGCCAATACAGTACAACCTCGATTATCTGATCGAGATGGACAGGGGAGTATTTTGTTCCGATAATTGATCGTTTGGATAATCGATCTGATAGTAAACAAGTGGTAATTTGTGAATGCCAATTATCCAAATATTTCTCGGTTATCCAGCAATGCACACCAGAATGCCATTTAACTGAGAACCAAATGCTGAGTTGCCTTATGCCGTTTTTATGGGACCTTGAGATCTTGTTCGGATAATCCGAAATTTGGAGAATTGATGTTTGGATAATCGAGGTTGTACTGTATACCATTTTGCTGCACCTGCATGCTTACTTTCAGCAACTGGTATACAAACACACTCAGGTCTCACTGCACCGTTCCCTATTCACAATCTATCACCATTCAGATAATCATCTGCCTTCCTGTTTTCAATACCGAAGTGGATGACTTCACATGATACTTCACTGCCATACATATACACATTCACTCAACTTTTCCATATCACACTGAAGCAACTCTGTACCCTCCTCACAGTTCACCCTCCTAGCCAGCTTTGTGTCATCCGCAAACTTGGAGATATTATATTTAATTCCTTTGTCTAAATCATTAATATCTATTGTGAATAGTTGGGGTCCAAGTACTGATCCCTGGTGTACTCTACTGGTTACTGGCAGCCTCTCAGAAAATGATGTATTTATTCTGCTCTTTGGTTCCTGTCTGCTATCTAGTTCTCTTTATGTCAGTACACTGTCCCCAGTCTAATTAAGTTTGCATCCTAAACTCTTATATGGGAATTAATGGAATGTTTTCTGAACGTCCAAATAAACCATATTCACTGGTTCCCCTTTATCATCTCCACTAGTTACATCCTTGAAACTTTCCAATAGATTTGTCAGACATGATTTCCTTTTCTAGTTCTGTCCATTCTTGTCACTTTTTCCAAGATTTCTGTCATTAAATCTTTTATAATGGACTCCAGCATTTCCCGACTACCTATGTCAGGCTGACCAGTCTATAAATCCCTGTTTTCTCTCTATCTCCTTTTTAAATAATGTGGTTAGATTGATTTACCATCCAATCCAGAAGAACTATTACAGAGTTTGTAGAATCTTGAAAGATGACCACTAAGTTTCCACTGTTTCAAGGGATATTTCCTTAAATATTCTGGGATGTAGGTTATTGGGCTCTGGGGATTTGTCGGACTTTAATCCCATCAGTTTGCTCCACACCATTTCCCTACTAATGCTGATTTCCTTCAGTTCCTCTGCCTCACTGGATCATGTGTTCCCCAACATTTTTTTTGACGTTATTTGTCTCCTCCTTTATAAAGACAGAACTAAAATATGTATTTAATCAGTCTGCAATCTCTTTGCTCCCCATTGTGGGCAGCACGGTGGCACAGTGGTTAGCACTGCTGCCTCACAGCGCCAGAGACCCGGGTTCAATTCCCGCCTCAGGCGACTGACTGTGTGGAGTTTGCACATTCTCCCGTGTCTGCGTGGGTTTCCTCCGGGTACTCCGGTTACCTCCCACACTCCAAAAATGTGCAGATTAGGTGAATTGGCCACGCTAAATTGCTTGTAGTGTTAGGTGCAGGGGTAAATGTAGGGGAATGGGTCTGGGTGGGTGCGCTTCGGCGGGTCGGTGTCGACTTGTTGGGCCGAAGGGCCTGTTTCCACACTGTAAAGTAATCTAATCTAATCTAATCTATACTTTCCTCTGTTTCTGATTCTAAGGAACCTACATTTGTCTTCACTCATTTTTTTCCTTCACCAACCTAAAGAAACTTTTACAATCAGTTTGTACGTTTCATGCAAGCTTACTCTTGTGTTCTATTCCTCCATGCCCCCACACCTCCATAATCAACCCCTCTATCCTCTTTTGCTGAAATCTAAACTACTTCCAATCCACAGGTCTGCTGCTCCTTTTGGCCAATTATATGCCCATTCCAACAGGAATTAATAATCATTGCAATTCCTCCATGTGTTGTTTGGATGTTTGCCAATGCCTATCCACCACCATCCCGTTAAGGAACGGTTCCCTAATTTATCAAGCTATCGTAATTTCCTTCATTTATATTCTGGACCTGAGTTTCAGAATCAAATACGTCACCCTCCAGATTAATAAAGAATTCTATCATATTATGGTGACTTTTCCCCAAGGGGCTTCACACAGCTAAATTGCCAATTATTCCTTTCTCATTACACAATACCCAGTCCTGTCCTCTAGTTGGTTCCTCAATGTATTGATCCAGAAAACAATCTCAGATGCACTCTAGGAATTCTTCCTCTGTGGTTTTGCTAGTGATTAGATTTCCACACAAAGCTGGAAGGCTGGAACACACTGTTCCTGACAGGTGATACATGAGTAAAAGTTTCATATAACTGCAGTTGCAAAGTCCTTGGGCTGAAAGAAAGAACAATTCTAAATTTACACTGACACAAGGTCAGGGACACGTGGCTTAAGTGTTGCATTGCAATGTCTTTAAAGCTCAATTATGGATAGCAGAACCCTCATTATAGATTGGGTATCCAGTGACAACCTTACTGAATTAAAACTGTTGCAACAATACTTGGGAGTTCTATTTTATGGATGATATGATGAACGGTCCTGAGAAAGGAACTCTAAAAAGCATACTTGCCATTGGTATGGCGGGGCTTCACAGAAATAACACATCTGGTTTTTCCATGGAGAACCAGAAAAGGTTTGGAAGGATTTTGAAGACCAGCTTAAGCTAAAAATTAACTTCATGATGAACAAACTCCAATTAATGTCAGACAGCAACCCTAAGAGTCTATTTGCCAATTTCTAAGAAGATGCTGGCGCGACATGGTGGCTCAGTGATTAGCATTGCTGCCAGGGTCCCAGGTTTGATTCCAACCTCGGGTGACTGTGTGGAGTTTGCACGTTCTCCCCGTGTATGCGTGGGTTTTCTCCAGGCGCTCCGGTTTCCTCCCACAGTCCAAAAATGTGCAGGTCAGGTGAATTGGCCGTGCTACATTGCCCGTAGTGTTAGGTACATTAGTCAGAGGGGGGTGGATTACTCTTTGGAGGGTCAGTGTGGATTGGTTTGGCTGAAGGACCTGTTTCCACACTGTAGGGAATCTAATCTAAAAAAAATGAAGAATTGTCAGAGGTACTCATTGAGTTAGTCATCACATTGTCACAATGAAAGCCTTTAAGAAGCATCTTTTGGGCAAGAAAAGGGGTGGGTGTGGTCATCCATTCACTCATTACTTGAGGATGAATGCACATATGAAGTCATGATGGTGAGTCAACAACAATTGCATGCTCTCTGTGCAGCCAACACTATTGATACAGTCAGCAAAGTGCACCAAACCAGCAAGCTGGATGTGGCTTGTCACATCTCCCCAAAAGCTGTCCAACTGAAGCATGTGGCCCAAAGGAACCAACAAGACAGTATAACAACATGACACTGGCAACAAAAGAAGTGGTGGGAAGGTGCATCAAGTGCAAATATGTGAATGAGGTTCAGAATCAACCAACAAAGAGCAAATCTCAGAAAGTGACTAAGTATTCGAAGGCTTTTGCCTGAAATGTCGATTTTTCTGCTCCTCAGATGCTGCCTGACCTGCTGGCCTTTTCCAGCACCACTCTAATTGAGACTCTGATTTCCAGCATCTGCAGTCCTCACTTTTGCCGAAGTTTTCCACATTGTTAACCCAACATACAATTGGTATGAAAATAAGGGACAAAGAGAGGGTAGAGGGAAGAAAGTATGAATATCAGAAGCTTTTAGAATCATTTGTCATGGAATCATAGAGCTGTACAGCATGGAAACAGATCCTTCGGTCCAACTCGTCCATGCTGACCAGACCGGTGGTGTTACAGATAGCATTGAGGGCTGTTGCAGGCTACAAGACATTGACAGGTTGCAGAGCTGGGTTGAGAAGTGGCAGATGGAGTTCAACCTGGATAAATGCAAAGTGATTCATTTTAGAAGGTTAAATTTGAACGCTGAACACAGGGTTAAAGACAGGATTCTTGGCAGTGTGGAAGAACAGCGGAATCTTGGGGTTCATGTCCCTAGATCCCTCAAAGTTGCTACCCAAGTTGATAAAGTTGTTAAGAAGGCATATGGTGTGTTGATTTTCACTAGTGGGTGATTGAGTTTAAGAGCTGTGAGGTTATACTGCAGCTCTATAGAGCCCCAGTTAGACCACACTTGGAATATTGTGTTCAGTTCTGGTCACCTCATTATCGGAAGGATCTGGAAGCTTTAGAGAGGGCGCAGAGGAGATTTACCAGGATGCTGCCTGGATTGGAGGGCATGTCTTATGAAGTAAGATTGATGGAACTCAGGCTTTTCTCATTGGAGCAAAGAAGGATGAGAGGTGACTTGATAGAGGTGGACAAGATAATGAGACGCATAGATAGAGTGGATAGCCAGAGACTTTTCCCCAAGGAAGAAATGGCTGTTACAAGGAGTCATAGTTTTAAGGTTACTGGACAAAGGTGTTCAGGGATGTCAGAGGTAGGTCCTTTACGCAGATAGTGATGGGTGCGTGGAATGCACTGCCAGCGGTGATTATATAGAGTCAGAGACATTAGGGACATTTAAGCAATTGCTGGACAAGCACATGGACATCAGTAAATTGAGGATTGTGTAGTTGAGGTTGATCTTAGATTAAGATAAATGCTCGGCACAACATTGTGGGCTGAAGGGCCTGTACTTTGCTGTACTGTTCTATATCCTAAATTAATCTAGTTCCATTTGCAAGCAGTTGACCCATTCCCCTCTAAACCCTTCTTATTCATATACCCATCCAGATGCCTTTTGAACATTGTAACTGTATCAGCCTCCACCACTTCCCCTGGCAGCTCATTCCATATACACACCACCATTTGCGTGAAAATGTTGCCCCTTACGTCCCTATAAATCCTTCCCCTCTCATCTGAACCAATGCCATCTATTTTGGACTCCCCTACCCAAGGGAAAAGACCTTGGCTATTAAGACCACAAGACCATAAGAAATAGGAATGGAAGTAAGGCCATTTGGCCCATCGGGTCCACTCCACTATTCAATCATGGCTGATGGGCATTTCAACGCCACTTACCCGCACTCTCCCCATAACCCTTAATTCCTTGCGAGATTAAGAATTTATCAATCTCTGCCTTGAAGACATTTAACGTCCCGGCCTCTACTGCGCTCCGTGGCAATGAATTTCACATGTCCACCACTCTCTGGCTGAGGAAGTGTCTCTTCATTTCTGTTCTAAATTGACCCCTCTAATTCTAAGGCCGTGCCCACAGCCCCTAGTATCCTCACCTGACAGAAACAATTACAATTTCCCAGCATCCACCAATAAGCCATGCATTATCTTGTGAGTTTCTATTCGATCTTCCCCCAACCTTCTGAACTCTAACAAATACAATCCCAGGATCCTCAGCCGTTCATCGTAGGTTAGGCCTACCATTCCAGGGATTATCCGTGTGAATCTCCGCTGGACACGCTCCAGTGCCAGTATGTCCTTCGTGAGATGTGGGGCCCAAAACTGGACACAGTATTCTAAATAGGGCCTAACCTTTATAATAGAGCTTTATAAAGTCTTAGTAGCACCTCACTGCTTTTACATTCCAACCCTCTTGAAATAAATGACAACATTACATTGGCTTTTACCCTATCCATGCCCCTCATGATTTTGTAAACCTCTATAAGGTCACCCCTCAACTTCCAATACTCCAGGGAAAATAGACCCAGCCTATTCAGCCTCTCCCTGTAGCTCAAACCCTCCAACCCTGGCAACATTCTTGTAAATCTTTTCCAAACCCTTTAAACATGCTTCCAATAGCAGAATCCTGAAAATGCAGCATATATCTCACTCAGAGCTAAAATTAGAATGGTAACTAGCCCCAACATATTATCATTACATGTCCTGCAAGATATGTATGTCAGCAATGGCATTCCATGGTACAGCCTACAAGAGACCATCACACAACTTATAACCAATTCTATGAAGTGGTAGATTCACAGAGCAGTTTCAATACTTGGATTCCTGGGAGATGCCAACAGTCCAGCAGTGCAGGAAGACCAGTATGACTAGATCTTGGAGTAGTCACAATTCAAGAGATTCAAACCCACATCCTTTGTAGAAGAAAAGACCACGTGACACAATCTAATCACTCAACAATCTCCAAGGATATGATGGAATTGAGATATCGGCCAGGTACCAGGATGGTTACATCTGATTTGCTGAGCAGATTACCAAATCCACATAAAGTCCCAGGTATTCCTCTTGAGTTATGCATTAATGCTCTGGATTATGATGGTTGAAGATGTTCTTGAGGTTTATCTATTTCACATTGGCTGAAGCATAAATTGACTTTCCATAAGACAATAAGATCATGAGAAATAAGACCAGGAGTAGGCAAACGTGTTCCATCGTTCAATAAGATCATGGCTGAATCGACATTCCTCACGTCCACTTTCCTATCCTTTCCCTGTAACCCTTGATTCCTCTACAAGTCAAGAATCTATCTATCTTAGCCTTAAATAAAATCTATTGCCACTCCTTCAGTGTTGCTGGGTCAAACTCCTACAACTTCCACCTGAACCACATTTGGAGGTACCCACATCAAGTAGGTTCTCCAGTGTTTCAAGAAGACAGCTCAACGCCACTTTCCCATGTGCAACTAGGAAAGTACAATAAATCCTGGACTAGCCAGCAACACCTACATCTCATTCATGAGTTAAAAGAAAGTTGAATCAATAACTATCAAAGATGAACAACTACCTGCACATGGGTTGCAAAAGAACATTATACAGACATGGCCTAATAGTATCAAGGACGTAGCTGAGCAGAATCATTCACCTTGTATATACAGAGATGTATATCATGACAAATCATTTACAAATGCAAACAAATCTTTACACCAGAAACATTATGTCTACTTTCAATCAGGGACACATGGTGTTGAACTCACAGGACAGTTCGCACAGGAATCTGTGTACTGACCAGGGATGAATCATTGTGTTCAATGACTCATGCATGTGAAGCATGCAAAGTGTATTAACCCCAGCAGCAGAGTTCCCTTCACTCTTGGGGCCAAAGTAGCACAGAACTATCCACAGTTCACAGGGACGATTACGTCCTTGTGAAGGAATTTCTCTCAATTTCCCATTGTTTGAGGTTTGGCAACACAACACAAAGTGGAGCTATCACTGGCATGATGTGAGGTACTTTTACACAAAGAAAGAAATTGCTGCAGAAACCCAGCAGGTCTGGCAGCCTCTGTAGAGAAAAGACAGAGTTAGCGTTTCAAGTCCAATAACATAAATTCAGAACTGATAGCAGCTAACAAAAGCTGAAGATAAGGGGTAGGTGCGGAGGGGAAGAGTGAGCAGGAAGGAGCTCAGAAAAAGACAGAGAAAAAAATTAGGCAGACAAAGGGATTGTTGGTAGTAAGCCAGAGAAGAATAGGTGATGCAAGTAACCTTTCTCATGACAGGGCCTGGAGTGTGGGGGTGGGTAATACACATGGTAGGAGGTGTTCATGCTCTAAAGTTATTAAACAATATTGAGTCCTGAAAGCTGCAAGGTCCCCAAGTGGAGAATGAGGTGTTGTCCCTCCAGCAACTGCAGAGGCCTGAGATAGAAATGTTGGCATGGGAACACGGCGTGCGCTGAAATGGCAGGCAACTGGAAGCTTGGACTCAGGCTTTATCTGACAGTGGGCCACGAGATGTGTGCTAAGTGTAATATCCTCCCTCAAATGGTCGAGCTAAACATATGCACGTACTAATAAATTAATAACCAATAAGCCTTTATTCAAGATTTTCATATTGCATTGCTGTATTTTCATGCAACAGCATTATTCTATTAGTAAATATCTGGGATTTCACTCTTTGTTCACTTTTAGAGAAGGCCAATAGCTGTTTTGCTGGGCAAGGGGCAGCAAGGGGCGGCATGGTGGCTCAGTGGTTACCACTGCTGCCTCATAACACCAGGGACCCGCATTTGAATCCTGCCTCAGGGCGACTGTGTATGTGGAGTTTGCACCTTCTCCTTGTGTCTGTGTGGATTTCCTCCCACAATCCAAAGATGCGCAGGTTAGGCAAATTGTCCATGCTAAAATGGCCCATAGTGTTAGATGCATGAGTCAAGAGTAAATATAGGGTAGGGGAATGGGTCTGGGTGGGTTACTCTTCAGAGGATCAGGATGGACTTTTTGGGCCAAATGACCTGTTTCCATACTGTAGGGAATCTAATCTAATCACGTTTTGTTATGTTGCATGGTCAATATGTCAGTATGGTAAAAATAATGACTGCAGATGCTGGAAACCAGATTCTGGATCAATGGTGCTGAAAGAGCACAGCAATTCAGGCAGCATCGAGGAGCAGATACGGCGGAGGCGGAGGAATTGGGAATATGGGATGGCATTTTTGCAAGACATAGGGTGGGAAGAGGTGTAATCCAGGTAGCTGTGGGAGTCGGTGGGTTTGTAAAAAATGTCAGTGCCAAGTCGGTCTTCACTAATGGAGATGGAGAGGTCCAGGAAGGGGAGGGAGGTGTCAGAGATGGTCCAGGTAAATTTAAGGTCAGGGTGGAACTGCTCCCAGGAGGACCAGTTCCACGACAGAACACACCAGATGGCCTCCTTCTTTAGAGACCACAATTTCCCTTCCCACGTGGTTAAAGGTGCCCTCCAACGCATCTCGTCCACATCCCGTACCTCCGCCCTCAGACCCCACCCCTCCAACCGTAACAAGGACAGAACGCCCCTGGTGCTCACCTTCCACCCTACCAACCTTC
>NC_057724.1:66787392-66805261 GCF_004010195.1 Chiloscyllium plagiosum
CTTCAGGCTCTCTGCCTTTATTCCTGATGAAGGGCTTTTGCCCGAAACGTCGATTTTGCTGAAGCTCCTCGATGCTGCCTGAATTGCTGTGCTCTTCCAGCACCACTAATCCAGAATATGTCAGTTTGCCTTTAGAAAACACGCTCAAGTTAACATCAATGCATCACAGCATATGTTCTAAGGATATAATGATCTCATACTACATCACAACTAATGTTCAGAAGGTAAGTGTGAATGGCCTGGCTCAGGAACTAACTGTTGAATGTTCAGAGACATAGGTCATTTCTCTTCAAAGTCAGAGGAGAATGGAAGAGATACATAGTGACTGATCAAATAGACAGCTGCCAAAACTGCATTATTGGCAGAGAGTGCAAGTTAGAAACAAAAATAGTTGATTACCAGCAAAGGTTTCTAATATATGCGACCAGCCCAAATAACGTGGAGTCATTACTGATCATGGGGCTACATTGCAAGGAAAAGAAGCCAGCTCTGTGTGAGACACAGAGAGAGTAAGGAAGAACACTCCAATGATGCGGGTTGTGGGGCAATGATGAGTGACAGCAACCAACAGCAAGACAAGCAACTTGTCAAACAGAGAACAACGTATATATTTCCAGATGGATATACAATCACCAGATCAGGACAAGTTGTCAAACTTCCAAAGTATTACTTTAAATCTGGAAATGTTAAACTTGTAAACTCTGTTTCACCTGTTTGTAGAATTATTGAATTGACAATATTCACCAATTTGCAACTATACTGTACATATGTTTAGTTGGGATAAGTTTTTATATTTGGCAAAAGGGGATACTGTGTTATACCACATGGTTGATATGTCGGTCTGCCCTTAGGCATCATGTTCATGATGTCATCACTGCATCACAGTGACCTGAGGGTAAAGAGATCCCATACTCCAACTTCCCTCAGATTACTTGAGGCATGACACTCTACTGGAAGCATGCTTCTCTGTGGTAAAACAATAGCTTAATATTAGTCCAGTCACTTATGTGCCTGAGGAATTTGATGTTTATATATTACAATAGTTAGTTATAGAAAATGGATGTAAGTTTGCTCGCTGAGCTTGGAGGTTCATTTCCAGATGTTTTGTTACCTTACTAGGTAACATCTTCAGTAGGCCTCATGCGAAGCAATGCTGAAAATTCCTGCTTTCTATTTATATGTTTGGGTTTCTTTGGGTTGGTGATGTCATTTCCTGTGGTGGTGTTATTTCCTGTGGTGAAGTCACTTCCTGTTTCTTTTTCAGGGGGTGGTAGATGGGGTCTAACTCGATGTATTTGTTGATAGAGTTCCGGTTGGAATGCCATGCTTCTAGGAATTCTCGTGCATGTCTTTGTTTGTCTTGTCCTAGGATGGATGTGTTGTCCCAGTCGAAGTGATGTATCCTCACATACAGATAAGTAAGGACACCATTGTTTAAATCTCCCTAATGTGGCTGAGTTAACTCATGATGGGAAATAACAAATATTTCTGCAACAAAGGACATGATTCTGAGGAGAGAATATAGGAAGTCAGGCAGGAATTTAAAAAGTAGGTTCTGGAGGGTAATAATATCTGGATTACACCGGGTGCCACAAGCTAGTGAGGATAGGAATAAGAGGATAGCACAGATGAATGCGTGGCTGAGAAGTTGGTGCAGGGGAGAAGGATTCACATTTTTGGATCATTGGAATATCTTCTAGGGTAGAAGTGACCAGTAAAAGAAAAGATGGCTTGCACCTGAATTAGAAGGGAACTAACATACGGGCAGGGAGATTTTCTAGAACTGCTCGTGAGGTTTGAAACTAGGGGGGAGGGAAGTGGGATTCAGGGAGATAGTGAGGAAATTGATAAATCTTAGACTGGTACAATTGGGAAAAAGCAAGCCTTACAGACAGAGCAGGCATGAACAAAGTAAAGAATAAGGTAGGACTGATAAATTAAACTACATTTACTTCAATGCAAGAGGCCTAAAAGGTAAAACAGATAATATTCCAGGGTACAGATGTTGTAGGAAGGATTGAAAGGGGGGCAAGAGAGAAGGGGGAGTGGCGTTTTTGATAAGGGATAACGTTATGGCTGTACTTAGGGAGGATACTCCTAGGAATACGTCCAGGGATGTTATTTGGATGGAACTGAGAAATGAGAAAGGGATGATCGCCTTATTGGGATTATACTATAGACCCGTGCAATAGTCAATGTTATTGAGAAACAAATTTGTAAGGAGATTTCAGTTATCTGTAAGAGTAATAGGGTGGTTATGGTAAGGGATTTTAACTTTCCAAACATAGACTGGGACTGCCATAGTGTTAAGGGCTTGGATGGAGAGGAATTTGTTAAATGTGTACTAGAAAATTTTCCGATTTAGAATGTGGATATACCTACTAGAGAAGGTGCAAATGTTGACCTACTCTTGGGAAATAAGGCAATGCAGATGACTGAGGTGTCAGTGGGGGAGCACTTTGGGTCCAGCGATCATAATTCTATTTGTTTTAAAATAGTGATGGAAAAGGATAGACCCGATTTAAAAGTTGAAGTTCTAAGTTGGAAGAAGGTCAATTTTGATACTATTAGGCAAGAACTTTCAAAAGCTGATTGAGAGCAAATGTTTGCAGGTAAAGGGATGGCTGAATAATGGGAAGCCTTCAGAAATAAGATAACGAGAGTCCAGAGACTGTTAGGGTGAAAGGAAAGGCTGGCAAGTATAGGGAATACTAGATGACTAGAGAAATTGAGGCTTTGGTTAAGAAAAAGAAGGAAGCAGAAGTCAGGTATAGACAGGAGAAATCGAGTGAATCCCTGGAAAAGTATAAGGGCAGTAAATGTATGCTTAAGGGGGAAATTCGGAGGGCAAAAAGGGGACATGAAATAGCTTTGACAAATTGGGTTAAGGAGAATCCAAAGGAATTCTACAAATACATTAAGGTCAAAAGGGTAATTAGGGAGCGAATAGGGCCCCTTAAAGATCAGCAAGGCCACCTACTTGTTGAAATGCAGGAGATGGGGAAGATACTAAACGAGTATTTTGCATAAGTGTTTACTGTGAAGAAGGATATGGAAGATAGAGAATATGGTGAAATAAATAACAACCTCTTGAAAAATGTCGATACTACAGAGTAGGTAGTGCTGAATGCCTTAAAATACATGAAGGTGGATAAATCCCCAGACCTGATCAGGTGTACCCTAGAACTCTGTGGAAAGCTAGAGAAGTGATTGCTGGGACCCTTACTGAAATATTTGTATCATCGATGGCCACAGGTGAGGTGCCGGAAGACAAGAGGTTGGCTAATGTGATGCCAGTATTTAAAAAAGGTGGTAAGGAAAAGCCAGGGAACTACAAACAGGCGAGCCTGACATCAGTGGTGGGCAAGTTGTTGGAGGCAATCTTGGGGGACAGGAATACTGTACATGCATCTGGAAAGACAAGGACTGATTAGGGATAGTCAACTTGGCTTTGTACATGGGAAATGGGGTGTCATTATCTTGATTGAGTTTTTTGAAGAAGTAACAGAGAGGATTGATGAAGCAGAGTGGTGGACGTGATCTATATGGACTTCAGTAAGGTGTTGGCAAGGTTCCTCATGTTAGGTTGGTTAACAAGGTTAGATCCGACAGAGTACAGAGAGAACTAGCCATTTGGATACAGAACTGACTCAAAGGTAGAAGACAGGGTGCTGGTGGAGGGAGACTTTTAAGATTTGGAGGCCTTTAACCAGCAGTGTTCCACAATGATCGGGTGCTGGGTCCACTGTTTTTGTCATTTATATAAATTATTTGGATGTGAACATAGGAGGTATGGTTAGTAAGTTTGCAGATGACACCAAAATTGGAAGTGTAGTGTACAGTGAAGAAGGTTACTTCAGGTTACAATGGGATCTTGATCAGATGGGCCAATGGGCTAAGGAGTGGAAGATGGAGTTTAATTTAGATAAATGCGAGGTGCTGCATTTTGGAAAGGCAAATCAGGGAGGAACTATTTAATGGTGAGGTCCTGCAGAGTGTTGCTGAACAAAGAGACCTTGGAGTGCAGGTTCATAATTCCTTGAAAGTGGAAAGTGAAGGTAGATAGGATAGTGAAGGCATTTGGTATGCTTGCCTTTATTGGTCAAAGCATTGAGTAGAGGAGTTGGGAGGTCATGTTGTGACTGTACAGGACGTTGGGTTGGCCACTTTGGAATACTGCCTGCAATTCTAGTCTCCCCGCTGTAGGAAGGATGTTGTGAAACTTGAAAGGTTTCAGAGAAGATTCACAAGGATGTTGCCAGAATTGGAGGGTTTAAGCTATAGGGAAAGGCTGAATAGACTGGGGCTGTTTTTCCTGGAATGTCAGAGGCTGAGGGATGAGAAGTTTATAAGGTTTATTTCGCGGTTTATAAACTCATGAAAGGGTGCGGATACGGTAAATAGACAAGGTTTTCTCCCCAGGGTGTAGTAGTCCAAAGCTAGACAGCAAGGGTTTAAGGTGAGTGGGGAAAGATTTAAAACAAACTTAAGGGAAAGTTTTTTCATGCAGAGGGTAGTGCATGTATGGAATGAGCTGCCAGAGGAAACAATGGAGGCTGGTACAATTACAACATTTAAAAGGCATCTGGATGGGGATATGAATAGGAAGGGTTTGGAGAGATTTAGGCCAAATACTGGCAAATGGAACTAGATCTAGTTGGCATGGATAAGTTGGACCGAAGTGTGTATTTCCGTGCTGTATATTTCTATGATTTTATGAGGTGAAGCATCCTATTGGAGGAAATCTTCTACCAGTCTCTCACCAGATTGTAAGATACAAGTTGGTCTTGTCTGGAATCATAACATAACAGTTAATAAATGTTAAGAATATGTTGGTGTCTGAACACAGATCACGGTGGGACACCACCAGTCATATTCAGTTCATAGCACATCCACTTAACATTGGACACTTGAATAGTCGCACTCTCAGTAGGTATTTTTAAACAGCATGTTTGCAGAATATGTCAACAAGTGCTTACAATTATAAAAAACCTTTCACATAAAAAAAGACCTCAAGGTGCTTCACAAAATTCTGATGCAAGTGCAGCGAGATTTCAGAGGTTTCTGGGATTCACAGACATTTTGGAAATAGTGAGGGGTCAAGGCCATGGGGGAGTTTGAAAACATGGGTGAGAATTTGAAAACACCCCGTGCTAGGACAAGAACCACAGGACAGTAAGCACAAGGATCTTAGATGAATGAGACTTGACCTGGGTTCAGACACGTCAGCAGAATTTTGGATTCTGTGGGAAAATAAAATGACCACATAGTTAATATTCTTTTATTGTAAGAAAATGGAATGGTCAGTTTTTAAGCAGCTTTGAAAATTAATGACCAGTTAATCTGACTTGGTAATATTAACTAAAGGATAAATGTTGGCTTGACCTCAGGACATATTCAATAATGATGTATATTTATGCTGGGTCTTTAATGTAAGAAGTTGTGCTAAGGCACTTCACAGGAGCATTGTTGAGCAAAGAATGACACTGAGCCACATAAAAAAATGTTAGTCAGATGACCAAAAACTTGCTCAAAAGAGTAGACTTTTAGGAATATCCTAAAGGAGGAAAGCAAAGTGAGAGATTTAGGAAGTGAATTTCAAAGTAGAAGCATGAGACAATTAAAATCAGGGATGCTTAAAAGTCTGGAATTGGATGAATGCAGATAACTTGGAGGACTGTGGCTTGGTGGGGTTTAAACAGATAGGGAGGGGTAAGACCATGGGTATGGGAGGGAGCGTTTTGAAAACAAGGGTTTTGGCTAGCACAGTCGCTCAGTGGTTAGCACTGCTGCCTCACAATGCCAGTGACCAGGGTTCAATTCCACCAGTGGGTGACTGTATGGAGTTTGCACCTTATCCCTGCATCTGTGTGGGCTTCCGCCAGGTGTGCTGGGGTTTCCTCCTAATGTCTAAAGATGGGTAGGTTAGGTGGATTGGCCATGCTAAATTGTCCATCTTGTCCGGGTATGGGCAAGTTAGGTGGATGAGCCATGGAAACTGCAGGGTGACAGGGCTAGGGTGGGTCTGGGTGGGATGCTCTTTGGAAGGTCGGTGTGGACTTAATGAGCCAAATGGCCTGCTTCCACACTGTAGGGATTCTATGAAGATGAGAATTTTAAAAATCTGCATGTGGCTTGACTGGGACACACGTAGGTAAGCAAGCAGAAGGCTGATAGAGGAACTGGACTTCCTGTAAGTTAACATATGAACAGCAGAACCTTTTCTTCAAATAACAGCCTGGAATCTTCTCTGTTCATCTGAGCAGGCAGTCAGGACCTGAAATTAATATCCTATCTGAAAGACAGCGGCTCCGCCATCACGGCACTCCTTCCATTCAACAATGAAGTGTCAGTCTAGATTATGTGCTCAACAGCTGATATCAGGGCTTGGACCAGACCCTTCCAACTTATGAAGTGCTGCCAATAAGGCAAGATGACACCTAAAGCGATATCAAACATCATCAGCTCCGTACAGTCAGAGCGAGGTGAGACTAATCTTCATCTGCTTTTAAATATTTATACCCACGTTTCAAAAGCTGTAGTGCAATAGCAATATACACTGGAGTTGGTGAATGTGCTCTGATAAATAACATTGTCCCTGGCCTTGTTATTTATTCAAGGCTTGGAGGCTGTTTATCAACTTGATATTTTGCAGCTCTGAGGGTATATCTTTTTCAAAAAATGTTTAACTTGCCTTGCAGCAAGAAAAATGGAGCTGTATAAATAAAATACGGGATTACAGACATATCATAAGAAGCACCAGCGCAAAGATTGTGAGTGAGTTCAAACCTGGTGCGCAGCAGGTTTTTGAGCATCAGTCCATTGTAGCCAATATGAAGAAAGCTGATCCATCCTGCAGTGTAATACCAATGCTCTGTTATCTAGACCCTTCACATTATGGTCACTGCTGTTATAAATCTGCAGGCAGGAGTTAATGCTGATATCCCAGTGGAATAGTTACTCTCTTCACGTAAGCAATACAAAAGCAATAAATAGAACCCGATTGATTGAGTAGAAGGAGGCATATCTGATACCCCACGGTTAACTATCTCAGTCTGGACCTATAAACTGAGCCAGTCCTCCTCCCTTTACCCTCAGGCCACTGCCTTAACTGACAAAAGCTGTCACACAAACAGCAGGAAGTGTGGAATATCCTGATCAGAATTAAAATCAGGATAATTGTTGAAAATAAATGACACACCGGTTACGAAGAACATTAGAGGGGAAAACCCCTTTTGTTTCCTGAGAAGAATGAAACTGCATTTTGTAATATTGGGATTGGCGGAATATTTTCTTGATCAATATGTAGTCAAGATACCACTGGGTGACACCAATAAGTGTGATTGAAAGCCAGCAGCAGTAGCTTGTGTGAAATGCTGTTTGTGAATACCATCAGGCACCCTTTACCATAATGATGTCACCGATTGCAGTCTTGATATCTTTTCTCTTTGCAATCAAAATCTTGTTGTACCCTAATCAACAGGCCAACTAATTGTACTCCAATGTTCTCAAAATCACACTTCCCCGCAGGATGCCAAATTGCTGGTAGCAGGAACCATTTTTCTAAGGATTGTTTTCCAAGGTAATCTCATTATGAAATGGTTGCCACCACTTACACCATCCGCACTTTCTATAATCAGATGCATATCTCAAGTAAATAGAAAACAAGAAACACCTGTATTTATATAGCACTTTACATGACCACCAGATGTCCCAAAGAACTTTAAAGCTATTAAGTACGTTTGTAATGCACTCGTGTTTTTAATGTAGGGAACGCAGCAACCAATCTGCACACAGCAAACTCCCACAAAAAACTAAAGGGCCAAGTGTTGAGAGCACAATCGACAGATAATGTACGAAACATGGTACAAATATTGAATGCATAATTTCATGCTGCTTTTGGCCCTTTTCCTATCCTCCAGTTGGATAAAATGTTGAGCTGTATTTTACCAGAAATTGGCTGAGTGTCAATTTTAGTGAGTTTCATCGAACGTTTCTCCCTGTGAGCCCTAGTGAGATTTCTCACGCTATACTCTGAAACTTACCTTATTCCTAGACACCAAGCCTCAATGGCTACCTGCTTGTCCTTTCTTCCTTTACGCCAGAGGCAGAAATACTCGCTACTGCCAGGACTTTCAGGGATTCCTGGAGCTGGCATTGTCTTTAATGGCATACAGTCAAGCATTGGCATCCCACAGGTGCCCTTCATAGTGCATGCAGCTGGAGAGGAACCAAAATGGAACACTTCTCAGGGCACAATGCTGGCACAGCTGACTCCTCGTTGTGTGTAAGTGCACATTTGTAAGTCTGTTGCTGTATGGTGACCAAGTTACACAGGTTACCCAATTTAGAACCCTGGGAACAAAGTGCCATTCTCTCCCCAGTGCCCAGTGTAGCCCACTATTTTACTCTTTGTTCAGCGTGGGACCATTCCATATGGGAAAGCCTTCAAACAGCTGACAACCTTCACTTTTATTCAGCAACACCAAAAATAAAGAAAAAAACACAATTAAAAGCTGTGTTTGCTTTTGCGTGGCGACAGGGGCCACTTGCCTTTCAATTAGCCACAAATTTACAATCAAGGAGTGATCACTGCACAATGCCACATCATTGGAATCGGACATTAATTAAGCTGCTACCATTCTCCCAGCTCTTCAAGTTCCATCATATCCCCTCTTTAGCTGCTTCAGCTGTGCAGAGCACAGAGTGAGCACAGATTATGTGGTGTACATCAGGAGGCCTATTCCTCTTCTTCACCATAGTCCTGTTGGAAGAGTGGGCTGCAGTCATATCTATATTTGGTCTCTGTTGAAGTTTCTATCCTGGAGTCACCAGCCATCATTGTAGAGGGTAGCCCTTGATTTCCAGTAACCATCACAACCACCTGATGACTGAGCAGCCCTCCGAAAGCTAGTGCTTCCAATTAAACCTGTTGGACTATAACCTGGTGTTGTGTGATTTTTACCTTTGTACACCCCAGTCCAACATTGGCATCTCCAAGTCATCATCTGGACTTGACAGTTTAGCATTGTTCTCCAGACATTGGGACATGGAAGACTGCAATAAGGAGGGTTATGGAATGCCTCTACCTGGCCCTTTGACAAGGGAATCTTATTCCGATGAGTGCAGTACAAATACAGTAAGAGATCGAAGTGCGGTAGAGTTACCGATACTTTGCCTACATGCCCACACACAGACACACACACACAAACACACAAGCTCTCCGTCAAATCCGCCAGTATCACTTTTCTCCTAAGTGAGTGCTCTTGAATTTGACAGACATGTATTTATCTAGCTGTAGTAGCAGCATTTCCACTCCCCAGGTAAAACAGAAATGTAAAATCAGTGCAGCCATAATAAACAGAAATAAATTAAGCAGAACTTTAATTTGAGTGCTGTGAAATTTACCCCCTCCCTTGGCGTTAAGAAAGATCATAATGGTTATTACGGATATTAAAACCCAACCACGATTACGTCTCTATACACATCATGCCTTGTCAGCGATGATGCAAGATTTTTATAGCCTGGGCAATTTTGCAATGTACCTAACTGAGAACAGTTTGGAATTCCCATTGTACAACTGATTGACTCTCTGTACACTTACTCCGCTGTTAAAAAAACTACAAAACTCCAGTTACTATGCACTGAAAATCAGTGTTATTCCTTCCAAGCAAACCTTCTTCAAAAACAAGGCCACCATCTTGCAAGATATTTGTAATTGTAATATCCTCCGAATGATTATGGTAATAATCCCATACTATGTAGCTATTACAGAAACTCAGGGCAGGGCCTCCTCGTTTATCTCTGTCACAGCTCATTCAGACACTTCTTTTCAAAAGTATTTAACATATTCTTCCATCAAGCCCCCTTTAGATTGTCAAACAACAGCCTGCTTTTGCTATTGTGAAATGAGCCATACCATTTGCAGCACTCAATGTCGCTGGGAAAAGGAGGTTATCTTAGACAATTGGAGCTTTCACCTTAGCCAGGAGGGATAAGCACCTACTCTGATCAGCACAACAGTCGGGTCTCAAAGGTTATTTATTTGTATTTTCAGTGGCTGCCTAAACAATGGCAATTTTTCACCTTCAATTGCCATGTTCTAATTCTCCCTTTTCCTTAATCGACTTTAGGAAGGTGGTGGGGGTCAGTGCTAAGCATTTGTTTTTAGCAGGCTGTTTCTAAACCAGACTGATATGACAATTCACACTCAGAGCTGGAGAAAGTAAGCAACAGTCTCAAGCTTTACATGCTTCAGATCAAATGTGCCAGTTTTCCAGCATGTGATTATCAGTGGACTGCCCTGTCACTGGTACAACATCTGCATATTGCAATCCAGATTGATTATACAGCACAGAATTTAACAAGCTGCACTCTGTCTGCTGATGCTTGCACAATTGATTGTTTCACACCAGTTCCCCATAGATACAATTAGTTTCATTTTTTCATATGCAAATACAGCCCAACATTAGTTTCTACTTGACATTGGGCAATGAGCTGTGTACCAATTTCCTATATATATTTTGCAAATATTGTTGTTTAATGCCGAGCTGTTTCTTGAGGTAGTGAAAAAGCAAGAGACTGACAATTAACACTTCGTTCATCGTAGGTTTTGATTTCCTAATGAGTTTCTCCTTCCCTGCTGCCTTGATACAAAGCAGTGTACTGTATGAATCTACACATACCGTGCTCCTGCACTGAGCTATCTGACCTTGATTGGTGTTTTGGGAACCGGTTAAATAGATTACATATAGGTAACCTTGACAACTGTCTTTGCTGATTTAGCAAAGTAGTTCATTTTTGGACGTAGAACTCACAGCAACTCTGGAATTCCTGCGACTTGCTATGAATGATTAACTCACTATTAGTCAAAAGGGCTTTTGCCAAAACAACAATAAGAGCCCGTTTGAAAATGGCAGCTTTAGTGTAATATATATGTATTTCACAAGCAATGCTATCTTAACACAAAGTGAATGTTAAAAGAAATATTTGTACTATATTTTTGTCACTCATAATTAAACCTGATAGAAGTTATTTTAATTGATCCCATATGAATGGTTTCAAAATGTGACAGATCATTCCCATCAATAATTATGAAACCTTTAAAGCTGTCATTTACACAGGATATATATATGCCATATATATGTAAAAGAAACTTCTTAACCTCGTTGCAAGATATGTGTTTGGGAAGGGAAGGGTTTTGTCCAGGGCCTGATATATTTTATGTTCTGCATCTAGCTGACGAGCTAAAGGAAGCCCACACATTGCTTGAATACACAACAGGGAGTTGAGAATGACTGCAGAAATAAATTCTATTAACACAGATGCTGCACACAGCAAGGCCAGACAGAATAATCTCTTTCAGTCTGGCTTTGGTAGCGTCCTGTTTAAGTAAAGCAATTTGAATACAGTACTGTGTGCTAGATCGCAACAATTATCATGCCGATAGGATTGCACGTGAGCTAAAGCAAAGCAACATTTATTGATTTGCATAGCAAGGGATCACTAATCTTTGAACTGATATATGAGTAGCACAATATTAAAATATTAATTCAGCCATTAAGACAAAAGCGAATCCCACTTGAACACTTTTTTGCAGGCAGATATGTAGACATCAGTGCTGCCATAGTGCAACATGCAGCTGTGCACCCATGATGTCAAGTGAACTGCACTAGCAGCATTGGTGAAATAACACACGAAAGCCACACTGTCACCATATCACACTGCCATTTCAACCTCTTTGGGGAGCTTTAAGGAACTCCTTTCCACGATTCAGCTAATGTTGACTCTCCAGAGCTGCCCGATTTATGGAATTTTTAGCGTTCCAGTGAAATAACTGCATGGAAACTGGTATCCCATCACCAAGTCTCCCTTTATTTACATGTGCACAGGACATGGATTCTAACCAGCCAGTTCAGAGCCAGTCCCTAGAGAGGGGAGAATCCCTGGGACTCCTGTTTCCATCTGTCAGCCAGGGCTCCCTGATTAACCCAGGTTAACAGCCCCAATTAGGGAACTCATACACAGATCCTGCTAGCCAACCTTGTTCCAATCACTCCTCCCAGGAATGGTTTTGTTGCAATCCAGGTGTACTGCTTGTTCCATGGCTCTGTGGCTGCCTGCTCCACTGGATTGCTCCAAATTATCATCAAAGTTGACATAAGCCATAATAAAGAAAGGTTCTATGCCTCTCCCACCACAATTCCCCTGGCCCCTGTCTCATCGTGCCACAATAAGTAAATCTGACAAGATAGGAAGGCCTGGAATACTGTGCACAATTTGAGCCGCCTCATCTAAGGAAAGATATACTGGCAATGGAGGCAGTCCAGTGAAGATTCACTGAGCTGATCCCAGGTATGGAGAGGTTGCGTAGTTTGGGCCTGAGCTCCTTGGAGTTTAGAAGAATGAGAGGCGGCCTTATTGAAACATACAAGATTCTTAGGGGACTTGACAGGATAGATGCAGCAAGGTTGTTTCCCCCTGTGGGACAGTCTAGGACCCAAGGGCATCATCTCATTGCACATTTATCACAGAGATGAGGAGGAATTTTTTCTCTCAGACGATTCTGAATCTGTGAAATTCTTTTACCCACAAAGGGCTTTTGAGGCTTGGTCATTATGTATACTCAAGGCTGAGGTAGACAGATTTTTAATCAGTAAGGGAATCAAAGGTTATGAGGAAAAAGCAGGGAAGTGGAGTTGAGGATCATCAGATCAGACAAGGGCAGAATGACTCAATGGGCTGAATGGTCTACTTCTGCTCCTACAATTTATGCTTGACCTCCCTTGTGCAACAGAACAGCCCATTTTACAGTCACTTACATCACATAAAGTTGCAAAAGGTTGGAACTGATTTGAGGCAGGTGAAGAATTTGATGACGATCTTGCCACATATTGATGCGAGGGACAGCTTTAAACAGATGGAGCTTTCTCCTCTGTCACTTTTCAAGACTGATTCCTGGGGAGAGAGCTGGATAGAGAGAGTCAGAGACCTCACTTCAAAGAGAAGCTGAATAGAAACAATCAAGGTCAGATCCCACAGAACCAGCTGGATAAAGGGAATCAGGGATCTAACATCAGCGTGTCAGCTAAAGTTAGCAAATCAACTCTGGAGTCTTTTCTCTATATTTCAATGTAGCTGAAAAATAACAAAAAAAGTTCAGAGTATAAGTTAAGTTTAACTTTGATTTATTTCCTTTGTGGGTTCATTCAGTTCCATTGCTGAATGTAAGTAATTAGGAGAGGGAGTGGATTGGCTCACAGCTAAATTTCTGAGGTCTGTTTTGCTCTTGATAAAACTTTCACCAACAGTTTTAGCAATGAATTACTCCACATTGGAAAATACAGATGACGAATGTTGTATTCAGACTTTGTGGGGTGCAATTCTTCTTGAGGAGATGAGTATAGCAAGTGATAATGATAAGCCCATTTTCCATTCTGCCTGATTTTTGCTACTGGTCAGAGATTAATTTCATCTCCCCTCTCCGTCTCCTTTATGCTTAAAAATTGAACAAACCAGCTCTGGGACATGTTAACAGCTCTGAGTACTCGATACTCAGTTAGACAGTGTGGAACAGAGCCAGAAGGTCCCAGTTATGAACCTTACAGATTACTTCATTTTTCAGGCCCAGATTGGCATCTAGTCAACATTGTATCCAGATCACTTTGTCATTATGTCCGCAAAGAATTGAGTTGTTCTCAAAGAGCAAATGACTTCTTAAAAACGTAGGAAAATGGATAATATCCCCCTTTTATTTATCTGTTGCATTTACTGCTACAAGTTTAGTTCTTTAAATTTTGGGGGTGAGGGCACGGAGATTTCCAGTCACCAATATACAAGTTCTTCCTTTTCATAATTCCTTACATTTGTTTTCCTCATATTTTTCAACCCCGAGATCCAAGATTGACTGAAAGTCAAAAACTATTGATACAGTTGATTTTAATTTGAATCAAAATTGTGGCACTAGGTCAAAACCCTGGAATTCCCTCCCTAAAAGCATTATAGTTTATCTATAAGACGGTCAAAGACACAGCCCACCATCACCTTCTTAAAGGCAACCAGGGATAGACAATAAATGTTGGCCCAACTAGCAATGCCCATATCAATGAGTGAATCTATAAAGTTGCAGCTTACCGTTCTGATGAACGGATTCCATCTTCAATGTGATGCTTTGTATCCCAAACTGGCTGAGCAAATGCCAGATCCTGATTATTAAAGGCATGGCAGTAATTTATACACATTGCAAAACACTGGCATTTTCTGAGGTGTGTACATTTATAGGATTGATTTATTGACTTGAGTTACATTATTATAGGTTAAAATTTATTTTGTTCATTGTCATTTTTGGTTGGGAAATGTCATTTTTCTGAGGGATGCTTGAAGCTGTTCTGATGGGCCACAGTCCTTTCCCAGTGACTGAACAAAATGAAGTAGGTTTTGGTGCAAAGGAGCATCCATAAACATTTGTTATTTTTAATTTGGTTCGATTCCTTTTGTCATACATTTCTTTCCTCTGTCTCTGTTACAAGAGCCGCTCCTTTTGATAAATGTGCACTAAACAGCAGAAACTACCCTGTCGGCCTTACAAAGTCCTCTTTACTAACATCTGGGGGCTTGTGCCAAAACTAGGAGAGCTATCTCACAGACGAGTCAAGCAACTGCCTGACATACTCATACTCTGCATTCATACCTTACAGACAATGTTCTAGACAACACCATCACCATCACTTGAAACGTCCCGTCCCACCAGCAGGACAGACCCAGCAGAGGTAATAGCACAGTTGGGAGGGAGTTGGCCTGGGAATCTTCAACATAATAAAGAACAGAGCTGCTGGACTGCATCGATGGCAGGTGGTGAGGGAACCAACAAGAGGGAAAAACATACCTGACCTCATTCTCATTAATCTGCCAGCTGCAGATTCATCTGTCCATGATAGTATTAGACCACTGCACAGTCTTTATAGAGACAAAGTCCTGTCTTCACATTCAGAATACCCTTCATTGTGTTATGTGGTATTACTATCACAGTGCTAAGAGGGACAGACTTCAAACAAATCTAACAACTGAGATTGGGCATCCATGGGCCTCTGTGGGCCATCAATAACAGCAGCAGAATTGTACTCCAGCATAATCTGCAACCTAATGGCCCAGTATTTCCTCCATTCAACCATTATCATCAAGCCAGGGAATCAACTCTGGTTCAGTGGAGAGTACTGGAGGGCATGGCAGAAGCAGCACCAGGCATACCTGAAGATGAGGTGTCAACCTGGTGAAGCTACCAAACAGGACTACTTGCATGTCAAACAGCATAAGCAGCAAGTGGTAGACATAGCTAAATGATCCCAAATGAACAGATCAGATCAAAGCTCTATAGTCCAGAACAAGGTGGTGGACAATTAAACAATTCACTGAAAGAGGAGACTCCACAAATATCCCCTTCCTCAATGATGGAAGAGCCCAACACATTAGTTCAAAAGTTGAGGCTGAAGCATTTAAAGTGATCTTCAGCCAGAAGTGCTGAGTGCACAATCCATTTCATACTTCTCCAGTGGTACCCAGCATTACAGATACCAGTCTTCAGCAAATTCGATTCACTCCACATGATATCAAGAAACAATTGGAAGCTTTGGATACTGTAAAGGCTATGTCCCTAACAACATTCCAGTAATAATACTGAAGACTTGTGTTTCAGAACTAGCTGATCCCCTAGCCAAGCTGTTCTAGTACAGTTACAACACTGGCATTTACCCAACGATGTGGAAAATTGCCCCGGTTGCCGGGTAGGGGGTGGTGGCGGTGGTGGAGGTGGTGAGGTATGGCCCGTACACAGAAAGCAAGACAAATACAACCCAGCCAATTACTGCCCCATCAGTCTCTCAATCATTAGTGAAGTGGTGGGAGCTATCATCAACAGTACCCCCAAGCAGCACCTGCTCAGCAGGTTAAAGTCATACCTGGCACAGAGGAAATTGTGTGGTTGTTGGAAGTCAATCATCTCAGCTTCAGGTCATCTCTACAGGAGTTCCTCAGAGTAGTGATCAAGGTTCAACCATCTTCAGCTGCTTCATCAATGACATTCCCTCTATCTTAATGTCAAAAGTGGAAAGGTTTGCTGATAACTGCACAATGTTCAACACCATTCGTGACTCCTCAGGTACCGAAGCATTCAAAAAATGCAACAAGATTTGGACAGTATACACACTTGGGCTGACTAGAGGCAAGTAACATTCATGCCACACAAATGCTAGGCAGTGACTATCTCCAATGAGAGACAATTTAATAGTCACCCCTTGACACTCAATGGTTTTACCATCACTGAATCCTCCATTATAAACATCCTTGAAGTTACCGTTGACCAGAAGCTCAACTGGACTCACCATTTTGAGGTTGTACAGGACATTGGTGAGCAGTCTTCCGGAATTTTTTGCCCAGATTTGGTCGCCCACTTATAGGAAGGATATTATTAAACTGGAGAGGGGTCAGAAGAGATTTGCCAGGATGTTGCTGGGTATGGGATGTCTGAGTTATAAAGAAAGGCTGGGAGTTTTTTTCACTGGAGTAGAGGAGGTTAAGAGGTGACCTTACAGAGGCTTGCAAAATAATGAGAGGTATAAACAGTGTTAATAGTAGTTGCTTTTTCTCTAAGATATGGGCTTTTAAGACTAGGAGGTACATTTTTAATGAAAGAGGAGAGAGATTTAAAAAAGACATGGGGGCAAATTTTTACACAGCAGGTGGTTCATGTGTAGAATGAACGTATAGAGTCATAGCATCACAGACTCATACACCATGGAAACACACCCTTCACTCCAACCAGTCCATGCCAAACATAATCGCAAACTAAGCCTGCTCTGGCCCATATCCATCAAAACCTTTCTATTCATGCACTTATCCAAATATGTTTTGATTGTTGTAATTTTACCCAAATCCACCACTTCCTCAGGAAGGTGAGAGGAGAAAGATTAAAGGAATTAGGAGGTCATGTTGCAGCTGTACAGGGCATTGGGTAGGCCACTTTTGGAGTAATGTGTACAATTCTGGTCCCCCTCCTGTAGGAAGGATGTTGTGAAACTTGAAAGAGTTCAGAAAAGATTTACAAGGATGTTGCCAGGGTTGGATGGTTTGAGCTAAGGGAGAGGCCGAATAGGCTGAGGCTATTTTCCCTGGTGCATCGGAGGCTGAGGGGTGACCTTACAGAGTTTTATAAAATCATGAGGGGCATGGATAGGGTAAATAGACAAGGTCTTTTCCCTGAGGTGGAGGAATCCAGAACTAGAGGGCATAGGTTTAAGGTGAGAGGGGAAAGATATAAAAGGGACCTAAGGAGCAACTTTTTCACGCAGAGGGTGGTGCGTGTGTGGAATGAGCTGCCAGAGGAAGTGGTGGAGGCTGGTCAATTACAACATTTAAAAGGTGTCTGAATGGCTATATGAACAGGAAGGGTTCAGAAGGATATTGGCCAAATGCTGCCAAATGGAGCTAGATTTATATAGGATATCTGATTGCATGGCCAAAAGGGTCTGTTTTGATGGTGTCTCTCTCTAATAGGAACACATTTTCAGCTCTCTCTCTAATACTCAATGACTAAGCACGTCAATAGGAAACGTTTGGAGGGTTATGGGGTAGGAGCAGGCAGATGGAAGTAGTTTAGTTTGGGATTAAGTTCGGCATGGACTGATTGGACTGAAATGTCTGTTTCCATGCTGTATGACTCTATGATTCTATAAGGAGAAAGTGAGGACTGCAGATGCTGGAGATCAGAGCTGAAAATGTGTTGCTGGAAAAGTGCAACAGGTCAGGCAGCATCGAAGGAGCAGGAGAATCGACGTTTCGGGCATGAGCCCTTCTTCAGGAATGAGGAGAGTGTGTC
>NC_057724.1:66805415-66812825 GCF_004010195.1 Chiloscyllium plagiosum
CCCCGCAATCTCCTCCCTGCCCTCCCCGCCCCCACCCCACTCCGGCCTATCACCCTCACCCTGATCTCCTTCCACCTATCGCATTTCCAACGTCCCTCACCCAAGTCCCTCCTCCCTACCGTTTATCTTAGCCTGCTGGACACACTTTCCTCATTCCTGAAGAAGGGCTCATGCCTAAAACGTCGATTCTCCTGCTCCTTGGATGCTGCCTGACCTGCTGCGCTTTTCCAGCAACACGTTTTCGTCTATGATTCTATATAAATGCTATGGCTACAGAAACAGGTCAGAGGCTAGAAATATTGCAGTGAGTAACTCACCTCCTGACTCTCCAAAACCTGTCTATCACCTGCAAGGCACAAGTCACGAGTGAGATGCAATATTCCCCAAGTGCCTGGATGGGCATTGCTGCAACAGCACTCACGATGCTTAGCACCATCCAGGACAAAAGTGGCCCACTTTGGCACCAGACCCACAAACATTCACTCTACTACAAATGCTAAGTAGCAGCAATGTGTACCATCTATAGGTGCCCTATAGAAATTCACCAAAGATCCTTAGATAACACCTTCCAAACTCACAATCATTTCCATCTAGAACAAGGGCAGCAAATAAAGTAGAATACCACCACCTTCAAGTTCCCCTCCAAGTCACTCACCATCCTGACTTTAAATTATATCACTGTTCCTTCAGTGTTACAGGGTCAAATCTTGGAATTCCCTCCATAGAAGTATTGCGAGTCTACCCCAGCACATGGACTGCAGCAGTTCAAGAAGGCAGTTCACCACCACCTTCTCAAGGGCAAATAGAGACGGGCAATAAATGCTGTAGCAATACCCACATCCTATGAATGAATAAGACAAGTTTGATCATCAGTTGAGATTCAGAACTTGGAAAATGGAGGTAATTTTAATCCAATATTTCCCCCCACTGGATGGAAACTGGGAAGGGGTGATAATTAAAATGGGTTGAGGGTGTGGTGTTGGAAAAGCACAGCTGATCAGGCAACATTCGAGGAGCAGGAGAATCGATGTTTCAAGCATAAGCTCTTCATCAGGAATGATTCCAGCATCTGCAGTCCTCACTTTCTCCGAGGTAGTTAAAATGGAGCAGGGGACCACCACTTTACTTCCTGTGCCAATCTAATATGCAGGTGGCGAAGGTACCTGGTGGAAGCTGATGTCCTTCTTTGTTTCTGCAGATCAAACTCCAGCCAGAATATGGCACCTGATTTTTAAAATGATTTTTCTTTACTAGAACGTGGCCATGGCTGGCAAGGTCACATGTCATTGTTGCCCATCCCAAATTGCCCTTGAAAAGTTGTTGATGAGGCATCTTCTTGAAGCTTTTGTAGCAGTTTGGTTCACCTCATTGACATACTAAGGCTGTTTCAGTGGACAATTACTGGCCAGGTTTCAGATCTAGAATGAGAGATCATAGTTTTAGGAAAAGGGATTGCACATTTAAAACAGAGATGAGAAGGAATTACTTCTCTCAAAACATGGCGACTGTGTGGAATTCACTAAACCCAGAGTGTGGTGGACGCTGGGATATTGAATAAATTGAGGGAGGAGATGGAAGGATTTTTAAGCAGAAATGGATTGAAGGGTTATGGAGAGCAAGCAGGAAAGTGGAGGTGAAATTGAGATGAGATTAGCCACGATTGTTTCGAATGGCAGAGGGGGCTTGAGAGGCTGAATTTCCAACTCCTGTTCCTAGTTCTTATGTTTGATCACATCACTGAGAGTCTGGACTCACAGAAGAGACAGGGGGGTCAGACAAGGTCCTTCCTAGAAGAAATGGAGTAAGGTGTGTACTTGAGATTTGTGGGCCAGGTGAAGTAGTGACTCGCCTGTGCATCCTACAAGGAAGTGGTGGTCTCTCCAGCCTCAATCCTCCCCCTCCTTGAAATGTTATCGCCTCCATTTCTCAACTATGATCTTCTTCCATGAGCCTTTCTGGTCCATTAATTTTATGCTGGAGTCAATTTCACAGGGTCAGTTTATGAAGATGAAAAAGACTTAAATGAATGCATATATTCCTTTTGTGGCAAAGTGATTCATACAAACAAGCTGAGTTTAATCACTGATTCTAAGTAACAATTTGCATGATGTCGTAAATGAAGCAGGCGGCCATAATGAAATCTATTAGGCACCATCTCTGTGTTGCAAGTTTATCAATGCTGCCTTCACTACTGATAAACAGAATATTGTGATTGCTGGAAATCTGAAAGAAAAACAGACAATGCTGGAAATCGTCAACAGGTGTGGCAGCATGTGAAAATAGAGAGAGAGAGAGAAGCTGATTTAATCTTTTACATAGAACATAGAGCAGTACTGTACATCATAAGAACAGACCCTTCAGCTGAGCATGACTCTAAATTAAGTTAATCCCTTTTGCCTGCCCTTGGTCCATATCCCTCCATTCCTTGCATATTCATGTACTTATCTAAAGGTCCCTTAAACGCTCCTATTGTAATTACCTCCACCACCCTCCCTGGCAACGTGTTCCAGACTCCTACCGTTCTCTTGCCCTTCACATCTCCTTTTAGGCTAATGAGTTTTCATCAGAACCAGGAAACATTAGAGATGCAATAGGATTTGATCAATCGTTGGGTAGAACAAGGGAGGAAAAAGGCCTGAGCCAGCGTGGCAGACAGGAGAGACGGGGTGACAGAAGAGGTAGGAGAAGAGCGCATAAAAACAGTTTGGTCTGTGGATTCCGTCATCTCATCTTGCAAAGCTCCCCTTCTTTGTATCCTCTACTCTATTTCCTGATCATGTCACAGACTAAAGAGATGTTAACAACCACAATCCTCATACCTCGATCACCAAACCATGCAACCTCACTGATCGTAGTTAAAAATCACACAACACTAGGTTATAGTCCAACAGGTTTAATTGGAAGCACTAGCTTTCGGAGCGACGCCTCCTTCATCAGGTGGTTGTGAAGGAGCGTCGCTCCGAAAGCTAGTGCTTCCAAATAAACCTGTTGGACTATAACCTGGTGTTGTGTGATTTTTAACTTTGTCCACCCCAGTCCAACACCGGCCATCTCCAAATCATCACTGATTGTATGCAGCAATGATACAAAACACCATTACAAATGATCCACACTGTTTGACCAAACTCAAACCGAGCGGAGGTAAGGCAGGAGGACCTCACCTGTAAATTGGTGACTGGCTCTTTTAAATAATAGAAGTGAGTTGCACTCTTGTGTTGCCGAACACATGCAGAGCTTAGAAAGATCAGCAGAGACATTCAATAGAAGCAAAGCTCCTGAAATGAAAGACTGATCAGCTGGAGTGGCTACCTGATGCCATGCTAACAGGAATGCCGCCATTTCCAGTACAAAGTTAGAAGTCACACAACACCAGGTTATATAAATGACTTCACCCAATGAAGAGCAGCGCTCTGAAAGCTTATGATTTCAAATAAACCTGTTGAACTATAACCTGGTCTGAAAATGTGTTGCTGGAAAAGCGCAGCAGGTCAGGCAGCATCCAAGGAACAGGAGAATCGACGTTTTGGGCATAAGCCCTTCATTCCTGAAGAAGGGCTTATGCCCGAAACGTCGATTCTCCTGTTCCTTGGATGCTGCCTGACCTGCTGCCCTTTTCCAGCAACACATTTTCAGCTCTGATCTCCAGCATCTGTAGCCTTCACTTTCTCTCAAAGAACTATAACCTGGTGTTGTGTGACTTCTGACTTTGTCCACCCCAGTCCAACACCGGCACCTCCACATCATGACTTCCAATACAGGCATGGCACACTTTCACTGGAGCCCTTGCTGATATGGAGCACTCTGTGGACTGTGCTGGAAATGACAGGAAATATGGGTGGTTTTCATTTTCTTGCTTTCGGGTTTCTGGAGCATCAGTACCTGTGGTTTACAGGGAGCCCAATTCCATGTCCTCTATTTTCTTATCAGAATTCTCGAAAACCTGACAGTGTTGTGCACTTCTACAGTGTCATTCTTCTGTTGCCATGTTCTGTTATCTCATTAAGGATCATGATTCGGCTGAAAGGGAAATTGTGACGTCTGTACAATATATTTAATACACATGGCACTTCTCCAGTGTGTTGTTTTTGACGCTGTGATTTTATTGCAATTCACCTAACACATTAAAAACAAGTTGTTAATCTGGAAAACACTCATCACTGATTAATCATTTCTTTTACCTCACATCAAAATGCAGACTTTATGCAAAGTACTTCAGAACAGCACCAACACAGTCATAGCAATAATTATCTTATAATCTGTTCAGGCAAATCATTGATGAACTGTACAAAGATTTTCACCCAGCAACATCCTCCCCTGATCACTTCACCACCATTGTCACTACTAACTCTCACAGCCTCATCCTGTAACCTCCTGAAAGTTTTGGTAGAGAAAATGTCAAGAGGCTCATTTAAGTGAGGTCCAGCCATTCGAATGGGCATAACCTCATTGCCATTACAGCTGGCATGGGGCAGCCACTCACTGAACCATGTTCTTTCTGGAGACTTACAGTCATTCCCCGCCCAATGTTGGTGAGCCTGGCCGAATGTCAGGACATCTGTAATGACACTTAGAGAAATGTGGCTTTTCACAGCTGCATCTCCTGTTTAAGGGAATCTGCTCTGTTGTATAGCTCAGCATCTGTTACAGAGCATCAAGTTACTGTTTTGTCCAAGGGAACAACAATAGTAAACACTGCAGATGTGAAATCCTTGCTACTTATATACAGCCTGTTGTGGCACGGTGGCTCAGTGGTTAGCACTGCTGCCTTACAGTACCAGGGACCTGGGTTTGATTCCACCATCAGGCTGAGTGGAGTTTGCATGTCCTCCCTGTGTCTGTGTGGGTTTCTGCTGGGTGGTCTGGTTTCCCCCACAGTCCAAAGATATGCAAGTTAGGTGGATTGGACATGCTAAATTACCCATAGTGTTCAGGGATGTATAGGTTACTTGTGTTAGTCATGGGAAATGTAGGGATAGCGTAGGGGTTTGACCTGCTCTTCAGAGGGTTGGTGTGAACTTGTTGGGCTGAATGGCCTGTTTCCACACTTTAGGAATTCTATTCTTAAACAAGACAACACCTACACTGGGGAGAAAGTGAGGACTGCAGATGCTGGAGATCAGAGCTGAAAATGTGTTGCTGTAAAAGCGGGTCAGGCAGCATCCAAGGAACAGGAGAATCGACATTTCGGGCATAAGCCCTTCTTCAGGAATACCTACACTGCCCCAGTAACCCTGCTTCCAGGAGTCTATGCTTTCTATCTATTTATGAAGCATCAGTCTATATTGCAAAGTCGTCTTTCTTATGGGGTGTTTAATAGTGAAAAAAGTTATGCCTTTTTACAGAAGTACACCTGTACACCAGCTGCTGGCTCAGCCATTGGTTAGATTGGAAAGTTACAGGGAAATTTCTATTGGAGGATTCCACAGTTTAAATGTTGCCCAAATTCCAAATGTGGGTTTGATGAATTGTCCAAACAATGTATTGCACAGGGGTTGCTACTGGTAACCACTTAAGCTTCAGTCACCCACCTTCCCAACCTATCCAGCAGGACGGTTTGTCTCTTTAAATAACAAACACGACCGAACTTCAAACATAACTTCACCACAGTAGAAAGGGGCTTTTCAGTAAACATGAAAGGGTGGTGAGTGGGGGTGGGGAAACGAGATGGTTCGACTTACAAAGATGAATACTGAAATATATGCAGATATTCCCTTGTGGTAAACGGATTTTGCAAACTCATAAAAACATGCTGTGTTTAATAACTGGTTCTGAGGAGCAATTTTCATGATGTGGCAAATGGAGCAGACGTGTATAAATTCTGCTAAACATCAACCTTATTCTGCAACTTTATCAAAGTTCTTTTCAGTGTTGTTGACTAGTTTGAAAGGTCTGGGCTCTAGTTTGAAGGGACAATAGTCTTTCGTGAGAACCGTTGAAAATCTGGACATGTTGCACAAATCCACAATATCGTAGTTCTTTTGCAAAGTTGTGGTCTGTTATTAAAAGCCACAATTGTGCTGAAAGGAAAACTGTGATGTCTAAATAACATAATCTTCTAAGCAAAGCTTAATTCCGGGGCATTCTCACGTGTAAGTCAAAGGAACCATTACAGGGAGAGTTTGAAAACATCAGTTTGGAGTTTTGGTGCTGACTACGGGCACTGGCAGAAGCTCGTCCAGGATGGTGACACCTAGGGCTATTGCATGAGGAAAGGTGTAGCCTCCTTCAAAAACATGTGCCCATTAGAAGGGAGAGGAAACACAATAAAAGTACATCTCAAGTCTACAATTCATTCAAAACTCAATGGTCTGTTGTACCCTCACTCGAAATGTGGACTGTCCTGCTCCTCAGATGCTGCCTGACCGTCTGTGCTTTACCAGCATCACACTCTTCAACTCTGTTCTCCAGCATCTGAAGTCCTCCCTTTTACCCGGTTTGTGGTACCCTGTCCTGTTTGTAGGAGAATTTTCTGGATGGAGATCAGCCTTAGTGGTCTCTTAAGTACCTGACAGACACTCCCAAATATCCGAGATGATGAATGTAGTCCCTTTCACCTCGGAGGATGGACAGAGATACAAAGGGCACTTCCATCATGCAGTCATTGAAGTTTTGATTGTTTTCAATTCACTTAAAGCAGTGAAAACAAGTTGTTAATCTAGCAAACACTCATCATTCTGATTCATCACTTTATCTCAATTTTATCTCAAATCACATACTTGTGTGGAGGAAGGTTTATTTCCAAGTGCAGGTTTGCAGTACTGTGAGAATCTGATAACCTTTTCTCTTGAGTGAAATTCTGAATAAATGAAGTGCTGTTTGAAATAACTCAACAGAGGCTGGTATCCCATCACCAAGTCACCCTTTAATTACACATGCACAGTAATTGACACCGATCCAGCTCCCTCTGCCAGCTGTCAGAGTGAACCGAACCTCTGACACTCCTGTTTATTTTTTATTTTTTTTTATCAAAGGACAATGCTGTGTGAGACCATCCCGTATTCATTTTTAATTTTTTTTTTATTTAACCCCCACACTACCACCTAAGTGCGGTAGTGTTTATTTTTTTCCCCAGCACCCATGGTGTGTGTGTGTGTAGGTGCGAGACACAGTGAAAGACACAAAGTGCACGAATCTTTATTCAAATTCCACCACCAGGAAAACACCCAGGTGGCCAGTGACAAACACTGCCCTTCACATCAAAGGGCAGTGCTGTGTGATCAAAACAGTGAAGGGGAGGGTAGGGACTAAATCAAAATAGAGTTGGAGGGAGAAATGATGCACTCCACTCCCTGCGGCGCCCACCTCTCCCTGAACAACTCCAGGGTTTTGGTCGTTCTGAATTTATTTTTTCTTTTTTTCCTTTTTTTTTAACCCCACACTACCGCCTAAGTGCGGTAGTGCTTATTATTT
>NC_057724.1:66813685-66815456 GCF_004010195.1 Chiloscyllium plagiosum
GGTTTTTGAGAAAATCAAAAAGGGAGTGCAAACGCCCACACCCAATATATATGTGGTCCACGGACTCCACAGCGCCACAGAACACGCAGTTGGGCTGGGAGTCCGTGAACCACCGCCATCTGCGGTTGCAGGGGACTGCTGCGTGCAGCACCCTCCACCCCAGATCCCCGAGAGAAAGGGGGAGGACTCCCACGTAGAGAGCCCTCCACTGGGGATCCCCACCGCCCGGTGGCAAATGGGCACGCACTCCTGTTTATATCTGTCAGCCTGGGCTCCCTGATTGGGGCTGTTAACCTGGTCCAATCAGGGAACTCGTATTCTATGTGGTCCACCTGGCTGACCTCGTTACACTGTCAAGTCACAAGACAGCACAACTAAACAGAAATCTCAGAAAGAAAGAATGTGTATTTTTACAGCCAATCTCAGACAATCCCAAAGCACTCTTCAGCCAGTGAAGTAACGTTAAACAATTCTGAAGAAGAATCATACCGCACTCAAAACATTAACTTTATTTCTCTCTCCACAAGTGCTGCCAGACCTGCTGAGCTTTTTAACCAGCATTTTCTGTTTTCATTTCAAGTTTCCAGGATCCAAAGTATTTGGCTTTTAGTTTGAAAGAGTGGTGCTTTGAATAGTGCAGTGGAATCTTTTAATGTCTCGACCCGAGAGGGCAGACAGAGCTTTGCTTTAATATCTCATCTAAATGACAGCATCTCTGAAAGCGCAATACTCCTTCAGCACTGTAGCGAAGTACCTAGGTTATGTGCACAAGACTCTTGAAATCACACAGTCTTCTGACTCAGGGCTCACTGAGTCATGACTGACACATTCTGCTGTTTGACTTGAGACTGGATTCGGTGAAATGATGCAATCATTTGGCATTTTGGTTTCTGGATTGTCTGCTGTCTGTCCAGGTTCTTTCTAGTCACTTTCTGCCTTAATCCTAGTTCTCTCTGCTTTGCTCAACTCACAGAACCTGTAGGTTAATCTGTCTGTGTGGAGTTTGCACACTCTCCTCGTGTCTGTGTGGGTTTCCTCCGGGTGCTCCGGTTTCTTTCCACAATCAAAAGATGTTCAGGCTAGGTGAATTGGCCGTGCTAAATTGCCCAGTGCTAGGTGCATTAGTAAGAGGTAAATATAAGGTGGGGGAATGGGTCTGGGTGGTTTGCTCTTTGGAGGGTCAGTGTGGACTTGTTGGGCCAAAGGGCCTGTTTCCATACTGTAGGATATCTAATCTTAACTGCTCCTAAACCTCAGATTATAGCTATAAAAATTACACAGAAGTACTGTATGTAGGAACAATCCATTTAGTTCTCATTTTTTTCTCTATGGACAATGCCTCCCCACACACTGTATCCCTATACAGTACAAGGGTGGTTTAGTGGTTAGCACTGCTACCTCACAGCACCAGGGGCCCGGGTTCAATTCCACCCTTAGGCAAGTATATGTGTGGAGATTGCACATTCTCCATATATCTGTGTGGGTTTCCTCTGGGAGTTCCGGTTTATTCCCACTGTCCAAAGATGTGCAGGTTAGGTGGATTGGCCATGCTAAGTTGCCCATAGTGATATGGATATATAGGTTAGGTGGATTTGACATGGGAAATGCAGGGCTACAGGGGTAGGGTGGTATGGGTGGGAGGTAAAAACACTGACTGCAGATGCTGGAAACCAGATTCTGGATTAGTGGTGCTGGAAGAGCACAGCAGTTCAGGCAGCATCCAAGGAGCAGCGAAATCAACGTTTCGGGCAAAAGCCCTTCATAAAGAATG
>NC_057724.1:66816519-66821055 GCF_004010195.1 Chiloscyllium plagiosum
GCTCTATGTAGCCAACAAAGAGACAGGCATAGCTGGGGCCCATACGTGTGCCCATGGCTACCCCTTTGGTCTGGAGGAAGTGGGAGGATTCAAAGGAGAAATTGTTAAGGGTGAGGACCAGCTCGGCCAAACGAATGAGAGTGTCAGTGGAACTGTTGGGGATGGCTGGAGAGGATAAAACGGAGGGCTTGGAGCCCTGGTCATGGCGGATGGAGGTGTAGAGGGATTGGATATTCATGGTGAAGATGAGGTGTTGGGGGCCAGGGAAACGCAAGTCTTGGAGGAGGTGGAGGGCATGGGTGATGTCTCAAATGTATGTGGGGAGTTCCTGGACATGGGTGGGATGCTGTTCGGATGGTCGGTGTGAACTTGATGGGACAAATGTACACTGAGGGATTCTCTGAGTACTTATGTAATGCCTCTAGTCAAAGAAAGCTTCACAAGTAACCAAAAGATAAATGATCCCTAGTCAGGAAGGAAGAGATTGATGGGGAACTGAAGGTGAGTAACAGGTCATAGAGACAGGACAGAGGAGAAAATCAGCTGCTGACATGGGGAAATATTGGCTGTTAGCCCTGTGGTTCACTTTTTGTTGTTCTGAGGGATTGCAATACCTTCTTAATTCATTTGCTGTAAGGGCCATTCCATTAATCCTAATCCATTTCTGTGATTGGGTGCTGTTGGGCGTGCAGGCTGGATTCCTGGCATCATTCTGTCACCAAGAGAGAATTTGCTGATGGTGAGAAGGAATGTTTCAGCTGTTTTTGCAACAGAAGAGGCTGAGGACTAGTTGAAGAGGCAGGAGAACTGAAGGCTTCAGCAGTTGAATAAGAAAGAAGGAGTTGCATTCATAACCAGAGGATATCATAAAGCATTTTACAACCAATGTATAGCCATTGTTGTGACAGTCGGAAGGAAATATGGCAGTAAATTTGTACACAGAAAGAGCTCACAAACAGCAATGTGATCACAACCAGATGATCCATTTTAGTGACATTGATTGAGGGAATAATATTGGTGAGGGTGTTGGGGGAATAACTCCCCCAAACATCATTGTAATAGTTTCAGAGGACCTTTTATATAAATCTGGGAGGGTCCTCAGTAAATCTTTCATCTCAATGACAGCATTTCGAAGGATTGTGCTGAAATGGAGAGAGTCGAGGTTCTTACAGCCTTCCATCCCTCCATAGAGGAACTTCTTGCCAATATTCCAGGAGCTTTGCCTGAGGGTGCCTCTTATTGACAGTGAGAAGGACAGGACAAGTGAAAAGATTCAGGAATCCGGGTCTTGTCTCCATCATTAGCATGCAGTGGTGGAGGTTGGGAGAGGGAAACCATTGGTGAACTTGTTGGAGATTGGGGAAAGAAGTCAAACGTGAGGCAAGGTGACAGTAGAGTAAGATATTTTCCAGCATGGAAATGTCCAACTTATCCAATAAATTTTGATTCAACACACGATTAATTAACCACTTGTAATAACCTGCATTCAGTTTTCTTATTAAGAGGCGGATAACACCAAGGTAGAAAAACTAAAGTGAACCAAATCATGAAGTAATAACTAAGTGACACCAAACTGGACTTTTAAGAACCAGATGCCGATGGTGGAATGAACAACTCAGAGTAGTGAGGATTTTGAGGTCTTGGGAATGATTGCGTTAAAGTAGGAGAGACTCAGCAATAATTTCAGATTTCAGTGTAATGGGGCTACAGGCAGATACTTCATTGTTACAGTATTTACATTGCTTCCTGGGAGCGTTACAAAACAAAAATTGACTGAGTCAAAGAAGGAAACATTCTGGTCTCACTGCTATTCTCTATCCTGTTTCCTTATGTTCTACCTTTATCTGGTTCCGATGTCGGCTTGACTGAATCCCTAGAATAGTAGTACAAGTGAAAGTGCGAGACCAGAGGGATTGTGAAGTAGACAGAGTTTGGAAGCTGGAGATGAATGAGGAAACTATCCAACTAATGCCACACTTTAGTCTTCTGTCATGTTCAGTATTGTGATGGAAGCACAGAGCAAGTCTCAAGTCTTTGATGAATATACACTCTCTACTGAATTGAATCATTGAGGGAAAAGAAGGAAAATAAGATGAGTATTTGGGAAGTTTCAGCAACGTGGGAGTTCCTTTTATAGGTCGGAGATGTTGGCGGGAATATAATCATGATAGGTGAAGAAGGTTTAATAGTGGGGTAATTAAGAAATGACAGCTGATAGCTGTTTTTAGTCTTGCATGACACACATAAAAATGGTGATTTTATAGGATTTCAAAGAGAAGGTTTTATCATTGAATGGCTGGAGAAGATCATAATGCAATGATTCAACCATTGCTGTTCAGGATAACTGGAGGTTGTGGAACATTCAAGATGTGTGATCCGAAAGAAGCTAATGATTGTAGGGTGGATTATTAGCAAAGGATTGAATACAGTTGGGTAACTAGTGGAGGAGGTGATTGATATGAAGAAGAAATGCTGTGGGAGAGATGATAGAACTCTGGGAATTCTCTGAGTTAAGAGAAAGGGTGAGAGGATGAGCTGTTAACAGCACAAAGAGTGCGAAACAAAACAGAGAAGCACAGCTTCAGTGGAAAGTTGTATTAAAGAGTAAGCTGTTTTAAAAGTGCATACCACCAAAGACTGTCAAGAGACTTTGACTTTAGAACTTTGGGAATGGGAGCAGGAGTAGACCATTCTGCCCATCAAGCCTGTTACACCATTTAATCCAAGGCGGCTGATTGTCAACTCCACATCCCTGCCCTCTCCCCATAGCTTTTGATTCCCTGTGAGACCAAAAATCTGTTTCTATCAGCCTTAAATATATTAAAAATATTAAATAAACTCATTCAAAAGCTTCACAGCCATTTGTGTAAAGAAATATTTCCTAATCTCCCGTCCCATATGATACATCACTTTCTTTTATCTTATTCATGAGATGTGGGCATTCCTGGCTGCGTGAATGATTACTAATTGCCCTTAAATCTATTTTCGTAGACCATTTCATTGCGGTTGGTCTGGAGTCACATATAACCAGACCAGGTAAAGTTGGCAGATTTCCTTCTCTACAGGATAATAGTGAGCCAGATAGGCATTCACAACAATGGTTATATGGTCACTATTAAACTAGTTTTTAATGCAGATTCTTTTACTCAACTGAACCCAAATTTAGCTAGCTGCCAGGGTAGGATTTGAGGCTATGTTCCCAGAACATTCATCTGGGACTCTAGATTATGCGTACAGTCTCATTACAACTACGCTATCACCTCCTTCAATCCTTTATCTTGAGGTTATGGCCTCATGTTCTAGATTCCCCAGTCAGGGGAAAAAAGACCATTCAGTACCTATCCTATCATGTTCCTTTAGAATTATCATTGTTTCAATGAAGTCCCCAGTCATTCTTGTAAACTGAAGATAATACAATCCCAATTTATTCAGCCTCTCAATGTAGGGGTCCTCTCTCATCTCAGGGACTAATGAATCCCCACTCTGCTGCCTCCAGAATGGTCCTTCTTCAAATGGTGGCGATCAATACTGAGCACAGTATTCCAGGTGTGGTTTTGCCAAAATTTTGTCCTGCATCAAAACATTTGTATTCTGGCATTCTAATGTCCATGAAATACAGAACACCATAGACATTCTTCTTAATTGTAATGCACAGTAATATTCTGTATTTATTATCCACCTAAGTACTTTTGAACATCAACAGGTTTCATGTCTTTTAGGACTATTTTGCTTTTTCACCTTTGCAATCCAAGTGAATACTCTCATACTTCCCTAAATTATACTCCATCTGCCACTCAATTGTCCACTCGTTTAATCTGTCTGTATCTTATTGCAGTCTCTTTGTGTCTTCCTTGAATTCACATATGGTTTTATATCATCAGCAAACATTGGCCTCTTCATCATGGGCATGTCCAATGCAATTCAAAACAACGGTTCCTGAGGTGACCAAGTAAATAGATGGCAAGTGGATAGAACCAAATTGAGAAAGTATTAGCTAACAGAGTAATAACACCCTCAAATAAGGTTGGCAGACTTACCGCCCATTAAGACCAGAAATGCAGAAGATGTCATTGAGGAGATAGGATTTTTTTATTATGGCAATGCAGGGCCTATGATGCCAATAGGTTGTATAATGGCTGATCAGGACCTGCAGAGTTCAGACTTGGATGAGTTCCATGAGCAATAGAAGAAAACAGGTTCTTTGAATTCCAATCATTTTTGTGGGATATTTTAAACTAATCTGCTTGCAAACTCTGGAACCCATCTTCTCATTTGCACCCCCTGCCCTCATCAACCCTCTTCCCAGACACATGTTCCAACTCAGCACCACGTTGGAAAAACTAGAGTCATAGAATCATAAAGATGTACAGCACAGATGTGGGCGGCACGGTGGCACAGTGGTTAGCACTGCTGCCTCACAGCGCCAGAGACCCGGGTTCAATTCCCAACTCAGGCGACTGACTGTGTGGAGTTTGCACATTCTCCCCGTGTCTGCGTGGGTTTCCTCCGGGTGCTCCGGTTTCCTCCCACAGTCCA
>NC_057724.1:66821209-66823837 GCF_004010195.1 Chiloscyllium plagiosum
TCTCTTTTATATCTTTCCCCTCTCACCCTAAACCTATGCCCTCTAGTTCTGGACTCCCCAACCCCAGGGAAGAGACTTTGTCTATTTATCCTATCCATGCCCCTCATGATTTTATAAACCTCCATAAGATCATCCCTCAGCCTCCAATGCTCCAGGGAAAACAGCCCTAGCCTATTCAAGCTCTCCCTATAGCTCAAATGCTCCAACCCTGGCAATATCTGTGTAAATCCTTTCAGAATCCTTTCAAATTTCACAACAGAATTGCACACAATATTCCAAATGTGACCTAACCAATCAACATCTTCTTCACTATCCTATCTACCTGTGACTCTACTTTCAAGGAGCTATGAACTTGCACTTCAAGGTCTCTTTGTTCAGCAACACTCTCTAGGACTTTACCATTAAGTGTATAAGTCATGCTAAGATTTGCTTTCCCAAAATGCAGCACCTCGCATTTATCTAAATTAAACTCTATCTGCCACTTCTCAGCCCATTGGTCCATCTGATCAAGATCCCATTAATCTGAGGTAACCTTCTTCACTGTCCACTCCACCTCCAATTTTGTTGTCATCTGCAAACTTACTAACTACACCTCTTATACTCACATCCAAATCATGTATATAAATGATAAGAAGTAGTGAACCCAGCACTGATCCTTGTGGCACTCCACTGGTCACAGGCCTGCAATCTGAAAAACAACCCACCACCACCACCCGCCATCTTTGAGCCAGTTCTGTATCCAAATGGCTAGTTCTCCCTGTAATCCATGAGATCTAACCTTGCTAACCAGTCTCCCATGGGGAACCTTGTCGAACGCTTTACTGGAGTCCACATAGATCATGTCCACCGCTCTGCCTTCATCAATCCTTTTTGCTATTTCTTCAACAAACTCAATCAAGTTTGTGAGACATGATTTCCCACACAAAAAGCCATGTTGACTATCCCGAATCAGTCCTTGCCTTTCCAAATACATGTACATCCTGTTCCTCAGGATTCCCTCCAACAACTTGCCCACCACTGACGTCAGGCTCACCGGTCTATAGTTCCCTGACTTGTCCTTACCACCCTTCTTTAACAGTGGCACCACGTTAGCCAACCTCCAGTCTTCCGGCACCTCACCTATGACTATCGATGATACAAATATCTCAGAAAACTGCCCAGCAATCACTTCCCTTGCTTCCCACAGAGTTCAAGGGTACACCTGATCAGGTCATGCGGATTATCCACGTTTATGCGTTTCAAGACATCTAGCACTTCCTTCTCTGTTATATGGACATTTTTAAAGATGTCACCATCTATATCCCTACATTCTATATCTTCCATATCCTTTTCCTCAGTAAACACTGATGCAAAATACGTTTAGTGTCTCCCCATTTCCTGTGGCTCCACACAAAGGCCACCTTGCTGATTATTGAGGAGCCTCATTCTCTCCCTAGTTACCCTTTTGTCCTTAATGTGTTTATAAAAACCCTTTGGGTTCTCACTAACTCAATTTGCCAAAGCTATCTCATGTCCCATTTTTGCCCTCCTGATTTCCCTCTTATGTATACTCCTACAGATTTCATATTTTTCTAAGGACTCATTCGATCTATCTTGTCTATACCTGACATATGCTTCCTTCTTTTTCTTAACCAAACCCTTAATTTCTGTAGTCATCCAGCATTCCCTACACCTATCAGCTTTTCCTTTTACCCTAACAAGAACACACTGTCTCTGGACTCTTGTTATCTCATTTCTGAAGGCTTCCCATTTTCCAGTCATTCCTTTGTCTGCAAACATCTGCCCCAATCAGCTTTTGAAAGCCCTTGCCTAATACCGTCAAAATTAGCCTTCCTCCAATTTAGAACTTCAACTTCTAGATCTGATCTATCCTTTCCATCACTATCTTAAAACTAATAGAATTATGGTCGCTGAGCCCAAGGTGCTCCCCAACTGACACCTCAGTCATCTGCCCTACCTTATTTGCCAAGAGTAGGTCAAGTTTTGCATTTTCTCTAGGTGTACATCCACATTGTGAATCAGAAAATTTTCTTGGAAACACTTAATAAATTCCTCTCCATTTAAACCCTTAACACAATGGCAGTTCCAGTCTATGTTTGGAAAGTTAAGATCCCAGGTAGTCTATAAGCATGGGACAATGCTTATGTCATTGACACTTGGCCCTCAAAATAGCTTAGACTTTCTGCTGACAACACTGAATGGGCAACACAATTGTAACACCCAAAGAGATAGGAGCCACCCGTTGCACCTTGGGGATAAAATTAACTCCTTGATATTTATTGGCTCTGTATTGTTCATGACACACAAAGATTGTATTTCCACTGATGCTTTCTCGTTGCCATTATGACAGATGTTCAACCCTACCTTTTGTTTCATTCTTCCATGGGGTGTGACTGTTACTGGGTAAAAACAATGACTGCAGATGCTGGAAACCAGATTCTGGATCAGTGGTGCTGGAAGAGCACAGCAGTTCAGGCAGCATCCGAGGAGCAGCAAAATCGACGTTTTGGGCAAAAGCCCTTCATCAGGAATACAGGCAGAGTGCCTGAAGGGTGGAGAGATAAGTGAGAGGAGGGGGGGGGTGGGGAGAAAGTAGAATAGAGTACAATAGGTGAGTGGGGGAGGGGA
>NC_057724.1:66823944-66831227 GCF_004010195.1 Chiloscyllium plagiosum
GGACAAGTCATGGGGACAGTGCTGAGCTGGAAGTTTGGAACTAGGGTGAGGTGGGGGAAGGGGAAATGAGGAAACTATTGAACTCCACATTGATGCCCTGGGGTTGAAGTGTTCCGAGGCGGACGATGAGGCATTCTTCCTCCAGGCGTCTGGTGGTGAGGGAGCGGTGGTGAAGGAGGCCCAGGACCTCCACCTCCTCGGCAAAGTGGGAGGGGGAGTTGAAATGTTGAGCCACGGGTCGGTTTGGTTGATTGGTGCGGGTGTCCCGAGATGTTCCCTAAAGCGATCTGCTCGGAGGTGTCCAGTCTCCCCAGTGTAGAGGAGACCGCATCGGGAGCAACGGATACAATAAATTGGTGGATGTGCAGGTAAAACTTTCTGGCAAGGCCAGCAATTATTGTCCATCTCTAATTGCTCTTGGTAAAAGAGTTGGGAGTTACCTTGAACCCCTGCAGTCTTTACAGTGTAGGTTCAGTGATGTTAGGAAAGGAGTTGCAGCATTTTGACCCAGTGACTGTGAAGAAATTATGCTTTAGCTACAAATCAGGATAATTTTTTTTATTTCAAAAATATACTTTATTCATAAAATACTTTAATGGTCTGTACAGTTGGACATGCCATACATATGTAAACATTCCATTTGTTTGCATACCGAAAACAGAGTAATCATTCCTATTTACAGGTCTGTACGATTACATTTTTAGCTGAGGCGTCAGCAGAGCCCAAATGACTGCGTGGTCCCCCTGTTCTTCTTTAGGCAGGCAGATGTTACACGGTGGTCTTTCCCCACCGCGCCTTGGCGGCAGCTGCCCCAAGCTTCAGCGCGTCCCTCAACACGTAGTCCTGGTCCTTAGAATGTGCCAGTCTGCAACACTCAGTCGGGGTCAACTCCTTCAGCTGGAAGATCAACAGGTTTCGGCCCGCCCAGAGAGCATCTTTCACCGAGATGATGATCCTCCAGGCACAGTTGATGTTCGTCTCGGTGTGCGTCCCAGGGAACAGGCCGTAGAGCACGGAGTCCCGTGTCACGGCGCTGCTCGGGACGAACCTCGACAGACACCACTGCATTCCTCTCCAGACTTCCTCTGCGTAGGAGGTGTGTGACAGTCTCGTGCCCCCCGCAGCCGCTTCGAGGGCAGCGTGCGGTGCGGGAGAGAGTCCGGGCGTGCATAAAGGATCTCACAGGCAGAGCCCTTCTCACCACCAGCCAAGCCATGTCTTGGTGCTTGTTGGAAAGTTCTGGCGATGAGGCATTCTGCCAAATGGCTGAGCGTTCCGCAGCAGCGAGGCCAGGCCCATCCTTCGCAACACCGGGGACAGGTAGAACCTCCGTACGTAGTGACACTTGGTGTTTGCGTACCGGGGATCCACGCACAGCTTGATGCAGCCACACACAACGGTGGCTATTAGGATGAGGGTGGCATTAGGTGTATTTTTTCCCCCGTTGCCCAGATCTTTGTACAGCGAGTCTCTTCGGACCCAGTCCATCTTTGACCTCCATATAAACTGGAAGATGGCCCGGGTGACTGCAGCGGCACAGGTTGTGGGAATAGGCCAGACCTGTGCCACATATAATAGCAATGACAGTGCCTCACACCTGATGACCAGGCTTTTTCCCACAATGGAGAGCGACCGTAGCTTCCATCTGCCCAGTTTCTGCCTCACTTTGCTGATACGCTCCTCCCAAGACTTGGCGCCTGCCCCAGCCCCCCCGAACCAAATACCCAGCACCTTCAGGTGGTCGGTCCTGACAGTGAAAGGGATCGAGGATTGGTCGGCCCAGTTCCCGAAGAGCATGGCCTCGCTCTTGTCCTTGGTTTACCTTGGCCCCCGAGGCCCGTTCGAACTGGTCACATATGCAATTAAGTCTGCGCACGGACAGCGGATCCGAGCAGAAAACGGCGACGTCATCCATGTACAGGGAGGCCTTAGCCTGCAGGCCCCCGCTGCCAGGAATAGCTACAAGTCAGGATAATGTGTGGGAGGAAAACTGTAGGTTCCCATGTATCTGCAGCCCCTCTCTTTCTAGGTAGTAGTGGGCAAGGATTTGGAAGGTGTTGCCAAAGTAGCCTTGATGTGGAGGTGGCCGTGTTGAACTGGGATGGACAAAGTCAAAAACCTGAAGAAGGAGCAAGGCTCCGAAAGCTTGTGGTTTCAAATAAACTTGTTGGACTATAACCCAATGTGTGATTTTTGACAAAGTAGCCTTTGGCAAGTTGCTGCAATGCAATTTGCATGTGTTATACACCACTGCCCCTACAGTTGGTTGAAGGAGCGAACGTTGAGGGTGGTGGATCGGTTAAGCAGGTTGTGTTCCATCAGTCTTCAATTTTATGGCTGTGAGTTCTTCCACGCCAATTCTTTTCTAAATACTATTGTTGCTATTGACCTTACAATGTGCCCTTAAAATTCATTTAGACACTTATTTCAATTCAATTCCCTCTCCTGCCTGCACACTTGTGTTTATTGAACTTAGGACACATATGGATGAATTTTTAATCCTTTTTTGTGACAGGAATCTTACTTAAATGTCAGGCAAGCCACCTAGCAGGTGTCCTGACATGACATCCCAGGTTAAACACTGCAATGTGGGCCAGAGCTGCCTCCAGTAAAGTACGTTGCTATCACAGAGGAGCAATGGACCTGATAGAAAATGTTAGTTCAGTCTGGCCCAACTAAAATAAAATGATTTGTTTTTAAATCTACCTTTTCCTGAATAGCTCTAAGCTGTCCTTTTAAGGTCACTGTGTATGAAAACTATTTTGGACATCAGTACTTTTGAATTGTCTTAACTCCTGTGAATATCATGGGGCCAGAACTAACAAGTAGACTCCTGAATGAAACATTTAATAGCCCTCCCCCTGGTAATGCTCAAGGGCAGCAGTGAGATGGGGGTGCCATTAATGAGGGAATTTGCAGAATTAGAAATTATACTTTTTCCCTGAACCAACACCGGCTTAAAAAACCTCAACATTCTTTTTCTGAGAAAGAACAAGCAGAATGGTGGGGTGAACAGAAGGGTTTGCAAAGGGTTTTAGAAATACTTCTGGCAAGACACTTAAAGGAAGGGCAGAAATACAACAACGTTTAATGAAACTGGGTCAAGCAGCTCTGTTTGTGGAGCTCCAAATCATTCCTTCAGGATACTTCAGACTGATTAGGATTCAAGGTGCAATAAAGGCAGAATTTTTGCAAGAAGTAGCAGAGTGACATGGTTGATTGAACCACAATCTAATAGCAGATCTGACAGAAGGGGAAGACCAGTCATGCCAGCTGGAATAACATCAGTTATTTCACTGGCACAGATAGACAAGTCAGAATACTGAAATCTGTCGTTGAACCGGGAAAAGGCAGCAAGGAATTCTGGAAGAGTGTCTCAATTGGCTGACTTTAACCAGCAAACAAGATGGATCAAGCTTGCAGAATGTTATCTGTGCAGGGCATTCAATAAGAAGTAACTATGCAATAGAGATCATGCGGCTTTGGTGGCACAGTGGTAGTGTTCCAGGAAGTCAGGCTTCAAGTTCCACCTGCCCCATTGGTGTGTCAATAACGTGACTAACCAGGTCGATTGAACATAACTACAACAGAGATCAGAGAAAAAGGCAGTCAAATTATGGATCTGCAGGAAAGGACAAAGACATTACCAGGAGGTGGGTAATGTGATAGAAAAATTGCTCATGGTCTTTCAAGCTACCTAAGGTGATGACTAAAAGATATGAAACATTGAAGTAGTTGATAACAGTGATGGATTTGCCTTTTCTTCAACAAAATATCCAGAGAGGAAGCTATGTTGGAAGAATAATGACAGCAACAGATGAGAGGGAATGTTATTTATCCCAATAGACATTAGCTGATTCAGAGGGGCTTATACAGCAGGGGTGCCAGAACAAATTGAAAGGTGAGAAACAAAAGTTGAAGCTGGAAATGGAAACGGAACAATCGCGGAATCCACATCATAGGAAAGCTGTGATAGCAATGGAGAGGATGCAGAGGAGATGTATCATGATGTTGGGGGGGGCTGGAGAATTTAAATTATAAAGAGAGATTGGACAGTCTGGGAGGAGCAAATTACGGCAGATGCTGGAATCTGTACTGAAAACAAAAAATGCTGGAAACCCCAGAAGGTCATATAACATCCACGGAGAGAGAACAAGCTAACGTTTTGAGTCCAGATGACTCTTCATCAGGGCTAACGTGAAGTGTGGAGGGAGGCAGCATTTGTGCAATAGTGGGGGTGGGGTGGGGTGCTGGAGGAGAAAGGCTGCTGATCGTGCAGATTATGTGATTGGAATGTGAGAATGGCAGAACAATGGTGTGTCTAACTGCCAAACAGTAAAGAACAGACAGTCCCAGTGGAATGGGGGAAGGGAGAGAGGACTATGTGACAGAGAATGTAACAAGTAAAGTCAAAAGAAAAGGAAGGAATGGGAGTGGGTTCACAATCTGAACGTGCTGAATTCAATATTAAGTCCAGAAGATTGTAGAGTGCCTAGTCTGAAGGTTAGATGTTGGACAGACCGAGTTGATTTTCCTACAGAGAGAAAGTGATGCAGATGCAGAGTCGAGAGTGGGGTGCTGGAAAAGCACAGCAGGTCAAGCAGCATCTGAGGAGCTGGAGAATCAACATTTCGGGCATAAGCCCTTCGTCAGGAATGTGGCTTATTCCTGATGAAAAGCTTATGCCTGAAACATGGATTCTCCTGCTCCTGGGATGCTGCCTGACCTGCTGTGCTTTTCCAGCACCACATTGTCGACTCTTGTCTTTCTTAGAGCAGAGGAGATTAAGTGGATATGATTGAAATGTATAAAATTATGAAGGGCATGGGTAGGGTAGACAGGGAAAACTTTTCCCCTTATTGGAGAGATGAATGACCAGGGGACATAGACTTAAGGGAAAGGCAAAACATTTAGAAGAGATGTGAGGAATTTTTTTTTAAGCAGGAGATTGTAGGAACCTGGACTAACTGCCTGTAAGGGTGGTAGAGGTAGAAATCCTCATAATATTTAAAACTATTTGGATGTTCACTTGCAATCCCAAGTCATACAAGGCTATGGGCCCAGTGCTGGAAAATGGGATTAGAATAGTTAAGTGGTTGTTTTTGACTGGTGCAGGTCGAAGGATCTTTTTCAGTGCGATAGAGCTCCATGACTGTACGACTGAGAAAATGTCATGTATATTGGAAATCTTCAGGTTAAAGTGAGAGGAACTAGAGGTTCAAGTGAGATCTGAAAGCCTCAAGAACCATAATGATTAATACACAGAGATTATAATAACTCTGCATTATTAGATTAGATTACTTACAGTGTAGAAACAGGCCCTTCGGCCCAACAAGTCCACACCGATCCGCCACCCACCCAGACCCATTCCCCTACACCTAACACTACGGGCAATTTAGCATGGCCAATTCACCTAACCTGCACATTTTTGGACTGTGGGAGGAAACCCACAGACACAGGGAGAATGTGCAAACTCCACAGTCAGTCGCCTCAGGCAGGAATTGAACCTGGGTCTCTGGCAGTGTGAGGCAGCAGAGGCTAACCACTATGCCACCGTGCCACCCATTATTAGCATGGACTGACATTTTGGTCAGCATGAACTAGTTTGGGCCAAAGGAGCTGTGTCTCCATCCTAAAGGACTCTATGATTCTATGACTCTATGTGACAATGGTAACTAATATACAGGGAATATAATAACTAACAGCAGGGGCTATAGGAACTAATACTCAGGCCTACAGTGACTAACACATGGGGACTTCAGTAACTAAAACAGTAGGAGTTCCATGAAATTAATGTAAGACGAATTCGTAGAATGAAGGCTCATGACAGGTATAAAGGGAGAAGGACCTGGCAGATTCCACTTAGAACATAGAACATAGAACATTACAGCGCAGTACAGGCCCTTTGGCCCTCGATGATGCGCCGACCTGTCACACCAATCTGAAGCCCATCTAACCTACACTATTCCATGTACGTCCATATGCCTATCCAATCGCCATTTAAATGCCCTTAAAGTTGGTGAGTCTATTACTGTTTACGGGGAGTGAGGAGATAGGGTGTAGGAGACAGATAGGCATATGACAAATATGATCTGTCTTCACCCTTCACCGTACAACATTTTATGTTAAAGCCACAGGCTCAATGATGAAGATACACTATAACTATGCAGGAATGTTCACTTGCTGTTGGTCACTATCCTAAATAGGATCAATGGATTCAAGCCCTTGGTGATATTGTTTCCTATGTTCTTTCATGGGTCTAACTAACCAAAATGATTCAAGCAGTGAGGAAGATGGGGAAGTAGAGTAGGGGGGAAGGTTGTTCCAATGACTGAGGAATGAAAATGATTATGGAAGGATGGAAAAAGAAAAGTTCGACAATTCCAATAATTTGAGAGAGATATCCCCATCTCTGAGTGACTCTGCTTTAACTTTAACCTGGTCTCAGCTCAGTTAGATACCTTCAGATGGAAGAATGATTGTTGAATGCAGTACTCCTTGATTATGAAAGGGCTAATCTGATACATTTCCTGCTCCTAAATGAAGTGCAATAATCTCCACTAAAAATACACATACACTGACACCATTGTAAATAGGGTTCGACTGTAACCTATCCTCGGTTTTGACAGCTTTGCTGGTAATCCTCTGCTAGGACCCATGCAGAAACCACAGTCAACTGGATGAGCTCTTGGAGAGCAACCATTATGAATGAAGGAATGAATGATTTATTGTCACATGTATTTTACAGTGGAATACAATAAAATACAGTGAAAAGCTTTTATTTGTTGCCATAATCGGCATAATTTTTATAGTTTAAGAATAACAGAAAATATAAAGATATAAGCCCAAAGAGAAGTCCTCAAAACCTCCACCGTCTCACCAGACCTGACTAAGATCGAACTCACCGATCCTCAGGTGCCATCTTTCATCTCTGGGCCAATTCACCTTCACTGCCACCTGCACCGGGCGCACCAACATCAAAGTCTATTTTCATGGTTGATGCTGCCGTGGGTTCCGCCAGGCACTGCATCGCCACTGCCAGCACCAAACGCAGCCAATGACGAAGTCACCAATCCTCAGGCTCCATCTTTCACTGCTGGGCCGACCTCACTGACATCACCCTCGGGATTCTCTCCTCCACACTGTGCTCACTCTCACCCACACTGGGCTTGCTCTCCCCCACACTGGGCTTGCTCTCCCCCACACTGGGCTCGCTCTCCCCCACACTGGGCTCACTCTACCCCACACTGGGCTCGCTCTCCCCCACACTGGGCTCCCTCTCC
>NC_057724.1:66832303-66841686 GCF_004010195.1 Chiloscyllium plagiosum
CTCACTCTCCTCCACACTGGGCTCACTCTCCTCCACTCTGGCCTCACCCTCCTCCAAACTGGCCTCACTGTCCCCCACACTGTGCTCGCTCTTCCTCTCTCTGGCCTCACTCTTCTCCACGCTGGGCTCACTCTCCTCCACACTGGCCTCGCTCTCCTCCACACTGGCCTCACTCTCCTCCACACTGGGCATGCTCTCCCCCACATTGGCCTCACTCTCCTCCACACTGGGCTCACTCTCCCCCTCTCTGGGCTCACTCATCCCCTCCACACTGGGCTCACGCTCCCCCTCTCTGTGCTCACTCTCCCCTTCCACACTGGGCTCGCTCTCCTCACACTGGGCTCGCTCTCCTCCACACTGGGCTCACGCTCCCCCTCTCTGTGCTCACTCTCCCCTTCCACACTGGGCTCGCTCTCCTCACACTGGGCTCGCTCTCCTCCACACTGGGCTCACGCTCCCCCTCTCTGTGCTCACTCTCCCCTTCCACACTGGGCTCGCTCTCCTCCACACTGGGCTCGCTCTCTTCCACATTGTGCTCACTCTCCCCCTCTCTGGGCTCACTCTTCTCCACACTGGTCTCGAGTTTTCCTTAATCCCATCAGCCAAAGATATTTCATGGACCTTCCTTGCTCTCCTAATTTCCTTTTTAAGCAATCTCCTGCACTCTCTACTTTTTAAGAGTCTCCTTTTTTTAATGGGACCTAACATATGCTTTCTTCATTTTCTTTCTCAAACTCTCAATATCCTTTGATACCCAGGGACTTGCTGCCCTTGTCCTTCACTCTTCGAAGAACACGCTGGCCCTGACTTCCACTGTATTACTTTTAAAAGACTCACTCTCCAATGATAGACTGACCTGCAAGTAGCTGCTCCCAGTCTATGTTTGCCAGGTCTAATGATATTAAGATCAGTTTGCCCCCAGTTCGGACATTTAACTTGTGCACTATCCTTATCCCTTTCTATAATGACTTTGAAACTTAAGCATTATGGTCAGTATCTCCAAAATGCTTGCTCGCTGAAACTTTAATCATCTGTTAGGCTTCAGTCCTGAGGATTAGGTCTAACTCTGCCTCATCTCGATGAGGACTATCTACATACTGGCACAAAAAGGTCAAACATTTCACCCTGTCTTAACCTTTCACACCAAGGCACACAGTTGATGTTAGCAAATTATATTATCTAAATGGTGAGAGATTGCAAAGAACTACGATACAGAGAGATGTGGTGCACCTCAAAACGTTATCTGCAGTTACAGTAAGCCATGAGGAAAGCTAATAGAATGTTATTATTTATTATGAGGGGAACCTGACGCAAAAGCGAGGAACAAAAACAGAAGTTGCTGGAAAGTCTCAGTGGGTCTGGCAGCCTCTGTAGAGAAAAATCAGAGTTTTTGAAGAAGGATCACTGGACACCAAACATTTTCTCTGATTTCCTTCCACAGAGGCTGCCTGACCTGCAGAGATTTTCCAGCAATTTCTGTTTTTGTTTCAGAATTCCGCAGTTCTCTTGGTTTTTTGACGAAAGCGGGGAGGTTATGCTTCAGTTATAAAGGGCATTGCTGAGACCACAACTGGAGTCGTGTGTACAGTTTTTGTCACCTTATTGAAAGAAGGATGTTAAACAAGCAGGTTTTTTGACGAAAGCGAGGAGGTTATGCTTCAGTTATAAAGGGCATTGCTGAGACCACAACTGTGTGTACAGTTTTTGTCACCTTATTGAAAGAAGGATGTTAAACAAGCAGGCATGGATTTAAAGTGGTGTGCCAATGAAGCAAGGGTGACATGAGAAAAAACATTTTCTCTCAGCAGGTATTTAGGGTACGAATGCTCTACCTTGAAATGTGATGGAGCAGGTTCAACTGAGACCTTCAAGAGGACATTGGATGTTTTGAGGTTACAATCAGATTGGCCATGACCTTATTGAATGGTGCAGCAAATTCAAGGGACTGGGTTACCTAACGCCTTCTCCTTGTTCATATGTACAGATAGACTGCAGAATTCAGATACATAACATAAATGTTCATAAAATTGGAATAGATAGAAGGCTGCAGATATGAGCAAACTGAGACAAAAGCAGAAAATGCTGGAAACACTCAGCAAGTGGGCGGCACGGTGGCACAGTGGTTAGCACTGCTGCCTCGCAGCGCCAGAGACCCGGGCGGGTGCTCCGGTTTCCTCCCACAGTCCAAAGATATGCAGGTCAGGTGAATTGGCCATGCTAAATTGCCCGTAGTGTTAGGTAAAGGGTAAATGTAAGGGTATGGGTGGGTTACGCTTCGGCGGGTCGGTGTGGACTTGTTGGGCCGAAGGGCCTGTTTCCACACTGTAATGTAATAATGTAAAAAAAAAGTCAGCGAACATCATGCAGAGGCCATTTGGACCAACCTGCGGCAGTTCTTTGCAACATCTATCTAATTAATTGCACTTTCCATTCACTTGTTTTCCTTTATAAGTATCTGTCCAGTTCCTTTTCAACAGCACAAAGAAATATGTTTCCAATATCCTTTTATTATTAATAATTTCTGATCTCAGCAACTTGCTGTTTAAAATGCATTCTCCCCATGTCCTCACCTTTGCTCTTTTGCCAGTTATCTTTTACCTGGAATTCCCTCCCGAAGAGCATTGTGGGCCAACCCAGCAAGTGGACAGCAGCAGCACTGCGCCACCTTCTCAAGGGCAACTAGGGACAGGCAATAAATGCTGGCTGCCAGTGACACCCACATCCCACAAATGAATAAATAAATACGTTTTTTTAAAATGCAGAGAACAGAAAACCACGCCTTTCAGGTGCATATCTCTATGCAGGGCTGTAGTATAGAAGGTGGGACTAGCATACTAATGTCATCAGAGAAACACCATCTCTTTCTTGAAAAAAAATCCATCATTTTGGTTACAGTGTGTCACTATGGTGAGGAGAAATGGTGATACATATCGAAACAGCTTTTCTGTTCTGTCACACGGTGTTAGTGTCAAACCCTCTCAGCTCAGGTACAGTGAGCACAGCCAATGTAGTACCTTCAACAGCTGGCAACTTTCCATCACTCACTGAATATTCTTGTGGTTGCCACTTCACTGTTAGTAATGCCAAACTGTCAGCGATAGAGTCCGGCACTGTGGAGTTGTGCCCTGTGTTGAGGCCGTCCAAATTCACTCTACTTCAAACTCCTACGCCTGGTGAAGATCTTCATCCCATCATAGCAGCTGCAGTGAGAGAAAGCACCCGATATTAAGATGCAGTGCTGTGGAAGCTGTGGCAAGCATGATCATTTGAATTTAAGTGATTTGAAGATGACCATCCAGCCACTTTTCCAGCTAAAAGCTATCTTCCTTGACATTGTATGTAAAGTCATTTGCTTTCACTGTGTTATAATTTTAAGTACATTCCCTAACCCTTGGCCTCTCAATGTAAATATAAGCGTTTATGGGTTGCTGGCTGTATTGGTATCCTGTGCACTGCTGGCAGCACACCCTGTGAACAGGAACAGATCTGATATTACAGTGTCTCCTTCCAAGGTAAAGGGTTTATAAGTGGTTATTGCAGTGTTTCTGCTCTTGGGATCATTCAGAGAAAATTGAAAGCTGTTCTGTGAACTCATTCAGCCCTCACGAATCCAACTGCAATTAACTCTTTCCTTGTGGATTTTGAGCTCCAAATCTGGTAATCTCAACCCTCTCCCTGGCTACTCTCTCCAACTGAGCCAGACTCTTCACAACATCAGTGTCTCATTCAACCTGAGCTGAGTTTGCAAACCTTTTTACGCTCCATCACAAAGACTTCCTATTTCCAACTCTGCAATGTTCACCAGCCCCACATCATTCCTACTGAAACCCTCAAAAATAAGAAGGTAAGAGCTAGGAGCAGGAGTAGGCCATCTGGCCCCTCAAGCCTGCTCCACTATTTAATAAGATCATGACTGATCTTTTCATGGACACAGCTCCACTTACCGACCCTCTCAATATAACCTGTAATTTCTTTACTGTTCAAAAATCTATCTTTGCCTTAAAAACATTCAACAAGATAGCCTCAGCTGCTTCACTGGGCAGGGGATTCCACAGATTCACAACCCTTTGGAAGACATTCCTCCTCAACATAGTCCTAAACCTGTTCCCCTTATTTTGAGGCTATGCCCCCTAGCTCTAATTTCACCTGCCCGTGGAAACAACCTCCCTACAAATATCCTATCTATTCTCTTCATAATTTGATACATTTCTATAAGAGCCCCCCTCATTCTTCTAAATTCCAATGTGTATAGCTCCAGTCTACTCAATCTCTCCTCATAAGGCAACCTTCTCGAGTCTGGAATTAACCTAGTGAACCTTCCCTGCACCCCCTCCAGTGCCAGTACATCTTTTCTAAAATAAGGAGACCAAAACTGTACACAGTACTCCACATGTGGCCTCAGCAGTACCCTATACAACTGCAACACAACCTCCCTGTTTTTGTCAAACTTCATCGCTGTAGCAATGAAGGACAATATTCCATTTGCCTTTTTAATTACCTGCTGCAACTGTAAACTAATTTTTTTGCGATTCATGCTCAAGGAACCCTGGTTCCCCCTGCACAGCAGCATGCTGCAATTTTCCACTATTTAAATAACAGCCCATTTTGCTGTAATTCCGACCAAAATGGATGACCTTGCCCACTCATTTAACCGAACAATACCCCTCTGCAGACTTGCAGCATCCGCTGCATGCTTGGCTCTAACACTCACCTTAGTGTCATCTGTGAACCTTGACACACTACACTTGGTCCCCAACTCTAAATCATCGATGTAAATTGTAAACAATTGCAGTCCCGAAACTGATCCCTCATTTGTGGCTTTGTTCTCTCCAGACTTGAATGGCCAGCTTGTATTTACCCTCTCCCATACCAAATTCCACACACAATAAATTCTAAAATGCATCCAGAATGATCTTGCATGACAAAGTTGGAGTTATCAACAGTGCCCTTCCCAATCATCAGTTTGTTGGAAGTCCTTTTCAGAAATTATCTTCCTTGTTTAACAGCTTTGACAAATTGTGGGGCTTTTATCACAGAAAGACTGGGAGTATTGAAGGTATTATGCTGGCTAGTGCTGTCTTGCACTAAATCCCTTTTGCCCAATACCCTGACCTCACTGACCCAATGGAATCCCGTTCTCTTAATGTCTCAAATTTGAAACCATCCTTATGCTTAGGTACTTTCAGAACATCAACCTTACCAATCACAGCAACCACCTCCTGCCCCACAAATTGTCCACCATGAGCTCTGTTCGTCTGACATTGACGTTGTACAATATTCCTGCCGCATTCCCTGCATTCCACTAGTTGTTCTGCCTTCAGGCACCCATGTCCCATTCAATGAAGAATCACCTTCTTAATCGCATCATCCGTAAACTCTCTCCTTTCTCTATTTGCATGCTGCTCCTCAGCATGATTATTGTGTAGTGGAAGGAAGTGAGGACTGCAGATGCTGGAGATCAGAGTCGTAGGGTGTGGTGCTGGAGAGGCACAGCCAGTCAGGCAGCATCTGAGTAGCAGGAGAATCAAGATTTTGAGCATAAGCCCTTCATCAGGTAGAGTCCATTTCCATGTGTACATTGATGTCATTCAGATTTACTCGAGCACCACCATTCACAATTTTTAATAAAACAAGGAAATGCGGATGCTGGAAATCTGAAACAAAAACAGAAATTGTTGGACAAACTTGGCAGGTCTGGTTTGACCGGAAATGTTAACTCTGCTTTTTCTCCACAGATGCTGCCAGACCTGCTGAGTTTCTCCAGCAATTTCTGTTTTTATTCTCAATCCTTATACAAGCTTTAAATTGTCAGAATTCTTTCTGAAGTCTGCTACAGGATGAGAGGAAATCCTCGATTATATATTTGGAAACAAAAACTATTGTTTTCAAATACTGTGACAAACTCAATTCACGAAACACCTACGTAACCCAACTTCCTAACAATGGTTGAAGGGCAAAAATTTAAACTTTTAAAATGTGTCAATTTAGGTCAGGTGGTGTGTTAAAAATTAGCTTCCCAACCCAAATTCACCTCCAATCTGCTCACTTCTGTTTTTTTTTTCAATTTGATTTTTTGATCTGATATATTATTGTCACGTGCCCAGATACAATGAAAAGATTTGTTTTGTATGCTATCCAGGCAAATCATACCTTGCATTATACCATACATTACGGTAATAGAACAGAATGCAGAATATAATGTTACAAGAGAATGTGCAGAGAAAGATCAACTCTAGTATATGAGAGGTCCATTCATAAGTCTGATAATAGCGGGAAGAAGCTGTTCTTGAATCTATTAGTACGTGCTTTCAACTTGTTATCTTCTGTCCAATGGAAGAAGGTGGAAAAAAGTATAATCAGGGTGGGACGGGTCTTTGATTATGTTCGCTGCTTCCCTGAGGCAGCAGGAATTGTACTTGGAGTCAATGGAAGGAAGACTAGTTTTCATGATGGATTGGGTTGCATTCACAATTCTCTGTAATTTGTTGCCATCTTGGGCAGAACAGTTGCATACCAAGCTGTGATGCATCTGGATAGGATGCTTTCTATGGTGCATCTATAAAAATTGGTAAGTGTCATTGTGGACATACCAAATTTCTTTATCCTTCTGAGGAAGTAGAAGCATTGATGTGCTTTCTTGATTGCAGCTTCTACAAGGATGGACCAGCATGATTTGTTGGTGATATTAACTCCTAGAAATTTGAAGCTCACAACCACCTCCACCTCAGCACCATTAATACAGACAAGAGCTTGTTCTCCACTCCACTTCCTGAAGTCAATGACCAGCTTCTTTGTTTTGTTTGTAACCAAGGTGGCAACATGAGAATGGTCAGTACATTAAAATGATAATGAGGTTGCGAGTCGTAATGTTGATCAACTTTTCAACCTTAATTATGGATTTCTTCAGCTGTGCAGCATCCAGCAGTTACACGAAGACTTGATGGACCCTAGGTGAAAGTGAGTACTGCAGATGGACCCTAGAACTGAGCACACTTACCCTACTAGCCGGATCCCTTGTAGTTTGCTAACCCCTAAAGTCAGGTACTGAACCTCTCCTCACTGCCCCATATTCTCCTGGGCGCTGCATTGTCAAAGAAAAACAAAATTTCAAATTCTGTTGCGCTTATCTTGATTCATATCATGTTCCATTCCTGGTTACCCCTGTGATCAGTGACCTACATGGGCTCATGATCTAACAATGGTTGATTTAAAAATTCCCATCCTTATTTTTCAAATCCCTCCACGTCCTCAACCCCCTGTATCTTAGTTATTCCCTCAGCCCCACAATCCTCTGATATATGTGAGCAATCTGATTTAATCGTTCCACCACTGGGGACTATACCTTGAGCTGCCTGGGTACTAAGATTTGGACTGTCTTTCTTACACCTCTCCACTTCCTTACATGCCTTTCCTCCTTTAAGACAATGCTTAAAATCTATTGCCTCGACCAAGCTTTTATATAGCAGTGATTCAGATCTGGAATATACTGGCTGAGAATGTGGTTAAAGCAGATTCAGTTATGGCTTTTAAAGTGAATTGGATAGTTATGTGAGGAGGAATAATTTGTAAGACTACAGGGAAAAATACCTGAAGTAGGGTGAGGTGATTTTCAGAGAGGTGAATAGCCTTCTTTAGAATCTCTCATAATTAATCTGGAATCTACTTGAATTTTTATCCCCTCCTGTGATGGGGTATGTTTTTATCTCTGTTTATCTGTTACAAATGATCAATCTCAAAACTTGGTGGATGGATTTGAATGAAACCTGGTACATGATAGGGCATGGTCTGAGGAAGCACTTACTTGTTTTTGGCAAAGATACAGTTCCAGACCTATAACTTTTACAGCATCTGTTAATACTGGGAGATAGAGCAAATTGTCTCTCTCTTTTAGAATACTGTGGATTGTTTGATTTAACATATTGCTTTGGAATGTTGCATACTGTCACAGATAGAGTCATGGAGATGTACAGCACTGAAACAGACCCTTTGGTCCAATTCATCCGTGCCGACCAGGTATCTGATTTTTCAGAGCAGCTTGGTAGATGTGGATTGGCCTGAAGCCTTCTCAGTGAGATGTGAGCTCTTAACAAAAAAAAAGATTTATTTGTTAAGCTATGTATTGATAGGACAACAAGCAGGCAGGGCTGTCTCAAAGAAGAACTGAGAAATTGCAATAACACAGAGTTAACACAATTAGATGACGTGGTACTCCACTAAGTATGCTGTAATAAGCATATTAGATAAAAGAGAGAAGCACTTTGGAGCATCTGACTTTGTTACAGGAATCATATAAATATAAGTTGTTTAATGCTCTCATTAAAACCTTACCTCTTCAATGGGATTTTCAGTCATGTCTGTTGATATTTTATTGGCTTTGTGAAAATGTGCTTGAATACATTTCAATGGAGCATCTGGGTGGCACAGTGGCTCAGTGGTCAGCACTGCTGCTTCACAGCACTAGGGACATGGGTTCGATTCCAGCCTTGGATGACTGTCTGTGTGGAGATTGCACATTCCCCCAGTATCTGTATGGGTTCTCTCCGGGTGCTTGCGGTTCCCTCCCACAATCCAAAAAGGATGTGCAAGTTAGGTAAAATGGCCCATAGTGTTCAGGGAGGTGTAAGTTATGGGCATTGGTCAGGGGTAAACAAAGGGGAATGGGTCTGGGTGGGTTACTCTTCGGAGGGTTGGCTTGGACCTGAAGGACCTGTCTCAACACTGTGGGGATTCTGTATAACCTTGGGATATTTGTGTTATGTTAAAATGCTAGTTGCATGTTGTTATTTCTGTAGTTAAAGACAACAAATTCTGCAGATGCTGGAATCCAAAGTAGACAAGCAGGTGGCTAGAAGAACACAGCAAGCCAGGCAGCATCAGGAAGAGGAGAAGAAGGGTTATACCCGAAACATCGGACTTGTCCACCTCCTCATGCTGCCTGGCTTGCTGAGCTCTTCCAGCCTCCTGCTTGTCTATGTTGTTTCTGTAGTAGCATAGTCGTATAAAATCTCTCTGCTAAAACAAACTCCACAGCCAAGCATTAGGGACAGGATGTTCATGTATTTGGAAAGGCAAGGACTGATTTGGGATAGTCAACATGGCTTTGTGCGTGGGAAATCATGTCTCACAAACTTGATTGAGTTTTTTGAAGAAGTAACAAAGAAGATTGATGAGGGCAGAGCAGTAGATGTGATCTATATGGACTTCTGTAAGGCGTTCGACAAGGTTCCTCATGGGAGACTGATTAGCAAGGTTAGATCTCATGGAATACAGAGAGAACTAGCCATTTGGATACAGAACTGGCTCAAAGATAGAAGACAGAGGGTGGTGGTGGAGGATTGTTTTTCAGACTGGAGGCCTGTGACCAGTGGAGTGCCACAAGGATC
>NC_057724.1:66841979-66863646 GCF_004010195.1 Chiloscyllium plagiosum
GATTTACAAGACTGTTGCCAGGGTTGGAGGATTTGAGCTATAGGGAGAGGCTGAACAGGCTGGGGCTGTTTTCCCTGGAGCATCGGAGGCTGAGGGGTGACCTTATAGAGGTTTACAAAATTATGAGGAGCATGGATAGGATAAATAGACAAAGTCTTTTCCCTGGGGTTAGGGAGTCCAGAACTGGATGGCATAGGTTTAGGGTGAGAGGGGAAAGATATAAAAGAGACCTAGAGGGCATAGGTTTACCTGATGAAGGAACGTCGCTCCGAAAGCTACTGTGCTTCCAATTCAACCTGTTGGACTATAACCTGGTGTTGTGTGATTTTTAACTTTGTCCACCCCAGTCCAACACCAGCACCTCCAAATCATACTCCACCAGAGCACCCTGCCTGGCCTTGACAGTGAGGATCCTAAATTTAATGTCAAACCCTTAGGGGAGTACGTCACAGATCAGGTATATCGGGTCTGCCCCTTCAAGGTGTGCCTTGAGTTATGAGCTAAAGCCAGTCTGTGATCAGTTCTGTGAGAAAGAAAAGAGAAAATGAATGTAAAAAGCAGGGAGTTAAGTCTATAAAAAAGGAGCCAGAGGTGAGGCTAGGTGGGAGGGATTTGAGAAAACCTCATGAAATTCATTGCTGACATATTTTGTGGTTATTTTGACACTAATTGTCCCCAACCCCCCCTATTTTTACAAGTTCGAATTCAATGGTAAGCTTTTACACCATGAGAACATTTGAACTTTGTTTAGGTTACCAGGCTTGTATGGAAGCAGTGTTGAAGCTCTTCCATTCAGATTTGGGACACCTGCCAGCAATTCATGGAAAAAAATTTAGGGCAGAGGTGATGACTGTCACTGTGAGGAAGAGGGCCAGTTTGAGAAGCAAAAATCATTTTCCTCAACAACATTAAAGAACGAGACAGGGAGTCCAGTGGAACATTTAACACGACAGAGAGCATCTGGTCCACAATCTGGGATGGCAAACTTACAAAAACTGGGTGACAGGACAATGAATGAAGTTAAGTTACCCTACCCTCATGCTTCCGATTGAAACAAAACTATCATACAAATTGGCCTGCTGATTCCCCGGGTCAGAGGCCAGCATTACTTTGAAACATAGAATGTGGAACATAGGAGCAGGAATAAGCCATTCAGCCCTTCGAGTCTGCTCTGCCATTCAATATGATCATGGCTGAGCATCCAATTCAAGCCCCTCTTCTTGCTTTCTCCGAAAGCCCTTTGACCCTTGAATAGGAAGGGTTTGGAGGGATATGGGCTGGGTGCTGGCAGGAGGGACTAGATTGGGTTGGGATATCTGGTTGGCATGGATGGATGGGACCGAAGGGCCTGTTTCCATGCTATACATCTCTATGACTTTATGACTCTAATTGTATTAAACTCCTTCCCAATGATTTGGCCTCAATCACTTTCTGTCGCAGACATTTCCACAGTCTGATCACTCTCTGGATGAAGAGATTTCTCCTCCTCCTAGTCCTAAATGGCCAACCCCATGTCCTTAGAATGTGACCCCTGGTTGTGAATTCCCTGGTCACTGGGAACATCCTTCCTGCGTTGACCGTCGTGTGGTCCTAGTGTTGATTGGAATGCTATTAACTTTTGTTGTGAACCGGCTCAATGGAGACCTGAATTCTTTTCCAGTTCAAACGCAAGCAAGGAGTCTGGCAGCTCCTCCAGGAATTGAATTGATCATCATGGCATGGGGCCAGAATTAAAGAAGGGTGGTAATCCTAAAGAAGGGCTGTGGATGGCTAGGCATCCCTGAGGAGTTTACATGCAGTTAGTTATGCTGCTATGCATATCACGTTCCAAAAGGTGGATGGTGTGCGGGGAGTTAACCATCTTAGCAACACATTGAAATTTGTCGGAGGTTCCAATTGATGCCACAGGATGTCAACTGACATAGGCTAAGGAGACTTCTGCCTGTTCTAAGGGGCAGTTGTACTCCTTATAAACAGAGGCAGACCAAATGAGTATGATGAAAGCTCAATTGTGGTTTTCATTAACACTTCTGCCCCATTCCTGCCAAAAATGGAAGACAGCATTATCCAGCCCGCTAACCACTAGATCCTAATGGTCACTTGTCCAACAATGCTGACAACCTCTTGTCCCTGTCCAAAAAAAAATCATGCTTCAGGGGTGAATCTGAACAGTGAATGTTGCCCAAAAGTAAAAGGAAATGACACACAATGCCAGGTTATAGTCCAACAGGTTTATTTGGAAGCACTAGCAGCACTCTGAAAGCTAGTGTTGACAAATAAACCTGTTGGACTATAACCTGGTGTTGTGTGATTTTTAACTTTGTCCACCCCAGTCCAACACCCGCACCTCCGCACCTTGTTCAAAGTAGACAAGCAAGAGGCTGGAAGAACATAGCAAGCAAGGCAGCACCAGAAGATGGAGAAGTCAACGTTCTGCTATTCTACCCACTCCCACCCCTACCCTCACCCCTCTTTATCTGCAGTTCCCTCAACCCCACATCCAGTCCTGAAGAAGGATTATACCTGAAATGTTGACTTATTCACCTCCTAATGCTGCCTGGTTTACTGTGTTCTTCCAGCCTTCTGTTTATCTACATTGGATTCCAGCATCTGCAGTTTTTTTTGTCTTGAAGTGAATGTTGTTCAGTGATTTGATCCAGAAGTCCTTGTCTCCTGTCCACTTCTCAGCTGAATGAGCGATTCAGAAGGGAAAGCCTCAACTCACAACTTGGACACTGCAGCTGCACTGAGCAAACTTCACATAAATGAGATATTGAACCTGAAATCTTTTAGTCTAATTTACAAGAATAGTCCCAGAGATAAGAAAATTCAGTTATCAAGATAAATTGAAGAAGCTAAGACAGATTTCCTTGAAGAAGAGCAGGCTAAGAGGAAATTCAATAGGGGTGTTCAAAATCAGGAGAGGTCTGAACAGAGCCGACAGAGAGAAACTGTTCTCATTCACAAGAAGAAACTTTTTCACACAACAAGTTGTTCAGGTCAGGAATGCTTTGCATGGAAGTGTGGTGGAGGCAGATTCAATCAAATCATTCAAGAAGTCATTCGGTGATTGTTTAATTGAAATAGTGTTGTTGGAAAAGGGTGGGAGAATGGCACTGAGTCCTGATGTTTATTTGATGGGCCAGCACTGTCAAAATAGGCCAAATGGCTTCCTTCTGCACGCCATCAATGCTGTGATACTGTTTATTTCTACATCACTAACCATTTTCCAACTGAACCATTGGGACTCTGCTGCATACTTTCATGATAATGTATCATATGTCACAACATAAATTTAGCATGCAGGCGAGGTACCACAGCTTGCCTACACTACCGCCTGTTAATTGAGCCACCTCGCAGGGGAGGTTACATAAACAAACCCTGCCTGGAATAATGAAACCAAAAACTGCTTAATTGACATTCAGGTCAGATGATTACGGCAACAAGATTGTCGTAAAAATGTGGCTCAATGAAACACAATTGCACATATTTAGTATTCATTTCTTTATCCCATTCTCTGGTCTCCTCTCAGCCAGGTTTGAAAGTTCTTGATCCCATTGCCTGTGTACCAAGACTACCCCATGTGATGAGCATGAGGCACCTCTCCAGGGATAGTCCGCTAGTCCCTTATTCCACTATGTGCATGGCCTCTGTTTGATGTTTGCACAGTAGTCTGAGCCAAGTTAGGAAGTATGAAGGTGACAGAAAGCCAGCATTCTGTCTAAATGCTTTTGTGTGTTAATGTTACTATTGGGAAGGGTATGTCACCATGACTTAAGCAAGAGTTGTAGATATTTAATTGTTTCTTTGGAACAATAGTAGGAATGAAAATATAGAACATAGAACATTACAGCGCAGTCCAGGTCCTTCGGCCCTCAATTCTGCGCCAACCTGTGGAACCAATCTGAAGCCCATCTAACCTACACTATTCCATTTTCATCCATATGTCTATCCAAAGACCATTTAAATGCTCTTAAAGTTGGTGAATCTACTACTGTTGAGGGCAGTGTGTTCCATGCCCCTACTACTCTCTGAGTAAAGAAACTACCTTTGACATCTGTCCTATAAATGACAGATTTTCCTTCCCAAATGATATTAAGTGAAGTAGATAGGTTTTTACAGTCACCATTTTACAAGCTTTTAATTCCATAATTATTAATCGAATTAAAATTCCACCATCTGCAGTGTTGGGATTTGCACCTCTGTATCCAGAACATAAGCCTGGATCACTGGATTACCAGCCTAGGGACAATACCACTATACCATCACCACTTCCAGCAAAATTAGGCTCAAACTCTACTGTCTGCCATGGCAAGATGCGAACCCAGGTCCCCTTGATGTTACCTGGGTCTCAGTCCAGCAACAATACCATGAGGCCACTGCATCCCCCTTTCATACATCTTTCCATTTAATATTCCAACAATTCATAGAGCACAAAAGAGGCCATTTGACCCATTGTGCTTGTGCCGGCCCTTTGAAATGACTATTCAGTAAATACAGAGAGAGAAAGTGAGGGCTGCAGATGCTGGAGATCCGAGCTGAAAACGTGTTGCTAGAAAAGCGCAGCAGGTCAGGCAGCATCCAAGGAACAGGAGAATCGACGTTTCGGGAAGGGCTTATGCCCGAAACGTCGATTCTCCTGTTCCTTGGATGCTGCCTGACCTGCTGCGCTTTTCCAGCAACACATTTTCAGCTACATCAAATATACAGCCTAGTGATAAGTCATTAGGGCCAGCCAGTCCAATTCTGATAAGTAGTCTACTCCCTTTCTCTTTTCCATTACCCCTGCACTTCACAAAATCTCTACAGTGCAGAAGCAAGCCAACTGGCACATTGAGATCACATCACCCTTCCAAAAAAGCATCCCACCCAGACCTGGAACCCTGCATTTCCCATGACTAACCCATTTAGCCTGCACATCATGGGCAATTTACTACAGCCAATCCACCTAACCTACAAATCTTTAGACTGTAGGAGGAAACCAGAGTACCTGGAATAAACCCACACATACATTGGGAAAATGTGCAAACTCCACACAGACAGTCACCCAAGACTGGAATCAAACCCAGGTCCCTGGCACTGTGAGGCAGTAGCACTAACCACTGAGCCACTGTACTGTCCCAAAATGTTTTTTGTTTTTAAGCTTATATTCAAGTTTCCATTGAAAGCTGATATGACAAATGTGCAGAAAATCACTTTTGCAACTGCTGTGCAATAGACTGTGAATAAAAACTGTGCAGGAAATCTAGCACATAAAAAGTTAAAATATCAAACAATCTGCAAGTTTCTGATGGCTGTCCTGCTGTCAAGACTGTTCACAGGTCTCTGCTCTCATCTTTTTTTCTCTCACGTTCTCAACTGCGCTTCCCCTGCAGCTAGGAAACACATTTGCAATTGGAAAAGTACACAGAGAGAGAAAGCACCTCCCACACTCATGTTCCAGACAAGTCTGTCTGACTCACTAAACATCACCTCAACAGCAACAGGGAAACCACTGCAAGATCGTGATCCTATTTCTCCAGGAAGTCTTCCTTAAGTTTTTTTTCTCTCCTCCTTGTGAGTGATTGCTTCAATTAGCTGGCAAGGCTGCTTAAAATACAAAGCATCTCTGTCACACAGAACTTCAGCTCAACCTTCTGCACTCATCCAGAACACTGGCACCCATGTCATAACTCGCTCCGTGTCCTGATCAACTATCGCCCCTGTATCGTCTAATCTAATTGGCTCCCAGCCTCCGTTTTAAAATTCCCATCCTTGTTGTGAATCGCTCTGACGCCTCAGTCCTGCTTATATTAGTAATCTCCTCCAGCACCACAATCCTGTGCATTCATCTTCATTCTGGCTTTTTGCACATCCCCGATTTTCAACTGTCCACCATTGGTGGCTATGGCCTTTATTATTTGTAGGCCTTTGGGTTGGAATCCCCTGCCCAAGCTTCTCCATCTCCATCTCTTTTAAGACAATGCTTAAACATATTTCCTGTCAAGTGTGTGGTGCTGGAAAAGCACAGTAGGTCAGGCAGCATCAGGTTTCCTGATGAAGGGCTTTTGCCTAATACATCGATTCTCCTGATTCTCGGATGCTGCCTGACCTGCTGTGCTTTTCCAGCATCACACTCTCGACTCTAATCTCCAGCATCTGCAGTCCTCACTTTCGCCTTGAATATACTTCTTGCCTGATAATAGCTCCTTATGTGTTTCAGTGTCAAACTTGATTTGTCAACACTCCTGTGAGGTGCCGAGGGATGGTTTACTGTGGTCAATTGATACAATGACTGGTGTGGATGAGGTATGGTGTCTCAATGGTTAGCACTGCTGCCTCATGGTGCTAGGGACCAATGGTTAATTCCAGCCTTGGGTGACTGTCTGTGTGGAGTTCACTTGTTCTTTCTATGCAAAATACTTACCTAGTACAGAAGACATCATGATCTTTAAGGTGTTTGCTTGTTCCTTTATATGCTACTGTATAGAACCGAACTGTTTTAGTGGCTACAGTTTATGAAGAAACAATATTAAGATAACACAGTGAAGGTTAACTGTGTTTGACCCAGGAATTAAGAGGCTGTCTTATTTTGAGAGATGGAGTAAATTGGACCTATGTTCTCTGGAGTTTAGAAGAATGAGAGGTGATCTTATTGAAACACACAAGATTCTGAGGAAATCATACTGGACTTGAAATGTGAACTCTGTTTCTATGTCCACAGATGCTGCTGAGATCCTGCAGCAGTCCCTGTGTTTGTTTAGGATTCTGAAGGGCCTTAAAAGGTTAGATGCTGAGAGGAGACCACTAGTTGGAGATTCTGAAATGCTGGGCTGCAGTCTCAGGATAAGAATACCTACAGTGTGGAAACAGTCCACACAGACCCTCCAAAGAGTATCCCACCCAGACTCGTTCCCCTACCTTACATTTACACCTGACGAATGCACCCAACCTGCACAGCCCTGAACACTATGGGCAATTTAGCATGGCCAATTCACCTGACCTGCACATCTTTGGAATGTGGGAGGAGACCGGAGCACCCGGAGGGGACCCATGCAGACATGGAGAGAATGTGCAAACTCTACACAGACATTTGCGTGAAGGTGGAATCAAACGCGGGCTTCTAGTGCTGTGAGGCAGCAGTGTGAACCACTGAGCCACAGTGCCAAACTTCATGTAGGCCAGTCATTTAGAAGAGAGTTAAGGAGAAATTACTTCACTCAATGGTCTATGAATCTTTAGACTTCGCTACCTCAGAGAGCTGTAAATGGTCCATCAATGATTACGTTTAAGGCTTAGGTAGACAGGAAATCAAATGCACAAACATATAAATTATGTGTAGGAATGGATCATTTGGACCTGCAAATCAACGGATAAAGGGGTCAGCAGGAAATTGTATTTTAAATCCAAGTTCAGCCCTAATTATTTTGCATCGATAGGATAAATAGACAAGGTCTTTTCCCTGGGATGGGGTGTCCAAAACTAGAGGGCATAGGTTTAGGGTCAGAGAGGAAAGGTTTAAAAGGAATCAAAGGGGCAACTTTTCACACAGAGGCTGGTGCCTGTATGCAATGAGCTGCCAGAAAAAGCAGCGGAGGCTGGTACAGTTACAACATTTAAAAGACACCTGGATGGGTGCATGAACAGGAGGGTTATGGGCCAAATGCCAGCAAACAGGACCAGATTAATTTAGGATGTCTGGTCGGCATGGACAAGTTGGATCAAATGGCGTGTTTCTGTGCTGTATATCTCTATGACTGTGTAGGCATTGTCAACAATTAGTTCGACTTCACCACCATCCTTCATGAGCCCTGCAGTGTCTCTAGGTGCAAAACCTGACCTACTCTTGGGAAATAAGGCAGGGCAGGTGACTGAGGTATCAGTGGGGGAGCACTTTGGGGCCAGCGACCATAATTTTATTAGTTTTCAAATATTGATGGAAAAGGATAGACCAGATCTAAAAATTGAAGTTCTAAATTGGAGGAAGGCCAATTTTGATAGTATTAGGCAACAACTTTCAAAAGCTGATGTTCACCGGTAAAGGGATGGCTGGAAAATGGGAAGTCTTCAGAAATGAGATAACAAGAATCCAGAGACAGTGTATTCCTGGTCGACTGAAAGGAAAGGTTGGTAGGTATAAGGAATGCTGGATGACGAAAGAAATTGAGGGTTTGGTTAAGAAAAAGAAGGAAACATATGTCAGGTATAGACAGGGTAGATCGAGTGAATCCCTAAAAGAGTATAAAGGCAGTGGGAGTATACTTAAGAGGGAAATTAGGGGGCCAAAAAGGGGACATGAGAGAGCTTTGGCAAATAGAGTTAAGGAGAATCCAAAGAGATTTTACAAATACAGTAAGGACAAAAGGGTAACTAGGGAGAGAATAAGGCCCCTCAAAGATCAGCAAGACGGCCTTTGTGTGGAGCCGTAGGAGAAGGGAGAGGGACTAAATGAGTATTTTGCATCAGTTTTTACTGTGGAAAGAACATGGAAGATATAGAATGTAGGGAAGTAGATGGTGACATCTTGAAAAATGTCCATATGACAGAGGAGAATGCCTTGAAACACATAATTGTGGATAACTCTCCAGGACCTGATGAGGTGCACCCTAGAACTCTGTGGGAAGCAAGGGAAGTGATTGCTGGACCTCTTGTGAGATATTTGTATCATCGATAGTCACAGGTGAGGTGCCGGAAGACTGGAGATTGGCAAACGTGGTGCCACTGTTTAAGAAGGGTGGTAAGGACAAGCCAGGAAACTGTAAACCAGTGAGCCTGATGTCGGTGGTGGGCAAGTTGTTGGAGGGCATCCTGAGGGACAGGATATACATGTATTTGGAAAGGCAATGACCGATTAGGGATAGTCAGCATGGCTTTGTGTGTGGGAAATCATGTCTCATGAACTTGATTGAATTTTCTGAAGAAGTAAGAGAGAATTGATGAGGGCAGAGAGGTAAATGTGATCCAAATGGACTTCAGTAAGGCATCCAACAAGGTTCCCTATGGGAGACTGATTAGCAAGGTTAGGTCTCATGGAAGACAGGGAGAACTAGCCATTTGGATACAGAACTGGCTCAAAGGTAGGAGACAGAGTGTGGTAGTAGAGGGTTGTTTTTCAGACTGGAGGCCTGTGACCAATAGAGTGCCACAAGGATCAGTGCTGGGTCCACTGCTTTTTGTCATTTACATAAATGATTTGAATGGGAGCATAAGAGGTACAGTTAGTAAGTTTGCAGACGACACCAAAATGGGAGTTGTAGTAGCCAGCAAAGGAGGTTACCTCAGATTACCACAGGGATTTGATCAGATGGGCCAATAGGTTGAGAAGTGGCAGTTACAGTTTAATTCAGACAAATGTGAGGTGCTGCATTTTGGGAAAGCAAATCTTAGCAGGACTTATATACTTAATGGTAAGGTCCTAGGGAGTGTTGCTGAACAAAGAGACCTTGGAGTGCAGGTTCATAGCTCCTTGGAAGTGGAGTCGCAGGTAGATAGGATAGTGAAGAAGGCGTTAGTATGCTTTCTTTTATTGACTACAAGAGTTGGGAGGTCATGTTGTGGCCGTACAGGATGTTGGTTAAGCAACTTTTGGAATATTGCGTGCAATTCTGGTCTCCTTCCTATCGGAAGGATATTGTGAAACCTGAAAGGGTTCAGAAAGGATTTACACTGATGTTGCCAGGGTTGGAGGATTTGAGCTATAGGGAGAGGTTGGATAGGCTAGGGCATTTTTCCCTGGAGCATTGGAGGCTGAGGTGTGACCTTATAGAGGTTTATAAAATTATGAGGGGCATGGATAGGATAAGTAAACAAAGTCTCTTCCCTGGGGTTGGAGAGTCCAGAACTAGAGGGCATAGGTTTAGGGTGAGTGGGGAGAGATATAAAAGAGACCTGAGGGACAATCTTTCACACAGAGGGTGGTTATGTGTATGGAATAAGCTGCCAGAGGAAGTGGTGGAGGCAAGTACAATTGCAACATTTAAAAGGCATTTGGATGGGTATATGAATAGGAAGGGTTTGAAGAGATATGGGCCGGGTGCTGGCAGGTGGGACTAGATTTTGCATCAGTGTATCAGTGTTTACTGTGGAGAAGGACATGGAAGATATAGAATGTAGGGAAATAGATGGTGACATCTTGAAAAATGTCCATATTACAGAGGAGGAAGTGCTGGATGTCTTGAAATGCATGAAAGTGGATAAATCCCCAGGAGATGATCAGCTGTACCTTTGAACTCTTTGGGAAGCAAGGAAAGTGATTGCTGGGCCTCTTGCTGAGATATTTGTATCATCGATAGTCACAGGTGAGGTGTCAGAAGACTGGATGTTGGCTAACGTGGTGCCACTATTTAAGAAAGGTGGTAAGGAAAATCCAGGGTACTATAGACCAATGAGCCTGATGTTCCTGGTGGGCAAGTTGGAGGAAATCCTGAGGGACAGGATTTACATGTATTTGGAAAGTCCCCCAAGGTGTGTGAATTTACAAAAGTACATTCTGAACTTTTAGTTTAGCTCCTGTCATACTGGTTAGCGAGAAAATTGATATCACACAAGATAGGCTATCTGGTGCATTTGTGAGCATTGCAATACTTTTACATGACATGTTAATCTTTCTCACACAATTAGAAATGTACAATAATCTGGTCAGTGATGACATTGGACTGCAGCAGTTCAAGAAAGCAGCTCATCACCATTTCCTCAAGGGCAACTAGGGAGAGGCAATAAATGCTGGCCAGCCAGCGATGCCCACATCCCACGAATGATTAAGAAATACAATCATTGAGTGTTTCTTTAATGTTTTGCCTTCAATGAGACTTCATATTATAATTTAAAGTTCAGGGTCAATGTTTGAAGTGTAGGTCCCCTTAAGGGTCATCCAGACAGCTCTAGGGTCGAGTGAGAGCAGATGGTTTTCAGACAACTTTGTGTTTGAGAGCTGGAGATTTCCTCAGTTAACGGCTGATGTCTGGACTTTAGAATGGTCCTGAGGAAGGGTCACTGGTCCCGAAATAGACGCTGCCAGACTTGTTGAGCTTTTCCAGCAATTTCTGTTTTTGTTTTGGATTTCCAGCATCCGCAGTTCTTTCAGTCATTACATTTGAAGTTTAATTATTGTGGTTAAGTAAGCTATTGCTGCAACTGATTTGCACACAAGATACTTCAACTGACCAGTTAATCAATTTTGATGGGGTTCATTGAGGGATTAATATCAGCCGGAACAGCTGGAGAACTCTGGTGCTCCTCTTCAAATAGTGCCACGGGATCGCTTATGCCTTAATTTAATGTCTCATCAGTACTACATGAAATGTCAGTCGAGATTATGTGCTCAAATCCTCTAGTGAGGCTTAAACTTTCAAGTTCCAGATACAGAGATGAGAGGACAACCACTGACATTTAATGTGCATTTTCTTTGTATAAGGAGGACTCTGGCAGGTTACAGAGAAACTGCTGCATTCTGCTAACAACCTCAGTGGGATGTGTTTGGTAATAGAGTGAAACCATGGTCATTTTACTCTGAACCAGGATGAGTTCTCAATCTCTTACGTTTCTGCAGCATAATCTCAAAGTGATCAGCCTGGGATGGTTCTGATTGTAGATATACTCCAAATCAACCTCTTCAGAAATGTTAGGACGCACTCTGGAAGAGGTGGTACTTCAGCCCAGAACTTCTGGTTCTGATTTCCAGACTGAACTGCTTTCCCATCACCAAATCACTGTGACTTTTTCTTTTGTTTTTAACTATTAACTGTCACTAGCAAATCACCTGGGTAGCCAATTGGATTTTTACATGAAAATCCCATTATGGGCAATGCAAACCATCAAAGTGAGGGAAGGGTAGCGACTAAATCAAGTTGGAGTTGGAAAGGGAAATATGGCACTGCTGCCTCCATGGTGCCCAGCTCTATGTTAAGGCATTGAGACCATTGATGGACACTTTGTGTTCCCTTTTCAAAGATATCTGGCTGGTTCTTATTGTAGATATTTTCTAACCAACCTGTTCAGAAATATTATTACACACTTCTGGAACAGGTGGGACTTGAACCCAGGCCTCCCACTTCAGGGCAGAGACACTACACTGCACCACAAGAAGGCTCCTGGTTCTGATTATAGACTGGATTGAATGCCTGATATCAGCAGTGGGGAACTTGAACAGTTATAAGAGGCACCTGCTTCTCAGTCAGTAGCACTCTCACCTCTGAATCAATGAGTTGAAGTCCCACTCTGGAGACTGAAGCACAGACACTCCAGTGTAATACTGAGGGACTGCTACACTGTTGGAAGGGGAAAGGCTTTTGAATGAGATGCTGAACCAAGGCAGCATCTGTCTGAATTTATGGAAAAACCTGGAAATTATTCCTGGTGTCACACTCAATAATTTCACAAACATCAATGCTGCACCATGTTGCCTGGGCATTATCACATTGTCTGTGGGAGTTTTGATGTGTGCAAATTGGCGACTGCGTTTCCTATACTACATTGGGTGACTACACTTCAACAGTACAAATCAAGTTGGGGAGCACTTTGACACTTCCTGAGGTTGTGAAAGGCTCCATATAAATGAAATACTTTCATATGTCACACATCTGATATTCATGTTAACTGAAAGATGCAAAGCTCGAAAGTGACTCTGGGTCATTTTACCAATTGGTAAGGACTCTTGATTTGCTCAGGAATATACCCCTGTCAGCTGTGATAGATAATCCCTTGTACTGTGAAGGAAATTGGAGCCTAATCTATAATGATCTCTGAGTGAACACTTCCCAAAGCTTATGATATAGTTTATAATCAATCAGCGAACATGTCTCCTCAATCTTTTTTTCCCTAATTCTAGGATATCGCCTGTACGAAGTAATTGGATTTTCCTTCCTGGTAGATAATTTCCTCATCAACCTGTTCCAAAATGCTGCTTTATATATGTCTGGAGCAAGTGAGGCTTGAACCCAAATCTCCTAGCTTCAGAGCTAGGGAAATTACCACTATACAATAACAGTCTTCATACTTCCTGACTACAGGATTTTCAGTCCAATGCTCTCCTAACTGAATTATTTTCGCCAAAAACATACATGTCCTGACTACTGATAATTTGCTGATCGTCATTCTTATACGCATGCACCAAAGAGGCTATCTATTTTCCCTGGATTTACTGCTAGACTAATTAGTCATCTGATTATTACCTGTGGAGAGGTCAAACAAGCCAGAATAGCTAAATGATTTTGCTGAATTGTTGCTCCAATGGAGAAAGGATGCCAAGGGAGGTTTCGGCAAAGGTGACCTCCAATTACATTCTTTGGAGGAAGTTCATTGGGACCTTTTGGGAGTTGGGTTTTTAGGTTTATATTGTTTCTCCTGCCTTTTGCCGGGGCTGAAATCCAGATTGATTATAGACTGTATCGTGAACTTTTGGAAGTGTTTATCCTGTGCTGGTTGTCGATTAAGCTCCAATTCACTACAAAGTGAAAGAGACTCATTTTTCCTTTGCCTTATTTGCTTCAAATGTGATGTGGAGGTGCTGGTGTTGGACTGGGTGGATAAAGTTAAAAATTGGAAAACACCGGGTTATAGTCCAACAGGTTTATTTCAGACGCCGCTCATCACAACTACCTGATAAAGGAGCAGCGCTCTGAAAGCTCGTACTTCCAAATAAACCTGTCGAACTATAACGTGGTGCTGTGTGATTTTTAACTTTGCTTCAAACTGAAAGTCCATCAGAGCAAGCACAGATCCTACTCTTCAGCCAATCGGGAGTTGTCCCTGGTTTGCAGCACTCGACTGAGGTTAGTACACAGTTGTCACATTTTCTCACTTCAATCTACTTGCTCCTCCATGTAGTTTGACTTCTTATTATCCCTCAAAATTCTCCATCGTCACCACCCAAATTTCACTCAATAAGAGTACCGATCAGGAGAAAGTGAGGACTGCAGATCAGAGCTGAGAGTTTGATTAGATTACTTATAGTGTGGAAACAAGCCCTTCGGCCCAACAAGTCCACACCGACCCTCCGAAGAGCAACCAATCCAGACCCATTTCCCTACATTTACCCCTTCACCTAACACTATGGGCAATTTAGCATGGCCAATTCAGGTGGGGGAAAGGGAAGGGGGAATGTGATAGGTAGATGAAGGTGGGGGGGTGTGAAGGTTGTAGTTTGGAGAGGAAGGTGGAGCAGATAGTTGGGAAGGAAGATGGACATGTTGGACAGATCAAGAGGGTGCTGCCAAGTTGGAAGGTTGGATCTGGGATAAGGTTGGGGGGGCTAGGAAATGAGGAATCTGGTGAAGTCCACATTGATCCCATGTGGTTCGAGGGTCCCAAGGCAGAAGATGAGGTGTTCTTCCTCCAGGCGGCAGGTGGTAAGGGTTTAGCGATGAAGGAGGCCCAAGACTGATCAGACAAATATAGTGTCAATTTGAACACACTGCACTCATTTATAAACAAAGGCTATGCACTGTTTGTGGATTTTGGGCAGGAGGTAGAAGCGGGAGGTGTGGGGTTGTGGGACTATGAGGTAGTGTCAATTTGAACACACTGCACTCATTTATAAACAAAGGCTATGCACTGTCCCATAGTTTTAAGTGGGCTTGAAGTTCATGTTAAGAATGACACTCCCCTATGTGGAGTGTTTTAACTTCTATGATCCAAAGAAAGTCACAAGAGCTGGAGGGTGGACCATCCATATGGACCGGATCATCAATATAGGGAATGGATTAAACTACAAATCCCTAACCTTAACTCTCTCAGTAGCAGCTCAAATCAGACGCACACATACAGACTCACTCTCCTCTCCCTCTCTCCCTACCTCTCCCCTCACCTTTGGTGTGATTACATTGCTTTTAATGGTGATTCAGTGGTGGTAATGGTGGTAGTGAAGGGGTGAGATTTAGTGATGGGAAAAGCTGTGTCTGGGACTCTTATGGTACAGTGGAAGTGTCCATAACTCTGGGCTAGGAGGCCTGGGTTGAAGTCAAAAAGGTGTGGCGCTGGAAAAGGACGGCTGGTCAGGCAGCGTCCAAGGAGCAGGAGAGTCGACAAGTTCCTGATGAGCATTCCTGATGAAGAGCTTATGCTTGAAACATCGATTCTCCTGCTCCTCGGATGCTGCCTGATTGGCTGTGCACTTCCAGCACTACACTTTTTGATTCTGATCTCCAGCATTTGCAGTCCTCACTTTTTCCCAGCCTGGGTTGAAGTGCTATCCTCTCCAGACATATGTAATATCGTTCCTGGATAGGTTGATTGAAAAATAGTCATATAAATTATGAGTGAGAGGGCTTCTGGATATTAAAAGGGGGAAAGCTCATTTACCAACAGATGCTTACTAACGCAAAAGTGCAAGTCAAGAGTAGATAGTAGAATCCTGTGGTCGTTACATTGGATAGTACTGATAGATTAGTGAACAGTTGATTTCTGGATCTTTGGCTGACTTTCAGGTCAACTGAAATTCCTTTGTCCTGGTTCCTTTCAACAGTAGCTGCTGGCAGTACTCAGAGTGAGACAGTGTTATTTTCCTTCCTTTACCAATAGGACAGAGATGTTTAATGGCGATTCACAAGCAGTGATCTTGATAGCACTCTAGCCCACACATGATTTGGAGATGCTGGTGTTGGACTGGGGTGTACAAAGTTAAAAATCACACAACACCAGGTTATAGTCCAACAGGTTTAATTGGAAGCACACTAGCTTTCGGAGCGATGCTCCTTCATCAGGTGATAGTGGAGGGCTCAATCCTAACACACAGAATTTATAGCAAAAATTTACAGTGCGAAGTAACTGAAATTATACATTGAAAAATTGATTGTCTGTATTCTAACAGATGAAAGGCTTAACAGACAATCAATTTTTCAATGTATAATTTCAGTTACTTCACACTGTAAATTTATGCTATAAATTCTGTGTTAGGATTGAGCCCTCCACTACCACCTGATGAAGGAGCATCACTCCGAAAGCTAGTGTGTTACCAATTAAACCTGTTGGACTATAACCTGGTGTTGTGTGATTTTTAACTTAGTCCACACATGAGTACATCAGGCCACTGAGGCACTCAGGGGAGTGTTGCAGTTTGTTTTTGTATATTTCTGGAAGAGTAATCCAGAGTAACATTGAATGACCAAATGGCCTAATTCCTGCTCTTATTACCCCTATCCTTGTGTTCCTTAATGAGTGTTAGGCCTAGGGTTGAGGATGAAAATTTTGTGGAGTATTGAAGCAATTTAATACCATTCAAACTGGAGTTTCTGATAATTATGAATTTTACATTTTGTAACATTGGAAATTTATATCAGATTATGAACATATTAAAAGCCTTAGATATATTTTAAATATATCCTTCTGAACTACACCGGCGATTTGTGAACCTGGGAATTGGAGGTATGTGTATTGCTTCCCTTGAGCCTGTTCCATCATTCAATTTGATCATTGCAGATTCTGTACATCGGCTCTGTTTTCCTGCTTTGATCTCTATCTCTTGATAGCCTTAGATTGTTTGACAACACAAATCACCTGTCAAATTTAAATGAGTTTGTGGCTTCAAAATCACAGGGACCTCTTCACCCCTGGAACGTATAACTCAGCAATGTACTCCACCAACTGAAAGCCAAAATCTTTACTGTCATACAATATCTGTGTAATCTACAAAAACATACATTGACATAGAGACTTTAAGATAGAATAAAAATCCCAGAGAACTTCACAGAACTAAGTTTGTTTTTCCTTACTTCCCTGTACTTGCAATCGTGGTAATGTTACCAGGCCAGTAATTCAGAAGCCCAAGCCAATGCACTGGGAATGTTGGTTCGAAACCCATCAGGGTTGCTGGTGGAATTTAAATTAATCAGGATTTGGAAATGATTTTCAGTAATACTAGCTGTGTGCTATAATTGTCAATAAAAAAAAAATCTAATGTCTTTTAGGAAAGGGTCCTGGCCCCTGTGTGACTTTGGATCCAGAGCAATCTTGTCTCTTAGCTGTCTTCTGAAACAGCTGCATAAAAACTACTCAATTGATGGGTAATAAATGCTGGGCAGTGCTGGTGTTATTCCTATCTCCTGAAAGCCTGCACAGTCAATGTGGGAATGGATTAAACCATAACTCTGAAAATGAATTGCTGCAGCTGGTAACAGCCACTCACACAATGAGACTATTCGAGTTTACTTCTTGAAAGGTTTTATCCTCCAGTAACATTCCCATCTCTTCCCTGTCAAATGGTTACCTATGTTGCAAAAATATCTGTGATGCACAATTGCACAGTGGGTATTTTTGCACTTCATTTCTCTGCCTGCTCCCCTCATTTTCTTCTTTGTTCTCTATTACTATGGAATACTTCCCATTGTTGGACCAGATAACTGGTACTTTGTCAATGTCCAGTGATTGAGACCTTCAGCATTAAGATACTGGATCTGTCCTTGGATACCTCAGAGTCCATTGTTTCATGACTCCCTGTGTTACATATTAGTCTAGAGCCATGTGGATACAAGCAAATATAAGTCATGAGTTTTGAAGAAGAATCATATTGGACTCATAACATTAACTCTGTTTCTCTCTCCAGAGATGCTACCAGGTGTGCTGAGTTTCTCCAGCACTTTCTGTTTTTAGTTCAGATGTCCGGCATCCATGGTATTTTGCTCTGATTTAACTGGTTGAGATCATGCTACCAGTGGATAACACGTAGCCCAGTGTTAGGGAAATGAAAGATTCACCCTGCAATCACCAAGGTAAGGTGAAAGACGGCCATAGTGGGTCTTGAATGCCAGGACATGGAATTTTCTGATAATCCAGTAGAGCTCATGATTGGTTAATTGTGCCTGGTTGAAACTTTATTGCTGGAACAGCACAGCAGGTCAGGCAGCATCGAGGGAACAGGAGATTCGACGTTTCGGGCACAGGCCCTTCTTCTTATGGTTTAATTGTGCCTGGAGCTTACACACAAGAATGAGCCACTCTGGGAGATACTTGAAGACTTCCTAGTACAAGTCAATGTTATGTCACAATAAAGAGGGCAGAAATTGGAGGGATGACTTGTAAATGGCACACTTTGAAATGAATGTTCTATGTAGGTGACAGTGCAGAGTTGCTTTGGGGATAATGTAGAATTCCAATTGTTTTGATCCATTCACACAAGATTTCATTTTCGCTAACACTACCACAAAATAATCATTTTTAAAATGATGAAGTAACAATTTTTCCACCTTCTGCATTGACATTTGCAGTGCAGGTATATGTTGGATGATAGTTTGCAGAAAGCCATTGACACATTGAATTCTGCTTGCAGTAGTTATAGGCAGTAATAATTCATACTGAATCTTAATATCACAGCAAAATAAATGACAGAAATACACATAGATGGAACTATCATGTGACCCTAATTTACCATACACTACTTGTCATTTCTTTCTACTATGGCCTGTGGCTAGATTTGTGGAAGTTACAGTGTACAAAGAATATTATGATGGTCTTGAAATGATTAAATATTATGTTTGCCACCTAGATTGAGTTATATTTTATTAAATACCTAATTACTTGAAAAAATAAACTTCTGAAACATTTTCCAAGCATTTTATTTGCTTTAGCTTTCTTTGTCTTGAAGGAGACTGACCTTTGACCCGTTACCCTGGCAACCAGATGAGTTATGTGTTAACAGCACTTAGTGGAGCAAGAAAACAAATTCCTCCAAAAGTACCTTTTACACATTTTATTTCAGTTGAACAAATTTGAAATATCTAAAATAAATAAAGTATCTCAAAGAGAAAATCTGAACATCAGTGCTCACTTGTGACTAAAGGTTGTGGTCACAAACTTCACTGTGTATTCCTAGAGCAGTGACAGCTTGGAATTATATAACGCTTTTAACTGAGGAAAGGATTTCTGATAATCGCACGCATGTATTTCATGAATGACTAATCCACTGACAAGTCATAACATTGAGACTGCCTCAGTCCTGACCTGTCCGCTATCCCGTCTCCAGTACATTTAGGAGGTAAGAAAAGATTATTCTAAGAAAGCATGGTGAAGTAGGAGGTTCTGGTGTAGTGACAATGCCACCAGATTAGTAATGGTACAGTTGTGAGTTCAAATGCCAACACCATAGAATTTAAATTTTAAAATCTGGAATTGAAAGTTAACCTCAGTCATCGTGATCAAAATAAAAACCCATCAAGTTCAGTAACTGCCTTCTGGAATGGCCATCTGATATTTCTTGCCTTGTTTGGACCTACTGCAATGTCGTTGACTCTTGCCCTCCAAAATGGACTCAAAACCTTTCAAGGGCAATTAGGAAAGGCAAATAGATGTTGGTCTTAGCAGTAATGCCCACATCCTTTGAAAGAATGAAGAAAAGTACTTTGGGAGGTGGATGGTAGGGTAGGGTGTACAGGGTGGTGCTAAGGAGCATACACACTAGCAAGGACCAATTGGGCCAAATGGCCTGTTTCTCAGCAGCAATTTTGACATAACTAGAAGTAACCCCTGGAGAGTTGATTCTGAAAATCTTTTACTCACTTCTGATACTAAAAGCTTGTTAGAATTTTGGTAACATTTCATTGATGTCCAAGAGAACATCAAATGATGTGTCTTTGATAAGTCTTTTGCTTCTTAGACTCTGCTGGGCAATAGACTCACTCTTAATTCAGTTAGTGAGTCTGTTTTCCATACTGCTGAACTCAAACTTCGATTGAAATATGAGAATTGATGACAAGTATGAACAAGAAGCAGCATTTCTTAAAATATTTTTTCCTACAGTAATTATATCCACAGCTTGTTGTTTTCTCTGTCTCTTCCCTTTGCCTCCACTGATCAAATCTAAACTCTAAGGTATTGTAGTAAGGTTTCACTGGTTCCATTTATTTTGCACCTCCAGACACACACACACACAATGGGGGAGGGGGGGAATGGATAAGATGCATTATCCATAGGACCGGCAGCCTGCAGCACTCTGAAGTAGCACCTTGAATGCAGTAAACAAATCAGTTTCAGTCATTACCCCACTTTAGCTCAGTGGGTCCTGGCCCAGTGCCATTAGACTTGAACAATTATCAAGTTAGAACATCTTAATGAAAATGAGAATGGTTTAGACGATCAAAATGGCTCACAGAGGAGTTTCTTTGTTTCGTCCTGTTCTATCTCAACTGATTTTCACCCCCAGTTCTACGTTTTTGGTTTTTGAGAAGGCAGTCTTCTACCAGGACATTGTGAGGATCTGGAGTCTTGGCTCTGCATGGGTTTTCTTCAACAAGTCAGCCAGGAATGGTTCTGGGAAGTTTGAACCCTTCCCACTCTGTGGACCATGAGCTGGGACCTTGGACCAAATGGTGCAAGTGTGGAAGGCGGTAGGATTTACCCTCCAAACACCACCTCCTATGGCTTGACAGCAAAAAAAAATCAAAATATATAATTCTTGTGCCTTTAACATAATGAAATGTCCCGAGACTCTTCATAGCAGCATTACAAAACAAAGCACGGTGCAGAATTATATAAGGCGAAAGTGAGGACTACAGATGCTGGAGATCAGAATCAAGGTTAGAGTGCTGCTGGAAAAGAACAGCAGGTCAGGCAGCATCCGAGGAGCAGGAAAATCAACGTTTCGGGCAAAAGCCCTTCATCAGGATGAAGCCCTGATTAAGGGCTTTTGCCCAAAGTGTCCATTTTCATGCTCCTCAGATGCTGCCTGACCTGCTGTGCTTTTCCAGTGCCACAAACCTATATAAGGAAATATTAGACAAAATGACCAAATGTTTGCTGATACAGCAAGGTTTTTAAGAAGTGTCTTATTGGAGGAAAGTGAATTAGAGAGGTGGAAATGTATAGGGAGGGAATTCAACCACTTATGGTCCAACTGAAGGCACAGCAAATACGTCTGGAGCGATTGCAGTTGGGAGCTCAAAAGGGGCCAGAACCAGAGAAGCTCAGGTCGCCCAAAGGGTTGTGCATTTTGAGGAGGTTAGAGAATTGGGAAGGATTTGAAAACAAGGATGAGAATTTTAAAACCAAGACATTGCTTGACTGGGAGCCCAATACATCTGAGCACAGGGCAGCTGGACTAAGTAATTAAGGTGCTCAATCAGATATATTCCTGTCCAGGACTATGAACCTAGCCTAGAGATTGGCAGTTTCTTCCTCTGATGGATATATCAGAGTTAGGGAAGTTATTTTGATATTTACATGAGTATATAGACACACATACACATAGATACACACACACACACACTCTCACACAGTCATGAACACACGGATACACATGCACACACACTAAGACACAAACAGACACATATAAGTACACAAAGTCTCCAAATCATATATACACACAAGCATTCACTCGCATACATACATCCATACACACATTACACACATGAACATACATCCATGCAAACACACCTACACACACACATACACTTTTTTTTAATTTCAAAAATATACTTTATTCATAAAAATATTTTGATGATCTGTACAATTGGTCATGCCATACATGCGTAAACATTCCATTTCTTTGCATACAGAGATCGAGTAATCATTCATATATACAAGTCTGTACATTTACCATCCACATATTTAGCTGAGGCGTCAGCGGATCCCACTTACTGTGTGGGCCCCCTGTTCTTCTTTGGCAGGCAGACGTTACATGGTGGTCATTCCCCACCGCGCCTTGGCGGCAGCTGCCACAAGCTTCAGCGCGTCCCTCAACACGTAGTCCTGGACCTTGGAATGT
>NC_057724.1:66863853-66866732 GCF_004010195.1 Chiloscyllium plagiosum
ATTCTGCCAAATTGCTTTGACAGTCTGCTCAGGGAACCGCTCGACAGGATCTGCCCTCTCCTTTTCCCGAAGGGTCTCAAGGACACTATGTGCTGACCACTTCCTGATGGACTTGTGGTCAAAGGTGTTTTTCTTGATAAATTTCTCTACGAAGGACAGGTGATACGGAACGGTCCAACTACTCGGAGCGTTCCGCGGCAGCAAGGCCAGGCCCATCCTTCGCAACACCGGGGACAGGTAGAACCTCAGTACGTAGTGACACTTGGTGTTTGCGTACCGGGGATCCACGCACAGCTTGATGCAGCCACACACAAAGGTGACCATCAGGGTGAGGGTGGCATTGGACGTGTTTTTTCCCCCGTGGCCCAGATCTTTATACAGTGAGTCCCTTCGGACCGGGTCCATCTTTGACCTCCAGATAAAATGGAAAATGGCCCGGGTGACTGCGACGGCACAGGTTCTGGGAATAGGCCAGACCTGGGCTACATATAACAACACTGACAATGCCGCACACCTGATGACCAGGTTTTTTTCCCGTGATGGAGAGTGACCGTAGCTTCCATCTGCCCAGTTTCTGCCTCACTTTGCTGATATGCTCCTCCCAAGACTTGGTGCACGCCCCAGCCCCTCCGAACCAAATACCCAGCACCTTCAGGTGGTCGGTCCTGACGGTGAAGGGGATCGAGGATTGGTCGGCCCAGTTCCCGAAGAGCATGCCCTCGCTCTTTCCTCGGTTTACCTTGGCCCCCGAGGCCTGTTCGAACTGGTCACAAATGCACATGAGTCTGTGCATGGACAGCGGATCTGCGCAGAAAACGGCGATGTCATCCATGTACAGGGAGGCCTTGACCTGCAGGACCCCGCTGCCAGGAATAGTCACCCCTCTCAGGCTCGCATCCTTTCTGATGGACTCGGCAAATAGCTCTATGCAGCACACAAACAAGGCAGGAGAGAGAGGGCAGCCCTGCCTGACTCCAGCTCTGACTGGGAAGCTATCTGATTCCCACCCATTGATTGAGACTGCACTGACAATGTTGGTGTAGAGCAGTCTGATCCCATTACAGATTCCCTTCCCAAAGCCCATTTTGGAGAGAACATCTCTCATATACGTATGTGATAAACCTGTCTATGTCCATCATTATTTTGTACACCTCGATCAGTTCCCACCTCAGCCTTCTCTGCTCAAACCAGAACAACACCAGCCCATCCTATCTCTCTTCATTGTGAGCTTAAGAGGTATAGTTAGTAAATTTGTAGATGACACCAAAATTGGAGAAGTAGTGGACAGTGAAGAAGATGGGCCAATGGGCTGAGTAGTGGACAGCAAAGGAGGTTAAAAACAATGACTGCAGATGCTGGAAACCAGATTCTGGATCAGTGGTGCTGGAAGAGCACAGCAGTTCAGGCAGCATCCGAGGAGCAGTAAAATCGACGTTTCGGGCAAAAGCCCTTCTGAGGATGCTGCCTGAACTGCTGTGCTCTTCCAGCACCACTAATCCAGCAAAGGAGGTTAGATGAAAGTCTTTTGCCCGAAACGTTGATTTTCCTGCACTTTGCAGGCTGCCTGACCTGCTGTGTTTTTCCAGCACCACTCTAATCTAGACACTGGTTCTCAGCATCTGCAGTCCTTGTTTTTACCTAACAAAGGAGGTTACTTCAGATTACAACGGGATCTTGATCAGATGGGCCAATGGGTTGAGAAGTGGTAGATGATGTTTAATTTAGATAAATGTGAGGTGCTGCATTTTGGAAAAGCAAATCTTAGGAGGACTTATACAGTTCATGGTAAGGTCCTAGGGGAGTGTTGCTGAACAAGGAGACCTTAAGAGTGCAGGTTCATAGCTCCTTGAAAGTGGAGTCGCAGGTAGATAGGATAGTGAAGGTGTTTTGTATGCTTTCCTTTATTGGTCAGAGTATTGACTACAAGAGTTGGGAGGTCATGTTGTGGCCGTACAGGACGTTGGTTAAGCCACTTTTGGAATATTGCGTGCAATTCTGGTCTCCTTCCTATCGGAATGATGTTGTGAAACTTGAAAGGGTACAGAAAAGATTTACAAGGATGTTGCCAGGGTTGGAGGATTTGAGCTATAGGGAGAGGCTGAACAGGCTGGGGCTGTTTTTCTTGTAGCGTCAGAGACTGAGGGGTGACCTTATAGAGGTTTACAAAATTATGACATGCATGGCTAAGATAAATAGACAAAGTCTTTTCCATGGCGTTGGTGAGTCCAGAACTAGAGGGCATAGATTTAGGGTGAGAGGGGAAAGATATAAAAGAGACCTAAGGGGCAACTTTTTCACACAGAACGTGTATGGAATGAGCTGCCAGAGGATGTGGTGGAGGCTGGTACAATTACAACATTTAAGAGGCATTTGGATGGGTATATGAATAGGAAGGGTTTGGAGGGATATGGGCCGGGTGCTGGCAGCTGGGACTAGATTGGGTTGGGATATCTGGTTGGCGTGGACGGGTTGGACCGAAGGGTCTGTTTCTATGCTGTACATCTCTATGACTCTGACTCTATAACTGAATTGCTCCAGCCAGCTAACATTATGATGAACCTCCTCTAGTGTAATCACATTGTTCCTACGGTATGGTGACCAGAAAGTCTGTCTATGGTCCACAGCAATGGGGTCCAGCTTTATCATCTAACTCTCCCTCCTTTCCTGTGGCACAATAGCATGCAAGTACTTACCACATAGACAGACTGGTGAACAATGACTTGAGGGAGGTAGTGCACTTACTGATAGCAGTGAACTTAATGCCAGCTACAAGAGAGAGGCTTCTGCAGAGTAGAGGGACAGAGCAGGTTAAATAACAAAAAAAGAGAAAGCTCTTAATTATATAGATTATAATTTGTAAAATTTGTTTGCTGAAGTGA
>NC_057724.1:66867232-66954354 GCF_004010195.1 Chiloscyllium plagiosum
CATCAATTTTGGTGTCATCTGCAAACTTAATCATACATGGGAATACCACCATCTGCAAGTTCTCATGCAATCAACTCACCACCCCTGGCTTCAATGATGAAGGAGGTGCGCTCCGAGAGCTTGTGATTTCAAATAAACCTGTTGGACTATAACCTGGTGTCATTGCGACTTCTAATTTTGTCTATCCTGGCTTGGAAATACCTTGCCCAGTGTCACTGGGTCAAAATCCTGGAATTCCCTCCCTCATGGCATTATGTCTTGGGTAGGAAGGTTTTTAGGTTTGAACCCCATTTTTGACTGGCTAGTCTCGACGGACACTCCAATGCTGAACTGAGGAGGTGCAGCACTGCCTTGTGGATAAGGTGTGATTGCTTCTGCTCTCTCAGGTGGACACGAAAAGACCACATGGTGCTGTTTTGAAAAAGAGGAGTCCTCCTTGTTCAGTATTTGTCAGCAATAACCTATATGTATGGAATGCCATCCCAAACTGCCAGCATGTTTCTGCATTTGAGACACCCTGGAATTTGCAACTATTTGGGAGGTGGTGAGAAGCAAGTGACAGTAGCCAATTAGGCATTGGTTAGAGCGTGTTTTGGGGTTTAACTTACCATTGCGTTCAACAATTCAGACAGACACACTGCTCTAGTTATGTTTTTTTCTTTCTTTCAATTTTTGTTTCCTTGCCTCATCACCATTCCCATTAGCCCTGTAAGGCCAACTCTGTTTGTCAATCAATCTCCCCTGCCTTGTTTCAGAACATCAAATGTCCTTTGTCCTTGCTCCACCCACCTCTTGCTGAAATTTGATTATATCTCCAACACTGCCCAAATCTGATGGCAGGTCATTGACCTGGGTCGTTCATACTGTTTCTCTCCCTGCAGACACTACCAGACCCACTGAGTTTATCCAGCGTGTTCCATTATCATTTTACTTTGACAGCGTCTGTAATTTGTTGCTTTCCTACTGGGAAAGCTCTGCCTCTCAAAGGTGACTGTAAAGCGGGATTCTCTCATCCCTGCCCATACCCCAACCCCTTTCACTGAGGCTGAAGCAGGGGTGGAAATGAACCCCCCCATGTCAACGAACGCAAAATGGCCATAGGATCAGCATGGACTTTTGATCTAGTAGCTGTGATTTTCTTTAATTTCACCCTTTATTGAAAATCTGTAGAAGTTGTCTTCATCTTGAAGCTTCCCATTTTCCCATCCTACAGCAGCAACTCCCAGCTCTGACAGTGAGGCTGAGAAACTCTTAGTGCCAAAACTTCATTGGATAGTAAGGCTGATCCCTGGCCATTAGTTGTCCAGTTGGTCAGAGACCAGGTGAAGCAGCAATTTACCTGCGTTTCACTCAATCTAATGTACTGTATTTGCTGCTCACAATGTGGTCTCCTGTACATTGGGGAAATGAAGTGCAGACTGGGCGACCGCTTTTCAGAATGTTCTGTCTGCAAAAATGACCCTGAGCTTCCAATTGCCTGTCATTTCAACACACTGTTCCCTGGCCAATATCCCTGCCTAAGACTTGCTACAATGCTCCAGCGAAGCTCAGTGCAGGTTGGAAGAACAACACCTCATTTTCTGTTTGGGAATCCTGCAACCTTTTGGACCCAAAGTCCAGTTCAATAATTTTGGGGCCTGTGCACCATCTCCCATGTCTTTACCCCAAACCCCACACACACAGGCCTTGTCATCACATGAGCTGCTAGCACAAATTACCCATTGTCAGCCACTAACGATCCCCATTAACAGCTTATTCAAACTCCCAGGCTGACCTTTACCCATTCCTTTGGTTGCCCAACTGTTTTTCCCCTTCTTTGGGTTCCACCTCCAACTATTGTTTACTCCTTCCCCCTCCCCCAAACTTTTCCCAGTTACAGTCAGTTCAGAAGAAGGGTCAGTGGATGTTAGCTCTTCTTTCTCTCCACAGATGCTGCAAGACCTACTGAGTCTTTTCAGCAATTTTTGCTTTCAGTCAAAGACCTCATTGGACATAAGGGTGAAGGCCTGGGACCTGGAAATGTGCCCAAACTGATGTCTAGCCCACTCAGTCGGACTATCAAAACCTTGACCAAATAGCTAGGTTTAAGGTGTGATTTTCCTGGGGAATCCAAGGTGGAGAGGGGTAGGAAGGATATTCTAGAATTGTGACCAAGGTAACTGAAGCCACAGCAATCAATATGTCAAAAAGGCAATCTGGCCATGAACTTATTCTTGTCCAAGGGAAGTGTGCAAATGTTGTGATTCCTGCATCACAATATGGACTGTGCTTCAAAAATGATTAATTTGCTGCAAAGCATGAGGTCATGAAAAGTGCTATATAAATGCATGACCTTTCTAAATGCAGCCATTTTGACAATGCAAAGTTTGTGAACACTATATTAATATTGCAATCCTATCTGGAGAACTTTCTTCGTATGGGAATGCCAGCCATTCCTTCTCTTTGGGCAGAGTAGGGATGTAAAACAAATAACAGAATTGGGTGTAGCTGGAAAAGATTCTGCAATTGTGCAGTGAGTGGGAGTGGTGAGGTAATCACAAAAGCAAGTAAAGTGGAGAGGAAGCAGCTATCGAGACAAGCGTGGCATCTTCCTTCCTGTTCCCAGAAGCTGGAGACTTTGGCCTGTGTCGTTTCAGCTAACTGTAGCATTTGTTTTTCTCATGAAGGACAACTAATAAAGAATCTCTGTAGGCTGCAATTTTTACAGTAAAATGATTGAGGTTGCAATTCTTGAACCTGGAGTGAAAAATTACAGATATTTGACTGGCAATGTCACTTCCCAGCAAGTGTTTGCTATAACCAGAGGAAAGCTTATTCATTAAAGACACTGGATTTCATTTTTTAGACTTGGTGGGATTAAGTGCTAAATTGATTGAAAGCTGAAATGAAGTGTATGGAATCTCCCCATGACTCTATAATTTCACTCTCTAGGACCTTTTCATTTCTGTTTTCTTCTCTTTAAATGAAACCTGCAAAATTTCAGATGGGGATTTCACCAACTTGTTTTTTTTCCCATTGCATACTAGAATCAAAACTTTTATTTCTGTTTCAACTGTAAACACAAAGGAAAGCTGACAACCGCTATTCCTGGTGGCTTCACAATTGAACTTGTAGACCTATATATCATGGCCAAACTCTTCACCTATTGACCATTTTATAACACGGTGTCACTGTTAGCAGCCAAAATGTTGCGAGATGGCTGAACAGTTCGAGTATGGTGTCATCGTGACAACATTATGCTGCTGGGTTGCTCATGACATTGCTGACCACGGCAGCATTTTATTTTGTATCTAGTTTTGTAAGCAAAGGTATGATCATAATGGGTACTTTTCAGATTGGCAAATTGCTGGAGGAACTAGCTCTGGAAGTATGACAGTCGTTTCAGTAAGGTCGTTCTGAGATAGATGTCCTGTGTGATGTAAGTCAAACTTACAGCATGGTCTCCTTGAATTTTAACAGTGTCTTTCCTTAAACAAGGGTCAGTGATTTGTTATTGTTCACTTCCACATAGAAGCCTTGCATTTTCACTTCCACTGGGACTCTTTATCTGAAATTGGCTGGAATGATGTTGAGACATATCACAGGTCCCAATGACGACAGGAATCTTCATGGCAAAAATCTACAATGAATAAAAGTTTTAAAACATAATTCAACATTAAAAAAAAGCTTTTATATCTTTCCCCTTAAATTGGAGGTTGTATCTTTAACAGCCTGGGCCCTAACCTCTGAAATTCCTTACCTAACCATCTCCACCTCTCCTTCTCCTTTATAGGCTACTAAAATCCTACCTCTTCAGCCAAGTATTTATGATTTGTCCTGATAGAGTCATAGAGATATACAGCATGGAAACATACTCATCCATGCTGACCAGATATCTTACATTAATCCAGTCCCATTTGCCAGCACTTGGCCCATATCCCTCTAAACCCTTCCTAGTCATATATCCAACCAGATGTCTTTTAAATGGTGTAATTTTACCAGCCTCCACCACCTCCTCTGGCAGCTCATTCCATAAACTCACCACCTACTGTATGAAAAGGTTGCTCCTTATGGCCCTTTTAAATCTTTTTAAAAATAGATCATATGTAGGTATACTGACCAGGCTGACATTTTTTTGCCCATCCCTAAGGTTACATGGTTACCATTGGGCAAATTTTCAACTTAAATTCCAAATTTTACTGAACTCAAACTTGCCATGGTAGGATTCAAACCCATGTCATGTCATTAATCTGAGGTATCTGGATTACTAGACCACTACAGTACCACCTTGTCAAGGTAGTTTATTATGTTAAAGATGCAAAATGGATGCACATTGTTATGTATATGGTCTGACAACCAAACATTTAAGAAATCTGTGTGACAACATAGACAAACAGTAGAATATGCTGCTTTAAATGCCCTATTAGGGTTGCCAGACAAACTTCTCCAACAAATGAAAACACAACATTTTGGAAATAGTCAGCAGCACAGGTAACATATGACGATATCCAGTATTTTCTGTTTTTTATTTGCAGATTTCCAGCATCTGCAGTATCTTACTTTTGTATTCAAGACTTTCTGTCTTGGTACTAGAGTGATTTAAACTACTTGAGTCCTCTAACGAATACGAATTAATGATCACAAAAATATCTTGCAAAATCTAATTTCCAAGATCACAATAGTGGTGTTTATCAGTAACAACAGCTTGTATTTATATAGCACATTTAACTTAAAAGAAAATCCCAGGGTGTTTCACAGGAACATTATAAAGCTAAAATGTAACACTGAGTCACATAAGGAGATATCAATGCAGATGACCAAAAACTTGTTCCAGGTTTTAAAGGGCATCGTGTACAAGGAGGAAATGTATGAAAGTTTTAGGGAAAGAATTCCAGAGCTTGGGTCCAGGCAGCTGAAGGCTTCACCCTAATGTGGAAGTGATTAAAATGTGGGATACTCTGTGGAATCCTTTACTGTAGAGGCTAAGTTGTTAGGCATATGCAAGGCTGGGATAGATTAGATTACTTATAGTGTGGAAACAGGCCCTTCGGCCCAACAAGTCCACACCGATCCTCCGAAGAGCAACCCAACCATACCCATTCCCCTACATTTACCCCTTCACCTAACACTACAGGCAATTTTAGCATGGCCAATTCACCTAACCTGCACATTTTTGGACTGTAGGAGGAAACCGGAGCACCCGGAGGAAACCCATGCAGACACAGGGAGAATGTGCAAACTCCACACAGACAGTCACCCGAGGCTGGAATTGAACCCGGGTCTCTAGCGTTGTGAGGCAGCAGTGCCGCCATAGATTTTCAGTCAGTGAGGGAATCAAGGATTATGGGGAAAAGGCAAGAAAGTGAAGGTAAATATTATCAGATCAGCTACAGTCTCTTTGGATAGCAGAGAAGACTTGGTGGATTGAATGGCCTACATCTGCTCTTGTGATTTATAGTCTTATGTTCTAGGCCAGAATTAGAGGAATGCAGTTTTCTTGGAGAATATTTTGGAGATAAGGATTTAACAGTCAAAGATGGAATCAATAATTTTTACGATAATTCGTTTCTTAAAAAAAGTGATAAATTCAGAAAATCAGCCAAATGACAAGACTTGAGTTTTACGTTGGAAGAGGATGAAATTTCTGGGCAGAAACCTGTTTTGGGCAGTCCATAGTATTGTGTGCAAATTATTTCATTTGTTGAAATAATACTTGAAATTTTGAGATCGAAAACAGAAATAAATCTTGAGCAGAGTCTCCTGGTGGAACTGTGTGGGAGTAACACTCTTTAAATCCTTGGCTATTATAAATAACTGACATGGAACTCCTAAGCTGTGTAACATTTTAAATTCTGTAGTTTACTTACAAATGGAATCTTATGCCAGACATTGAGAATTTGTACCGGTACTGCACTTGTGTCAGTGTTTTCCCTCTCACACCAGAATGTGCAGTAAATAATCTGGGAAGAATTGAATCATTGGGGTGAATTTGTGCAATGATACCATAAACCTTGCAGCTGTAACCGTTGAGACGTTCCAGAAAAGTCTGGAATCATAAAAAAATAAATCCACTTGCTTTGAGGTAAAACTCTGTGGAATTTTGTTTTCCTAGCAGAGCTGGAATAGCCCAGTGAGCAGTGGCCAATGTTACTGCAGCAGATGGAAGAGTGAGACTGGATTGAGTTGCATTTATATAGCACCATTCACCATCTTGGGATCTCCCAAAGTACCCTTCAGAAAATGGAAGGACTTTTGAAGGGTAATCACAGTCGCGAAGTAAGAAACATGGCAGCCGATTTAAGCACAGTAAGGTCCCACAGACATACTGAGAGAATGACCAGATACTTTAGTTCTCTTCATCCAGTTAGTTGAAAGATAAGAGACCCTGGGAAACCTCTTCTGCTGTTCTGTGAATAGTGGCCTGGGATTATATAAGTCCAGCTGAGAGGGCAGACATAGGCCTCTGTTGAACACCTCATCCATAACCAGATATTACAGCTGGGAATATTAGCCAATGAACTATTAATGAGGTGGAATGACAGTGTGCAATTTAATGTGTTAAAGGAGGTATTAATCTATTTAAAATAAATGGTTTTATGCCTCCATTTAAAACAGCAACCAGATAAATGCTGTATGAATATGTTACACATTTGTCCAATTACCGTAGCAATAATCATTTCTAGATTTGTTTAAACTCCTCTTGAATGAAGTTACTGTATCTTCACCAGGAGCAATTGACACCTGTGTTTTACTGATACTGAAATGGTTGCTAATTTATCATTTTAGTTTTTCTTCTAAGAACCAGAGGTGTAATCTAGCCAAAGTGTTTGTAATCTGTGTGGACAGACTGGGAAAAACATTCTTGAGTTGTACTGCATTTTCTGTCAGCAGGGTATCTCTGTAGCAGAATATCCCTCAGTTTATTGACACATGTACAATCAATTATAACTTTCTCAGCTTAAAACAAAGAAGGTGGTGGTGACAACCGGTAAAATGGGTAACCACAGCCTGCATGATTTTGTAAGGGATGTGGTGGGTGGAATAGTAATGGGGTGGGATGTGGTCTCAACTGCAATGTGCATTTGGTTTTCATTTGAACTGGCATCTCCATTAAGTGAATCACAGGAGTTGGCCTCTTTATACAGCATGTATCAGTCAGTGCAAATTACATTGTCTGTTTTGTAGCCTCCTCTGACCTACAACCCTCTCATATGTGTTCCTCTAATTTTGCCCTCTTAATTGCTGCATCATCAGTAGCTATGCCTTCAGCTGATAAGGTTCTATTCTCTCCTAAAACCTCCCCACCTCTTGACCTCCCTTTCCCCCTTTCAAAGCACTCCTTAAAACCTAAGCTTTTAATCATCAGCCCTGATATGTTTTTTATGTAGCTCTGTATCACATTCTAACTGAGAATACTCCTGTGAAGCACCTTGGGGTGTTTTACCATGTTAAAAGTTCTATTTAAATACAGCCTGTCAGGGATCTTATGTTATACAGTTTTTGTTCCCTCTGACCTATGGCGTAAGAGAATACCACTGTCAAGCCATTTTGGCTCAAGTCGCTGTTGTCCATGAAGTTAGATAATCAGTCCCACTGACATTCTTGACGTCCCATCTCCTTGCTCTCAACTTTTGATCCTGGCCTTTTCGGAGCTTTCTATCGTGTAACAGACCAGTGTTTCTCATATTTTATATTGGGAGTATACAGCAATAGTACAGTTTATTTTAATCTTTTTGTTTGAAGTAAAATAATTTCAATTTTTTTAGACTCCATTTTGAGAAAAAGCAAATGATAAAAGTTGCAACATTTAAAAGGCATCTGGATGGGCATATGAATAGGAAGGGTTTGGAGGGATATGGGCCAGGTGCTGGCAGATGGGACTCGATTGGGTTGGGATATCTGATCGGCATGGACGAATTGGACCGAAGAGTCTGTTTCCATGCTGTACATCTCTATGTTGTGAAAATTGAAAGGGGTCCAGAAAAGATTTACAAGAATGTTGCCAGGGTTTGAGGATTTGAGCTGTAAGGAGAGGCTGAATAGGCTAGGGCTGTTTTCCCTGGAGCATCGGAGGCTGGGGAATGACCTCATAGAGGTTTATAAAATCATGAGGGGCATGGATAGGATAAATAGACAAAAGTCTTTTCCCTGGGGTAGAGGAGTCCAGAACTAGAGGGCATAGGTTTTGTGTGAGAGGAGAAAGATATAAAAGAGATGTAAAGGGCAACTTCTTCATGCAGAGGGTCGTGTGTGTATGGAATGAGATGCCACAGTGTTGGAGACTGGTAACATTTAAAAGGCATCTGGATGGGTATATGAATAGGAAGGGTTTAGAGGGATATGAGCCAAGTGCTGACAAATGGGACTAGATTAGGTTGGGATATCTAGTTGGCATGGACAAGTTGGATCGAAGGGTCTGTTTCCGTGCTGTACATCTCTATGACTCTATTTGTCGAGGCCTTTTCACCACAGGTTACACAGCACATACAATATGCTTTCTGGGCAATGGATTTCATAATTGTTATGGCTCATTTTGGGCTCTGATGTCTGTCTCTAGTCAAACAGTGTATTTGTCCCACCTGCGCTGTGTATTTACTGTTGCATCTACTGTTTGTTTGCATTTGGTATCCATTGGGACTGTGGGCACAAGTCCAATGTCTGCAAAGCTTCTTCCCTGGCACAATCCAGCTGTACGAGCACTTGGCATTGGCAGCAGTGTCGCCATGCTGCCCCTGCTGAAGGAGACAGTTTGCTGATTTGGAGGCTCACCCCAATGCTCCCACTGCATGCTGACACTGGTGCTCATGTGTGATGTCCCTCTTGCACAGAAGGAACAAGTTCTCTTTTGCATTGCCAACATGTCAGTGTGAATGTAAATTGCTGAATGGATTTTTTAAAACTTGAAATCTTCATGTGGTCATCACTGGCAAGGCCAACATTTATAGCCCATCTCCAACTGCCATTGAAAAGAACGTCATGAACTGATTTCTTCAAACACAGCAGTGAAAATGGTATTCGTTATCCCGCAGTGCTATTAGGCAGAGTTTCAAGATTTCCACCCAGTGACAATGAAGGAATGACAATGTATTTTCACAAATTTGGGAATTTGATAATGCTGGTGTTTCCATGTACTTGTTTGTCCTGTTTTTCCAAGTGATAGGGAACCACAGGTTTTGGAGTTGATGTTGAAGAAGGTTTGGTGAGCTGTTGAGTGCACCCTATAGCTCGTGCACATCACAGCTACTGTACACCGGGGCGAGGTTTGTATTCGGAATAATCTGTGCCGTGTAAATTTGGATTTCCAATTAATGTTGTGTTTCTAGTAAAATGATGATTGGCTCTTGTTAATATTCTGTGTGAGATCCTTAGACACTTTCTTATGTTTAGTAACTTGCACGGGCGTGAGGAAATACAACCCCACCTGTTCTGAAACTAGGAATCAGCCCCTATATTTCCAGATCCACACTAGATTTGTAAGATTTCTGAGTTCTTTTTAACATTAAACAACTGTACTTCTCATTTCAGTTTTCAAGCAATGTAGAAATCACTCTCTTTGATGCATTCTTGTGTTGGCACACCAAATTATATCATGGGTCCTTAGATGGAAAGATTGATTTATATCTCTCTGGAATCGTAGCCCATGCTTTGCTACAAAAACATTGTGAATGTGATATAATGATTTCCTTTATCGAGGGCAGGCTGTGGTAGGGAAAAATAAGATGCAGAATGTTCAGGACTTGGGTCCTTTTGTTAAACTCAAATTGGATATGTTTAGAAATAACACATAGAGATGAAAGTGAGCATAAGTCAATTTACTATGAATTCTGACAACTTAATCAGCAGGTAAAGTGGCAAATCTGAGGATGAAATGCAGCAAAGCAGTAATTGGCAAATTGAAGTGTGTGCATTCAATTAAGCAGGTACCTAGCATTGATACTTAACCTGTAACCACTGGCCACTAGTCTCCTTAGCTTTCTGCATAGTCCTGATTTCAAACATGCAAAAATGTAATTCTTGAGAGCACTGCTCCAAGAATGTTATTTCAAGAAACAAAATATTTTAAGTCAATTTTTAGCATTCGGACACAAAATCAGTTGAGTAAATTACATATTCTGCTTGGGAGTTGAATGACTGCTGTCCTCTGTGATGGGCTTAAGATGAAGAGGTAAAAATGCTTTCTCTCTTGAGGCTCATTGATAGTAATGGCAGTGATTACAGTCCTGCTCTGTAATACCTGTCTGTCTCAGTACAAAACCTCCTGGAATCAGAAATGGGTATCATCTGTGATTTTTTATTTGCAAGCTGACAATTTCTTTGCAATTGCTTTAGAATTAATCCATAGCTCGGCTCTGAACCCTGTATGTGATTATGTGAAAGTCACTATTAAGAGGCAATGCTGTGCCTCCCACATCTGCAGGTGGCAGGCTGAATTAGTGAAGAGGTCCCTTTACTTCCAATGACGATCTGCCGGTTTAGAACGTAATTGATCTCTGCAGATAAATAACTGGATAATATGAGGGATTGTTGACATGAGATGCTCTGTAATTTCCACTGGAATGGGGCAGCACGGTGGCTCAGTGGTTAGCACTGCTGCCTCACAGCACCAGGGACCCGGGTTCGTTTCCAACCTCGGGTGACTGTCTGTGTGGAGTTTGCACATTCTTCCGTGTCTGCATGGGTTTTCTCTGGGTGCTCCTGTTTCCTCCCACAATCCAAAAAAAGATGTGCAGGTTAGTCAGGGGTAAATATAGTATAATAGGGTAGGAGAATGTCTCTGGGTGGATTGCTCTTTGGATGGTCAGTGTGGACTTGTTGGGCCGAAGAGCCTGTTTCCACACTAGGGATTCTACAATTCTGTAGCATGTATCTTGTTATCACTGTCAGGGTAGGGCAAGTATCCACATTGTTGACTGGAGCTCAGCGGAGCAAGCTAGTCATGTCTTAGTTTAGAAAATCTATTCTTCTCTTCCCTAGCCCTTAATATGCTTTTTCAAAAAAAGAGGCAGTTCTTTAAGATACAACCTGAGTTAGCTGAATTGACACTTGAGCTGTGGCTGCAGTGAGAACTTGTGCATCTTGTGAGCACAACCTTGAAGAAACATTATGGGTGGTAGAGGCTGCAATAATATGGTTTTAACTTGAATGAGATTTCAAACATTGGCTGAGATTCACAAGATTGTTTCCCTATGATCGTAGTTTGCATGCAAATCAGATTTATTCCCTTTCCATTAATTTGTCGCACACAGAGGTTGGTTTGGTTTATGCTTTGGAGCACTCTTTGTCCCCGAGATCACTGACTTACACTGGTACCCAATCCAGTCCTTACTACTGTTTCCATACTTGTTAGTGGCCTCATCTCTACCTATCTCTGTAATCTCCCTCAGGCCCCACGACCTCCCATGATCACAGCAATCTTCCGAGTCTGGTCTCTTGCCACCATTACTGGCTGTGCCTTCTGCTGCTTAGATGCTAAGCTGTGGAATTCTATCCCTAACCCTCTTGACTTAATTTGTCTCCTTTTCAAGATGCTCCTTAAACTTACCTCTGTGACCAAACCTGACCTAATATCTCAATGCAGCTTGGTGTCAGATTTGGTTTAATAATGCTTCTGTGAAGGGCCTGGGTTGCTTTACAGTGTTAAAGGGCACTGTAAAAATATGAGTTGTCCTTTTGTTCATTACTAAGAACTGTGCTGCAGTCAGCTCATCATTAGTGCACATCCTTAACAGAATAACTTTGGTTTCAGTAACAAAATGTCAATCCTCCAATGAATGATTCATAAGAGAAACTGGGGGGGGGGGGTGGAGAATGCATTGCAAAGGTTTGTGGGGGAGCTGGGGTCTGAGAGAAGGTCTAGTCTACTTTCGTTTGCAGCCTGTCAGCACAGGCTTGTGAATGTCTCCCTGTGTACCTACTTTGTAATTTTAGTGCAGTATAGAACTTTACATAATAATTCATTCTGTCATATTGAAATAATGTATTAGGTTCAGACCGACTTCCTAAATAAATCAAAATGTCAGGAGATATTATCACTCAGTATAACTTTGGGATACTAACAGATGACAATCAATGTTCAGCTACAGAAAGATTAATCATTTGATTAAGTTTGTAAACAGAGTAAATTAAATTCATTATGCAGTCTTTATTTCTGCAAAAGTTTTAATTATTTTGTCTGTTTGGAAACCTTGTTGTCTTCCAGTTATACCAGCTGCATCTCCAAGGCAAATTTCCCCCCCCAAAAAAATCACTCTTGATTTTCTCCATCACTTGTACCATGTTTGAAATGAATCTGTGGAGCATAATTGCTGTAATTAAATAATTGGATCTTACTTTTTAAATTGCCAGTGCAAAATAGGAGGGAGGGGAGTGAATGATTACAGAGGTGGTCGATTCATCTGAATGCATTCTTGGCAATGTAGCATCATTGGACAATGTGCTTGTTTCATATAGAAGCCAGCTTGTGAGGTTGTGGTCCTGTATTTAATTATCCAATCATCCTTCCAGCTCATACTGGGTAGGGGGCACTAACTAAGTGGCTTTGAATTTGTGAAACTAATAATTAATTTTGGAGATGGGGAGTACAATGCCAAAGCGTGAGTAAGCTTTCACTCCATAAGTTTGAGTGTAGCTAAATCCAGATTTAACACTCTTACATGGACGTAGCTGGTGGAGGCTTCCTGATATAAGACCCCTGACATCGGTATTGAGATTCATTGATAAACTGCATTCCTCTCCTGCATCTTTTCATCCAGCATAAGTATAATGACAATCTAGACAAACCATTACATTCCTAGATGCTTTGTAAGTGAGGTATCCTATTACAGAAATGCAAAGTTTACTACTTGGAGACAAGATCCATTGTACAACATGTGTGGCCTCTAAACTAAGATGCATTCTGTTATCTTGTATGTGTAACAGTAAGATTTATGTTTCTTAGCCATGATATGGTATTCTACCACACATCTGGGTTTTTAGAAGTCGTTCATCAAGTTTGTGTGCTAGTCCTGCATTGCAGCAGTGACAGTATTTCAATCAACAGTGAAACAGCATTCATGGAAGATACCGTACAAATGTAAGCTCTTCCCTCTTTAGGAGAGTTGTTTTGTTGCACTTATATAATTTGTTTCTGATTCTGAAGCTCCCAGGGAAGGTGGTAATGTCAGATAGTAATCCAGATGCACAGGCTAATACTCTGGGAACACAGCAGCTAATGGAATTTGAATTCAATTAATAAATCTGGAATTAAAATCCAGCCTTAGTAATGGTGGCCATGAAATCATTGTTGACTGTGGTAAAAACTCATTGGTTCACTAATGTCGTTTTAGGGAATGAAATTTGCTGTCCTTACCTGATTAGGTCTACACATGACTCCAGATCCACAGCAATGTCCTCTCAAGTGATCCTGGTAAGCCACTCAAGGGCAGTTAGGGATGAACAACAAATGCTATCCTTCTGGCAACTCTGTGAAAGAATTAAGAAATAATAAAATTCCACCCTTTCTCCGACTTACTATTCTTCATTATTCCACAATTCTACTTATGATTTAAAATCATAGAATTCCTACTGTGCAGATAGAGGCTATTTGACCAATCGAGTCTGCACTGAATCCCCAAAGAGGATCCCATCCAGACTCCACCACCCTCATCATCTTAACCCTACATTTCTGTGACTAATCCATCTAGCCTGCACATCCCTGGACACTACGGGGCACTTTAACATGGCCAAATCACCTAATCTGCACAATTTTGGATTATGGGAGGAAACCCACGCAGACACACGGAGAATGTGCAAACTCCACACAGACAATCACCCAAGGTTAGAATGGGTCCCTAGCACTATGAGGCAGCAGTGCTAACCAATGAGCCACCGTGCTGCCCTACTATTACTTTATCTTCTTCAGAAAGTGCAGAGGAATACAAAACCTCAAAATGAGCAACTAGATTATTACTGCTGTGGTCACATTGTCCCATATTGTCTTTTTATTTGCCAGGAGACTTTCAGAATCACTGTAAACTGAACATGCACTGTCAGCAATGTACACGTTAAGGGTAGCCGTGAATTTATTGAAAATCACTGCGAAGCTGCCAAAATAACTCGCTTGTGTCTGCTTTGTTTGTGATCGCTGTAGTAGCATTTACTTACTGCATTTTTTGTGCTCACTGTTTCTCATAAATTGATTAAGACAATCCCTCTAAGACTGACGGTGACTTTCAAAAGCAAACAGTCATTCACTAGACCTTGTGTACAATACTCTCTTGCACATCCTCTAATGTACTTGAATAACATAGCTACGCCAGAGTTTTAAACCAACCTGTGTTTCAGATAAAAACTGAATGAACTGTGGATGCTAGAAATTAGAAAGAAAAAGAGAAATTGCTGGAAAAGCTTAGCAGTTCTGGCAGCACCTGTGGGGAGAGATCTGAGGAAGGATCACTAGACCCAAAACGCTAACTCTAATTTCTCTCCACAGATGCTGCCAGACCTGCTGAGCTTTTCTAGCAATTTCTGTTTTAGTTTGTGTGTTTCAGATAACTATATTTATGATTTCACCTTCTACATGGTATGCTTGAAAGTTGTTTCTCTTAAACGTTGCTTGTTTTCAAAGCCTTAAAATAGCTAAGCTTCATGTGGATCTCTGTGTGAAGTTCACTCCTCCATAGCTAACTGCACAATAATTAACTGCTTGGCACTGTACAATTCTGAGGTGCCTCAAGTCCAGGTTTTAAACCAAACATTCCACCCTATGGGACAAGTATGTGAACACCAACAAACCTGGAGAATGGAGCATGAGCAGGCAAACATTGGCAATGCTTTTAGGTCCAAGTCACACCTCGTACAACTGGGATGCAACTTGGGAAAGTGTAAATGCATTTAACTTCTGTTTGTACCTTTGTGGATGGTATTAGTGCTTGGTGTATTGTTTCTTTGTTTGTAGATCCCAAAGAGATAATTTTTGCATGAAATGTTATTAGTGAATTTGGTTTGAAAGAAATAAATACTTGTATTTATATAGTGCTTCCCAGGATGTTCTAAGCTTGATTACAGTCAATGAGGTAGTTTTTGAACTCCTGTTGTAATGTGAAATTTGGCAGGTAACTTGCAAGTAGCAGACTCCTGCAAACTGTAATGTGTCAATAACCATGGAATTAACAACTCTTCAGGATTGGCCTGGAGTCTTCTGGAATTGAAGATCAAACTCCAGGACAATGCTGGAGGCATCCCTGTAAGAAAATCATCACAACTTTAAAAAAAGATTGGGTTTTTAGTCATTTTCTTTGAACATTTCTCTTTTACTGGTTATAAAAATATTGAAAACGAGAAAAAAATGGCTGCTTGATTTTTAACCAAACATTCATCAATTGGCCTTCTTGCTTTACCATTGGTGCAGTCATGTGATGAAACCTCCTGGTATATATTTAATCCACAGTTGGCAAGCCCAAATGCTGAGATAGCACTGTTGGTTAAGGAGTTGAAAAGTGTGGTGCTGTAAAAGCACAGCAGGCCAGGTAGCATCTGAGGAGCAGGAGAATCGACGTTTTGGGCATAAGCCCTTCTTCAGGAATGAGACTGGTGTGCCAAGCGGGCTGAGATAAAAGGTGGGGTGAGGGGGGGGGGATCTGGGGGGGGGCGCTGGAAATACGATAGGTGGAAGGAAGTGAGGGTGAGGGTGATAGGCCGGAGAGGAGGTGGGAGCGGAGAGGTCGGGAAGAAGATTGCAGGTCAAGAGGGCGGTGCTGAATCCGAGGGTTGGGACTGGGATAAGGTGAGGGGACGGGAAATAAGGAAGCTGGAGAAATCTACATTCATCCAGTGTGGTTGGAGGGTTCCTAGGCGGAATACATTCATCCCGTGTGGTTGGAGGTCTACCTGGCCTGCTGTGCTTTTCCAGCACCACACTTTTCAACTCTGGTCTCCAGCATCTGCAGTCCTAAATTTCTCCTGTTGGTTAAGGAATAAACATTGGCCAGGACACTGGAGATAGCACCTGCTTTTATCCAAAATAGTGTTGTGAAATTATTTATATCAACCTGAAAAGTAAATGGGAGCTTTGGTTTAACATTTCGTTCAAAAGGCAACACCTCTGACAGTGAAGTACTCCCTCAGTACTGCACTGAATTGTCAGCATAGATCAAATCTCTGGAGTGGGACTTGAATCCACAACTTAGAAATTCAGAGGTGAGAGTGCTGTCCACTGAGCCATGGCTAATAATTTAAAAATGAAGATTAAGGTTAATTCTAATCTTTGAGCAGTATTGCTTAATTGGGGAATCAAAATGAAGTAAAAGATCAAACTCACAACCCATTACTGTGTGCCTTTGAGAAAGAGAAGTGGGTGTAGTTCTGCCTTTGCGAGAATATTAATAAAAGGCAGGAGGTGAATTAGACTGACAGGAAATGGAAGCATATACAGTCATGACTCAAAAATCTGACCACAGTTGCAATTGGCCATTTTGCTGGATAAATCAAGCTGCCAGATTAACAAACCGACTACATGTATCTCAGTAAATGCCAAATCATTGCCATATATTGGGTCATATTATTGAAATGTTTGCAAATGTGTTACACAACCAAAGCAGATCACGTGAGATTGGAAGAATATCTCCTTGTGGTAAAACTATAGCTGAAACATGAGCGACTGGTAATTGCCTGCGTGGATCAAAGCCAGAAATTGTGCATATTTTAAAAACAAAATTGTTTTGATACCAAAATGCCTGAGGATTTGAAATGACAGGGATCTTGTTTGAAGGATACTTTTCAAGTTGAATAAAAGTAAGCTGAGTGGAATAAGTTTTGAGCTGTGACCTATAGCCCATAGGAAATGCATATACAACAATACTCAATATTTAAACCCATTTGCTTTACCAGTAGCATGTTTAACATTGAATTTATATAAAGGATCCAATCAGTAACAACAGGGAATATTCACTGTGATTTTCCACTTCTAGGGGAAGATTGTTTTCGGATGTTACTCAGAAGTCATGCTTAACATTCTGTAGTCATTGGAATCACATTATTGAAATTTAGTGGGAACTATGCAAATTTATTTAGGCTTCCAAATCCCAGGACAACTTTAATAGTTGCTTGTTTGCTGATTTGTGAACCTCTCTAAACATTGTTTCAGCTTACTGTTTCTTGACATACTCAGAACTTTGAGAGAGATTTGTAGGTGGTTGCCACACAATGATTGCATGACAGATAGCATTACTTGGGTGTACTATACCTTGTGGAAAACATACATCAATCTGTACCCCAAGCATTAGAAATATATCTGATGGAAGTTCAGTTTTAGACCATTGTGGAACTTGACTCATGTTCTCATACAGAAGCGACATATCTTCATTGACACTGTCAAATTAGCACACTTAATCACTTGTGTATTTTGAGGTGCATACTGGATACACATGTTGCATCTCCCTGCTTCATACGTCTAACCTTCTGATCTTTTCTCTGCACCCCATGAATTGCCTCTTCATCAAATGCACTTTGATCAAGGCTGGCTAATCTTAGCACCTTAATCCACGGCGCATCCAAGTTCATTTTATTTGGAGCTGGGTCGGAAAAGCAGCCAGTTCTGTAATGACCATGTGCATGATTTTTTCTATGAGAGTTTTGGATGCCCTTAACATGCGCATCACAAATCTGTTGGCCTTAAGTTTGCTCTGGTAATGACAGTGAAGTTGTCATTATTGCCAAGGAGGCTGACGTATATAGTAATGTGTGGGATTCCAGGAAAGGCTGTCAGTGAGTCTCTGCTCCTCTGGATAGTGTGATATAGAAATGGTATAGAGGTTTCAATAGCTTTACATCTTTACAGTCATGATAGCTTCCAAACATGCTGCAAAATAAAAAGCCTGGAAAACATTATAGCTTGTAGAATAAGGAGAAATGGGGTTGATGAACTTGCACTAATATTAAAAAATGTATTTTTATCTATTTTTTAAAAATAAGCTTTCAATCTTTATGTTAGCTCCTACCATAATAGATTTGTTTGGCTATCTGAAAAATTAAAATGGATGTGAAGGATCTAAAGTGCTTTTATTTCTAGCAGCACAGAGCACAGCCTAGGTCCAGTTCCTGCTGTCTGCTTTTATTTCGATCTGTGCAAATGCTTCAATTTGATTGGCTGTTTGCTGATATCATTGCAGCTCCACACCAAGACATTCCTAGACTTTGCCAGATTTAAACAGCCATCAAAAAAAGGGAAATTCTTGCCAAAGAAATTACAAGATCTTTGTGGATACCTTTCCTTAAGATCTGCGGTGACCTTCCTACCTTTGCAGCTGGGCATACAGTTTAGAATAGGAAGACTGTCACGCTGACAAACATAGAAATGTACAAACTAGCAGCAGGGTAGGCCATTCAGCCGGTTTTGGTTCCATTTTGAATCTCATGAAAGCAATGGGAATCTCGTTGGCCACCTTTTTGTGTGGCTGCATCAAGCTGTGCGTGGATCCCCGGTACGCAAACACCAAGTGTCATTACGTACTGAGGTTCTACCTGTCCCCGAAGGATGGGCCTGGCCTCGCTGCCGTGGAACGCTCCAAGTAGTTGGACCGTTCCGTATCACCTGTCCTTCGTGGAGACGTTTATGAAGAAAAACACCTTTGACCACAAGTCCATCAGGAAGTGATCAGCACGCAGTGTCCTTGAGACCCTTCGGGAAAAGGAGAGGGCGGATCCTATCGAGCGGTTCCCTGAGCAGACTGTCAAAGCCATTTGGCAGAATGCCTTAACAACAGAACTTTCCAACAAGCACCAAGACATGGCTTGGCTGGTGGTGAGAAGGGCTCTGTCTGTACGATCCTTTATGCACACCCGGACTCTCTGGCGCACCGCACGCTGCCCTCAAAGCGGCTGCAGGGAGGACAAGACTGTCACACACCTCCTTCTGGAATGTGCCTATGCAGAAGTCTGGAGAGGAATGCAGTGGTGTTTGTTGAGATTCATCCCAAGCAGCGCCGTGACACGGGAGTCCGTGCTCTACGGTCTGTTCCCCGGGACGCACACCGAGACAAACATGGAGGATCATCATCTCGGTGAAAGATGCTCTGTGGGCGGTCCGAAACCTGCTGATCTTCCAGCTGAAGGAGTTGACCCCGATTGAGTGTTGCAGACTGGCACATTCCAAGGTCCAGGACTACGTGTTGAGGGACGCGCTGAAGCTTGGGGCAGCTGTTGCCAAGGCGCGGTGGGGAAAGACCACCGCGTAACATCTGCCTGCCAAAGAAGAACAGGGGGCCCGCGCAGTCATCTGGGCTCTGCTGACGCCTCAGCAGAGCAGCTGGATAGTAAACGTACAGACTTGTATATAGGAAAAATAAATTTCGATGTCTGTATATATAGCAATGTAATGTGTGCACAAGAATGGCATGACTAATTGTATAAAAGATCCAAATAATTTTATGAATAAAGTATATTTTTGAAATAAAAAAAGTCTGCCAGCAGGACAGCTGGTGCAAGGCATGTCCATTGAATGATGAGCTCACCAGGGCAGCTGAGAGGTGGGTGTTTGTCCTGCATGAGGATCCTGTGAGTGGAGATGCCACCTACCAACAGCTGCCAACCAGAGGGAGGTCTGTAGCTCATTTATTCAGCAGCATCATTGGAGGTGGCAGTTGCTGTTGGATCCATAGCCTCTGGAGACTCAGAATAGTGGAATGACCCAGGCCAGAAGCGGGTAATGGCAGTGCGATTGGGGAGGTCAGCAGGGTGGAGGTCATCTCCCCCAAAGGGAGATGAGAAGCAGCCCACATAGGTTTATTTATTGCATTCTGAGTGGCAACTCACCGATGTGTGGCTGGGAAAGCAGCAGTGACAGTGAAATGAGGCCCTTAAGTGGTCCTTAATTGCCCATTAAAGGACTTCAATTCTGGATTTAATGGGAGTGAACAGATTCTTGTGGTACAGTAGTAGTGTCCCTACCTCTGAGGCAGGACGTCTGCATTCAAGTCCCACCTGCACCAGAGGTCTGTCATAACATTTCTGATAAAGATTAATTATGAAAATATACAGGAAGGCGTGTACCTTCCATTCCAATTAAATACCCTCACTGCTTCTCAGCACACCATGGGAGAAAGCAGATTCTTCATCTCCCTCCCCTAAATATTTCTCAATTGGAAAATAGTTAAGTAATCTTCTCTTCTTTGCATTGTAGAGATTGATTATAGCCATTTTAATTTACGAAACAAAGCCAGACAGCAACCAGGCTCTGTGGCATGTAAATTTGTTTATAAGGCTATTTGCATAGACAGCACGGCGAGCAAAAAAAACCTAATGAATTTTTAAATGGGTTGCATAGCGTGACACCAGTCACTGTAGCTCAACAGCAGCACAGTTAACTGGGGACAAGAATCAAGGGTTCACAATGCAACATGGCACATGCAGAGCTTTGCTGGATACTTAATGCATCATCAGTATTAGTGGATTTAAACAAAGGCTGATTACAGACCAGCTTTAATTTAAAAAGAAAAGTACTGGAAAACAAACTACATAGAAGGAAAAACAAATCTGATGTGTGTCATTGGTTTTGAAATGGACTCCAATTACTTTTTTTTTCCTGTGGCACTTTTTTTTAGCACACACTAATAATAGATTAATGACCTGCTTAGTGTTTGGGGATTTTGGGTGCATTATGATTTACTTCATGGTTCTCCTGTGAAACACCAGATGTTCCAAGAACTTTAGATGGGATAATCTTTTCATAATGCACAGTTTGAAAGCCCGAGTGCAGAACCCGTCAGTCGTTACTGCTGAGTCTGAAATGCATGGAACAATTCAGGCTAATGCTCCAGTATAACTATAAAGAGCCTATGCAGAACACTGCAATGGCTAGCAACCTTCTTTTATTAATTGTGTACAAAGACGTTTCATGAGCTTATGAAACTAAATCAAACACCCAGTCTAAAAAAAGGTAAAGGCTCTAGTTTCATTTCTTTGCCTATTTTAAGATAAATAGCACGCCTGTGACTGAAATTTGTATCATATACTAAACATGGAATATTTACAGGTTGGATAAATGGATTCAGTTAGATTGAGTGGCTGGTTTACAATGTAGAGTGATCTCAAAAGTGTAGATTCAATTCCCACACTGGCCGAGGTTATCAGTGAGGACTTTCTTTCTGAACCTCTTCCCCTCGCCTGAGGCATGGTGACCCTCAGGTCAAAGTGCAACTGCTGAGAGATCAGCCTATGGTCCAGTAGGACTATAGTTACTTTACCTTTACTTTTTCCCAGGTGGATACAGGGAAGTCCACTACAAGACAACATACTGGGCCAAATGTTCATGTCAGAGGCAGGAAATGGAACTAATTATCTACCTACTTTAAGTGAATTAGGATAAATCATCACCTACTTTTTGATTCTTCTGCTAAAATGAATAGATGGAAACTTTAATCTCCTGCAATGTATGTGAGATAGTCTTGTGATGAGAATTCTCAGGGCAAGAACCCAGACATGACACCTTTTAATACAGGGAGGTCACTGCAATGCAGCTACCACACAGTTCTGGCTGACCAGGAAACACTCTCACTCTTGCTGCCTGCCATAACCATTTATAGATTGACCAGTCTGGCTGACATAACTTCATTTTTAAAATCTCTTTCCATGCAGATTCTGTCTATCTGGTGGTTTTAGTCATTGATGTCTGTCTACAGTCACCTTAAAGCAGACTTGCTTGGGTCTTCTTTGGCCAGAGTTCTATAATATCTTCCATCTTGTAGCACTGCAGTGAACTGAGAAATCCAGTGAATTAAATTTCAAGGAACCTGCAACTGGGGATCCATAATCCAACTTTCCTGGGACTTCTGATTGATAGTCCAGTCCTTAAGTAAAAGGATATGTAACACATTCTACCTTCATACTTGTATCTATTGATGGTGTTATTATGAGTGGTGCAATGTAACTATATACAGGGTTGTTATGTATTCCCTGAAGCAGTGCAATATTATGGAAACCATTTGCTCTTTAATGGGCAAGTCTGCATTGGACATCTTACTGTATGTTTTGTGACAGAGAGATTTAAACAGGAATGCACAAACATCTAACTTTCCATTAACATCTGGTTTCTTTTTAAATTAATAATTACAGACATTAAAAATATTGCATCTTCTAGTTCTGATGGATAAAGAAACCTCACAAAGAGTACAGATAAAATTATGTTGACATGTAATTAAATTTAGAACTTTGTCAAAAAAAATGAAATCACTGTGTTGTGGATGTCAATCTATTTGCAGGTATATTGTCCTATGTTCAGTTAGGGAATATAGATTGGAAAAAATATCTTTTGAGATAACTCAGATTACATGTCATGGCTATAGGATGAAATAAGTTCCATTGGCAGTGGTTGACTTTACATTGCTTTGGTTTACTTGTTTACATTTATCGCCAGTGTTGTCGATTTAATATCTCAGATCTATGTAAATACAACACTAGTTTCTGATTGCCCAGGGGCTTTTCTTCAGAATACTGTACACAATGCTTTTAAATGTATACTCCATGCTTCTGGCTCAGGCTTTCAGCTACTGCATCTTTAACTTTGTCAGGATTCCCACACAAGCTTAACCAATCGGGCACAATGAGCATCAGGCTTATATATTCAAACTCAGAACAATTGAATCATTGAACACTCCAGTCAGCTTAATAGATCAAGAGTGCAAGATTTTTAAAATTCACTCATAGGCATTGCTGGGTATATATTACCCATCCCTAGTTGCCCTTAAGAAGATGGTGGTGAGCTGCCTCCTTGAATCACTGCAGTCCGCATGCTGTAGGTTGACCCACAATGATGTTAGGAAGAGAATTCCAGGATTTTGACCCAGTGGCAGCTAACAAACAGCGATACACTTCCAAGTCAGGATGGTGAGTGACTTGGATGAGAACTTGCAGGGGGTGGTGTCTCACACATCTGCTGCCCTTGACCTTCTCTGATTGAGCAAGAAACCAAGAAACCAAGCTTAAGGAATACTTAAGGAATTTTGCATTGCAGGAGGTGCTGTCCTTTGTGTTAATGTTCAAATGGAGAGAAGATCCCATGACACTATAAGCTGGGTAAAAATCCCTATTGGGATTGTGGGTCTACCTACAGCACATAGGCTGCAGCAGATCAACAAGACAGCCCACCACTACCTTCAAGGGCAACTAGGGACAGGAACAAATGCTGGTCCAGCTAGCAATGTCCAAGTCCCTTGAATTAATAATTTAAAAAATGTAGGTGTGTTTTAATGGCATGATGGCCTCTCAAGTCCCTATGGCTTACAGAGCCACCAAGAACATCAAGTCTGTCTTCTGCCCTTAACTAACCTCTGTGGAGAAATTTGGAGGTGGGTAACTGCTTTCTCCTTCAGGACCAGAAAGGAGACCCAATCCCCATCTTGCATTTTCTTGCAGAGAAAATCCAGCCCATGGCTCAAGACTGAATCAGGATTACCATGATGCCGTTTTAAGCCTCTAAGAGTGACCTAAGCTGGCAGGAATGAATATATTTAATTGCTGTGTCCCTGTGAGATATTCAATTAATTAGGGGCTGAGGACATGATACTGGGCATGCATTCTTCACATCAGACAACTTAGTCAAGTGCAACTGGCATAGAGTGAAATCGGAGGATAGAGCAGCAATGAAGAAGAAATAGGATGCTTTGAGGTTAGGGGAGGGAGAGATCTGAAGGGAAAGAGAGAAGCTAGGAAGAAATGAGTAATTGCCAGCCGGCCACAAGTGAATGAATAGGCGGTACTTCCAAATATTCCAGTAGTGGCAGATGAGACACATGTTCCAGCATTGGAAAAACGTGTACATGTGGAATATATTTTAATTCACACTTTAGGGGAAACACTTGTTTTTTGTTTTGAAGCAAGGCCACAGAAAGGTTGCATGTTTCATTGCAGTGGTCTTTTTCAAAAAAGAAAACAAAAGATGTTGTTCTCGGATTAATGATTGAGCAATCATTTTGTCTCTCTTCGACTGCACAAAATAAGTTTAAAGCTTTAAAACCTTAAGCCAGCCAATTTAGTCAGCACTTAGCCAGCTACATTTAACAAAAACACAGTTGGCAGAACTTTGAAGAAAATGCTTAAAATCAGAAGTATATGCACAAGTTAAAAAACACTCCTAGGGGCTCTTCAATTCACCAGAAGTCTAACCAGGAAGCTACAGCCAAAAAAAAAATACTAAATAATCCTTTTAAAATGAAAAAAAACTAAGCTAAATCAATTTAATTTAAAGACATTAATACGGCGTGGTTAATTTATAAAATTTGATGAAAGCAGTATGTTAAAATGTGGCAGAGTAAGTCACTTCTAATTTAAAGGTAAGATATAGAGTGATATTTTTGCATTAGAGACTTGCCGATTACATAAAAGAATAAAATAACAGTTCTGTGGGACTTCACAAAACTAAACATGCTGCACCGTTGAGGTGCAAGTACACATCCAGCCAAGAATTTGTCCAATTTATTGCGATCACCGAAGGATGAGAGTGTTTTTGCAGTTTGAGAAAAAGCTGGAGAATGGGACCAATTTGTTGCTATGGCAACGATTATAACAAATGAATGCAGACTTTTTTTGGAAGCAAGAGTTGTAAACTAGGTTGAATCTTGTGTTTCTTCAGCAGCAAGGCTTCACTTTGGTCCAACATCTGTAACTCATTGTTAATTTTTACACATAGGCAGCTTGACAACTTGTCATGGACCCAGGAGAATATGCATGCAATGGGCATCTTTTGGTTGTTTTTATTAAATGGTACTTGAGCTCACTGATTAGCTGCCACAGCATGTTGCTTGTCCCCAGAAGAAAACTTGAGTAAATCATACTGTGCAGTACACACCAAGCAGTCCATACTGCCTCCCAGCAGCTCAGACAATCAGGCCAGTGTGATACAGCATCATATCCACAGATCATCCAGAGCTTTTCCATTCAGCTGAAATATGAGTGATCATGCCAAGACAAAATGGAATTGTGACTAAGTCTATGCTAAGGATATATTGGTTTAGTCAGCCATGGTTCTGTTGGTAGCACTCTCATCACACAAATCTGAGGGTTGTGTTCTCAAGGCCAACTCCAAAGACCTTGAGCACGGCAGTCAGGCCTGACACACCAGAGGATTGCAATTGTACTGTTTAATTTCCACTCAAGGATGTTCATTCCCTAGGCTATAACCTACACATTTGGTGGCGGGGGTATTTAACGAGGGAGATGGGTGGGGACCTCACTTCCTTCTCTACTCCACCCTGATTAAGTCTGAGGTAGAAAGGTCATTGAAAGATCCCCCGTCATTAGTCAACAGTGGCAATACAATTAGTCAGGAAAGAGGACATTTAATGAGTGACATTTTGGTCAGATATTAAGGATATAGAAGTAGTCAATAAAAATGAGTGGGGATCCTATGGAATTCTCTGCCATAGAATGCAGTTGAGGCCAAAACATTGAATGTTTTCAAGAACAAATTAGATACAGTTCTTAGGGCTAAAGGGGTTCAAATGGTATGGAAAGAAAATGGGGACCATGTATGGGGTTGGATGATCAGGCATGATTAAATTAATTGGTGGAGCAGGCTCTGTGTAATATACTCTCTGTATTACATTTTAACCCAGAATGCTGCTTTAAACTGCAGAAGTAGAAACTAAGAGCAAGTGAGATGTAAATGAGGAAACATTGTAGATGAACAGTAAAGGTGTGGGCTTTGGAAATGTTCTAGGAATAATTGAGGATAACGTTGGGATCTCTTTGGATGGATGAATAGCCTTCCATCTTTATTTTATCAAATTATGATGTGAACATTCCTTGTGGTGCACTTTCAGTCTTGACTGATGGAGGTGCTTTCCAACTGGAGGAAGTGAAATTAGTGGGTTCAGTCCCTGGCTATTCTTATACAGCTCCTTGCAGTCTGTTGCAAAACATCATTGAAAGGCCAAAGTTTCAGGCCTTCCCATCAGCCTGAAATAAGTGTAGGGGCACGGGTGGAAAAGTGTAAATGGGGAGGGGTCTGGCAAAATTTTAAAACTTTCTCAACTTGAGGAAAGCCAACAAAAAAGATAATCCTTAATTGTATAAACGTAATTTTGTAATTCAGAACTTTATGTATTCATGAGAAAAGACACATCTTTCTCCAAGCTTTTGTTTTGCACTCATCAGGACAATTTGCAAGAATACCAATATAACAGGAAAATCAACATTTACACCGAGAAGAGAATGCTCATTGGTTGGGAAATGTACTCTGATGGGTAGGAGCATTGCTATGAGAATGCAAGAGAGTTAATGATGGTGATAATCCTTAACTGTTATGGTAATACTGCCAGCCATCAGAGTCCACTTCCCTCTCATTTAGATTGACTTGGTTTCTTGAGTCAACACCATAGTCAGATAATATCATATTCGCACAGTTTTCCTATGTGCTAGCCCTTGTATAACATAGCCTTATAACAGAGAAAATATAGCGAATGTCGGAGAACTTCAGCAAATCCGGCAGCATCTGTGGAGACAGATACAGAGTTAATGTTTTGAGTCTGGTCTGACTTTTGTTCAGAACTAGTTCAGTTCAGGCTGAACAGGCTTCAGTTCTGAAGGAGTCAAACCAGACTCAAAGTCTTAACTCTATTTGTCACTCCACAGATACAGTCAGATCTGTTGAGTTTCTCAGTCATCCTCTTTGTTTCAGATTTCCACCACCCACAACATTTTGCTCTTGTAATGAAGACCGAGTTCTTGCTGAGGCAGGTGTTTTGAAATTTGTGAACAATGCTAACACCGTTACAAGATCTCAGACTTAAACGTAGACTGGGTTCTATGCTTCCTGGTGTTATAGCAACATTACATATCTGCAACCCATAACGTAGCTGACGGACTTCAAACTGCACTAACTCCATTGCAGTGAGAGTGCTGAAGGTGGAGATCTGGACCTTTTATGCTGGAACATCACATCATAATGTTATCTAATAGGCTTAAAGGTATACTGCTTTTCTTGGATCGTGCAATAACCTAATACAGACCACTGACGTTGTCTGGATTAATAATATTGATAGTATATTACCCTTTAGGATTGTTTTCTGTTCCAAGAAAACCTTTTACATTACACTAGTAACTGGAATTAAGGAACAGTGCCCTGCTGTGGCAGGTTTGGAATTAGATTGAATGTGATATTTAGATCATATGTTTATGGTACAGACTGCCCTGTGCAGCAAATTGAAGATATTTGTAGTCATGTTGGTTTCCTGCCCAGTAGGTTCCTAATCTTTGCCATGTTTTCCTGTGGAAATGCTGAAGGGAGTTGAGAGGCTTCTGAAAGCAGAGGTGACCAGGTTTTGCTTTTCTACTTCCGAAACATCAGTTAATAGCATAAGCACCTGGTTCAGAAGGCTTGGGATGGTATTTCTAAAAGTAAAGATAGAATCAAAAAGTGCAGATCAAGGCCATTTGCCTGTGTTGTCTATGCTAATTCTTTGAAGTTGCTATCCAGTTAGTTGCAGTCTCCCTTGTCTTCCTCTGCAACCCTTTTTGACTTTTTAAAATACCCCATCTGTTTCAGAAGTTATCACTGAATCTATTTCCACTGCCCTTTCAGGAGCGCATTCCAGTTCATAACAACTCATTGCATTGTTTTCAAAAAAAGTCTCCTCATTCCCAACTTTTTGATACTGGTTTTAAATCTGTATTTCTGGTTGCAGACTCTTCTGCCAATAGAAACATTTTCTCCACACCTATTCTTTCAAGGCCCCTTGGATAATCGAAATACAAGTTGCTGGTTGTCTGAGCTATTTTAATTTGAGGGTAGTGAATCAACTTAGAGATGAGCGGGGAAAAAGGAATTGCTTCTGCCTCTAAATAAATACATACAACTGTTTTCCTTTTTAATACCCACCAATGTTAGTACAGGAGAGGAGAAAAAAACACGAGTCTGCGGAAAGCTATCATCAATACAACATACAAACTGTTTTTACACTTGTCACTAAAATCAACATTAAACTTGCAACGTACAAATCAAATTTAAGTACAGAGCTTGAGGCGACATTTCCTCCTGCATATCTCATGTTGAACTAAAACTCCAGATTTAGGCTACACTGTGATCCCACTGTATATTGACTTTCCAGTGATTGTGTAACTAAACCCTCATGTTCCTGGAAGTGTCTCAGATTGTTTTATGAATACAGAACTCAAGCAGTTTACAGCAAAGATGGAGGCATTTCAGTCAATTGTATCCTTGCAGATTCTTTGGTTGAATGCTCCAACAGTTAATCCTACTGCCCTGTGTTGCCTGCTCTCCATGAGTTTATCTGTTCTCCCTTTTTAAAAAGATAGTTAGTCTCTGCATCAATAATACATGGCAAGACATTCCTTGCTCCAACAACCTGCTGTGTGCAATTCAGTTCCTTGGTGCTCTTTTTCTTGTTTAATCATTTCATCAAAATGAAGTATTGACCTGGTTCCTAGCCAATAATTAACTTTACATGTGAGCTTATGTTAAGTGTGTCCCATTTTTAAACAGCCTTTATTCCTGTTGTATTACATCATTGTTTTGTGTGTTCACCTCATCTGGTAGAGATTGTCTAATAGTTGTGTGTTTTGTACCATAAACCAACAATTTCTGCAATTTAGTTTTTTTCCCCCAGTGCATTCATCCAGTTACCCTGGATGCTGCCTGAACTGCTGTGCTCTTCCAGCACCACTAATCCAGAATCTGGTTTCCAGCATCTGCAGTCATTGTTTTTACCTCATACAGTTACCCCTTACTGCATATAATAGGAACAGGAATAGGCCATTCAACCCAGCATGACGATCCCACCATTCAGTACAATCATGGCTGAACCAAAACTTCAATACATTTTACCATCTGATTTCCATAACCCTGTACTTAACAGGTATTCAGAAATTAATCAAATCTCTCCCTTAAACATACAGAAACTCAGCCTCCACAGCCCTCGATATTGCATGGTAGATTCACAATGTTTATTGTTTGTAGACAGAAGCAACAATGATATATGTAAATCCCAGATTCGCACCGATAAAGGATTAACCTATGAGATTGAAAAGGTCTGATAAACACTTGTAACAGATCATTGAAAGTCAAGATTACAATACGATCATTGGAAAGTCAGCATGCAGTGGAATCAGCTTTTCGATCAGTTTGGAATGGGCAATGAAGCCTCCTTTTGACTTGATGTGGGACATTTGTTCTTTTCCAGAGTTGGCGTAACCTCAAACTGTCCTTTTTGTTTCTTTCAGCTCCAGGGATCAATAAAGAGAAAGTTGGAAAGCAACGGCTCACCTGCCAGTCATGACAAAATCAATGATCTCTCAGATGGCACATTCTCAGGCGAGGTTAAAAGGATCTGCCTGGACGATGTCAGTCTTCCGATGGGTCAGGGCGATGCCTCCAGTGTCCTTCGCCCTGATGTGCAAAGCTCCTCGCTGCCAATTGGGCACCGTAGCCAGGCCCTGCAGACCTCTGCCTCCATGGGCCCCTCTTTGGGTTGTGTTGCCCCAGGCACCAATGCAGGCCTCATGGGCAGCAACCAGGCAAACGGGGGTGACATTGGCTCGCAATTTGCCGTGACATCCAACCCGGAGATGAAACCCAGTGTAGGGGACGGCCACAACATGTTCTCGTTTGACTCCAAGGCGGTCAACAACATGCAAACGATGGACCAGGACTTGGAGGACCTTTTGGAGGAGCTGACCAACATGCCCAACCCGTCGCTCAACGAACTCGACCTTCTGACCAACAGGAGCGACCCCCTGAACCTGGGCCTCGTGCAGACCAGCCAGGGCAACACTCGGAAGCCATCTCCTCAGGCGGCCTCCCATTTGGAGAACCCCATACCCAGCCGGGAGTTTTCTCCCAATTACAGCCAGGCACCTGCGGGCTCTCCGCAGCGACGGCCCCCGTCGACGGGTACCTCCTCGTACCCGTTACCGGCGCCGCCCAACCCCATGCCGCTGCCCATGTCCTCGGCGTCACAGAACCAGGCGGCGAACCAGCCGCAGCCGCCATTGTTGTCAGGCGCCGGCGCCAACCGCGTGGGGACCAACTGGCACGAACTGTCGCACGCGCAGCAACTGAAGAAGATCGCCGCGAGCCAGCACCAGCGCTCCGTCACCCAGCAACCGCACCCGCAGCAGGGCCAGGCGGCAAACTGGCCTCCCGTCCCTTCATCTGGGCCTTCCCCGCCCTACCGGCCGGACAAGCTGCCGAGCCCCTCCCTGCACCAGCAGCCGTTCAGCCCGCCCAGCGCGATGCTGCCCAGCATCCCCGCCTCGAGCGGCACCATGCAGAGTTACCTCTACAACAAGGCGCCGTCCAGCCAGCCCAACCGCATCCCCATGATGGTGCAGCAGCCAGCAGGCCTGAGCCAGGGCCCGGTGACTGAGAACGCCCTGCCTTCGGAGCAGCTCTCGTTCAGCAACACCAAGCCGCTGTCGCATTTTGACCCCGACCTACCTGCTCAGAAGATGTCGCAGGTGGCCGGCACTCAGAGCCAGCCCTCGGTGGTGCATTACATGCAGCAGCCCACCGCAGCCGTGCAGCAGCAGCAGCCGCCGCCTCCGCAGCCTGCACCTGCTCAGCAGCCGACAGCCCTGCAGCTGCAGTTTCGAAACAAGCTTCGAATGCACCAAATGAGACTGCACGGCAGCCTTCAGCAGTCATCGGTAAGAGTTTTCTAAAACTGAATGACTGACGTGAACTGATTTGCTGTTTCTTCGAAGCTGACAAAGGCGAATTCTTGTCGGAGCAAATTACTGCAGATGCTGGCATCTGTACTGAAAACAAAAAAAATGTTGGCGATCACAGTGGGTCAGGCCTAGAGAGCGCAAGCTCACGTCTAGATGACTCTTCCATCAGAGCTGAAATGAAGCAGGGGTGCAGCATTTATGCAATGGTGGGGGAAGCAGGTTGGATTGCTGGGGGAGAAAGGATATTGATAGTTTAGATCAAGTGATTGGAATGTGAGAGAGAATCTGAACTGTCAGCATCCTTTCTCTCCCAGCACTGCAACCTCCCCCTCCCCTACTGTTGCATAAATGCTGTCCTTCCACACTTCAGTTCTGCTGAAGAGTCATCTGGACTCCAAACGTTAGCTTGCTTTCTCTCCATGGATGCTGCCTGACCCACTGTGATCTCTAGCATTTGTGTTCAAAGGTGAATGCTTGGCTCCTAAGACCCCAGAAATTCCAACGTACTTGATAGCCATTGTAATAAATGACCCCGGGGATAGTGAACTCTGCAGATGTTGGCGATGTCAGGGTTGATAAAGTATGGCGCTGGAAAAAGCACAGCATCTGAGGAGCAACAGAGTTGATGTTTTGGGCTTAACCCTTCATCAGGACTGGGGAGGGTGAAAGGGGCTAAGAAATAAATGGGAGGGGATGGGTGAAAGTAGGAGGTGAGTGTGATAGATCAGTGGAAAGTGTGAAGCGGATAAGTGGGAAGATGGACAGGTGGGTCAGGTCAAGAGGGTGGAACCAAGTTAGAAGGTTGGATCTGGGATGGGGTGAGGGGGGAGGGGAGATTTGGAAACTGGTGAATTCAAAGTTGAGGCTATGTGGTTGTAGCCTCCTGAGGCAGAAGATGAGATGTTCCTCCTCCAGTTTGCAGGTGGCCTTGTTTAGGCGGTGGAGGAGGCCCAGAATGGACATATCATGAGGGGAGTGGAAGGGGGAGTTGAAGTGGATGGCTACAGGAAGATGGGATTGGTTAGTCCGTACGGACAACAGATGTGGCCTGAACCATTCCGCAAGTTTGCGCTCGGTCTCTGCGGTGTACAGGAGACTACATCAAGAGCAATGGATGCAGTAAATGAGATTCGAAGATATGCAAGGATATCTTTGATTTTGAATGATCCTTTTGGGTCTTTAGGGGAGGTGTGGGTGCAGGTTTTGCACCTCTTCCAGCATAAGCGGTAAGGTGCCAGGTGTGGAGAGGGGGTTGGTGGGGAGTGTGGACCTAATGAGGGAGTCACGGAGAGAGCAGTCCCTTTGGCATGCAGATAGGGGTAGGGTGGGAAATATATTTTTGGTAGTTGGGTTTGGCGATAGGTGGCAAAAATGTCCAAAGATAATACAATGGATTTGGATATTAGTGAGGTGAAACATGAGGACCGGAGACAGGATTCTATCCTTGTTGCAGTTGGAGTCTGGGGTTCAAGCATGGAGGTGCAGGAACTGGAGGAGATGCAGTTGAGGGCATTGTTGATAACAGTGAAGGGGAAATTAGAGTTCTGGAAAAAGGAGCTCATCTGGAATGTCCTGGAGTTGAATCACTCATTCTGGGAGCAGATGAGGTGGAGGAATTGGGAGTTGGGGGGTTTGGAAGGAGTTGTATTCAAGGTAGTTGTGGGAGTCTGTGTGTTTGAAGTCGATGTCAGTGTTAAATTGGTTGCCAGGGATGGAGAGGTCGAGGGAGGGGAGGGAGGTGTCAGAGATGGTCTAGGTGAATTTGAGTTCAGGGTGAAAGGTCTTGTTGTAGTGGATGAACTGTTCAAGCTCCTCGTGGGACACAAAGCAGCGGTAATACAGTCATCGATATAGTGGAAGAAACAATGGGGGATGGTGCAAGTGTAACTGTGGAAGCGGGACTGAAGAGACAGGCATAGCTGGGACCCACGCGGGTCTGGTTTGTGGGAGGTGGGTAGGGTGAGGACCAGTTCTGCCAATGGAATGAGAGTATTGATGGAGGGAACTGGTTGGGTCAGTGGGAGAGGAAAAAATGGAGGACTTTGGGGCCTTCCTCATGGGGAACATCAGAATGGAGGGACTGCTTATCCATGGTGAAGATGAGGTGTTGGGGGCCTGGGAATTGCAAGTCATGGAGGAGAGGACGGCGTGGATGGTGTCTCAAATTGGCTGGCACATCCTGTGAGGAGGAAGTCAATGTTCCCCCTAACCCAGTAGCCATAGGTTTTGAATTTTGTTATGTGGCATCTCTAGATTGCAAAGTACATGTTTTTACCGCTTGCGAGTTGAGTTTTAGCGTACATACAGCACAGATGTATGTGCTCCAAAAATGTGCAGGTCAGGTGAATTGGCCATGCTAAATTGCCCGTAGTTTTAGGTGCAGGGGTAAATGTAGGGGAATGGGTCTGGGTGGGTTTTGCTTCGGCGGTTCGATGTGGACTTGTTGGGCCGAAGGGCCTGTTTCCACACTGTAAATAATCTAATCTAATCTATCTAATCAGAAATAGGCCATTCTGCCCAATCTGTCTGTGTGCTCCATTCGAACCTCCTCTTTGTCGGAACCTGTCATCATAAGCCTTTCTCCCCTCTGTTTTACATGTTTGTTTAACTTGTCCCTGGTAACTATGGTTTGGCAAAGATAAATTTAAATGGAGCATTCAATTTTCATTAACTAGATTGAAAGTATGTTTCCTAGTGCGAATGCACATTTTTAAAAAAAGAATGAATTCTCTCTGCTGACTTCATCAGCTAATGTGTTACTCCCTCCCTCTTCACCACAAGGCCACTTCCCTCCATTAAGACTCCATTTAACTGGGAATTTGGATCGTCCAGGGTTGAGCATTGCTGTGCTCTGTGTTCACTCTTATTGTTTTTAAAGAATTGATTTTGCCGAAGTCGGAGTGAGGTGACTATGATAATAGTTTAGAGCAGCTAAAAGTGACAGTACCATTCAAGGAGCTGGCAAAAAGTAAGTCTTTTGGCTAATGGTTTTTCTGTCATCTTTGAGCAGTACTTCAATGTTAAAATTTGGTGGAAATAACAATACCACTGTGCCATTTAGGGACTTCTGACTTGCAAATCTAGGAATATTGATGGCAAGATTTCTTCAATTATCTTGCAGGTAGTGTTGCTTGAAATATGCCAGAAAAAATAGTTAGTCCTAGTGTGTTTTGAAATTCCCAAACACCTGCTTATTGAAGAGTACTGTGGTATCCTAAGGCTTTCAGTTTAACAGACTGGCTTTGAACCGATGATACTGATTGAGCAAACCTGTTTTACAAAGTGAGAAGCAGATCTTGTATACCCTCTAGAATCTGTGGCTCAGTGGTAGCACTCACATCTGAGAATAGAAGACCACGAGTTTGAGTCTTTGCTCTGAAGGTCGGTACATGTCATGCAGGCTGACATTCCAGTGCAGTGCTGAAGGAGTGCTGTGCTACTGAAGGTGCTGTCTTTTGGATGAAATTTTAAACTGAGCCACAACCTTCCCTTTTGGCTGGATGTAAAAGAAGAGAAAGGGAGTTTTCTCTCGCCCCCTCGCCAATTTTAAAGCCTCAATCAACATTTCCAGAGATAAAAATGTTAAAATATGTAAATAGTTGCTAGATTAGACTTTCATTTCCTCAAATGCTGAAAATTAAGTGGTGATCTAATTGGCATGGTTTGAAAGATGATCAAAGCCTTTCATATGGTAGATAGGGATAAACAATTTTCCTCCATTGAGGAGGTTTACTGTAAAATTACACTCTGGCTGATCAGGGATGATGTTAAGAAGCACTTCTTCACAGAAAGGTAAGTTGAAATTCACCAAGGTTCCTTACATACCACCTTCTAATCTCATGACCACCCCATGACCATGGCCATCGAGAAGAACGAGGGCAGCAGTTGCATGGAACACCATCCCCTACAAGTTCCCCTCCAAGCAACTCACTGTTCTGACTTGGAAGTATATCATCACTCCTTCAGTGTTGTGGGATCAAAATCCTGGAATTCCCTCCCTAAGGGCATTGTGGGTCAATCTCTAGCACAGGAACTGCTGCAGTTAAAGAAGACAGCTCACTACCACTTTCTTGGGAATGGACAATAAATGCTGGCCCAGCCAGTAATGCCCACATAGAGTCATAGAGTCAGAGAGATGTACAGCATGGAAACAGACTCTTCAGTCCAACCTGTCCGTGCCGACCAGCTATCCCAACCCAATCTAGTCCCACCTGCCAGCACCCGGCTCATATCCCTCCAAACACTTCCTATTCATATACCCATCCAAATGCCTCTTAAATGTTGCAATTGTACCAGCCTCCAACACATCCTCTGGCAGCTCATTCCATACAAGTACCACCCTCTGCATGAAAAAGTATCTTTCCCCTCTCACCCTAAACCTATGCCCTCTAGTTCTGGACTCCCCGACCCCAGGGAAAAGATCTTTGTCTATTTATCCTATCCATGCCCGTCATAATTTTGTAAACTTCTATAAGGTCATCCCTCAGCCTCCATCGCTCCAGGGAAAACAGCCCCAGCCTGTTCAGTCTCTCCCTGTAGCTCAAATCCTTCAACCCTGGCAACATCCTTGTAAATCTTTTCTGAACCCTTTCAAGTTTCACAACATCTTTCCGATAGGAAGGAGACCAGAATTGCATGCAATATTCCATCAGTGGCCTAACCAATTTCCTGTACAGCCGCAACATGACCTTCATTTAGTATCTTCACCATTTTCTGTGGCTCCACACAAAGGCTGCCTTGCTGATCTTTGACGGGCCCTATTCTCTCCCTAGTTACCTTTTTGTCCTGAATATATTTGTAAAAACCCTTTGGATTCTCCTTAATTCTATTTGCCAAAGTTATCTCATGTCCCCTTTTTGCCCTCCTGATTTCCCACTTAAGTATACTCCTACTTCCTTTATACTCTGTCCACCAACACCCTGGAGTTGTTCAGGGAGAGGTGGGTGCCGCAGGGAGTGGAGTGCATTATTTCCCCCTCCAACTCTATTTTGATTTAATCCCTGCCCTCCCCTTCATTGTTTGATCACACAGCATTGCCCTTTGATGTGAAGGGCACTGCTTGTCACTGGCCACTCGGATGTTTTCCTATCTTCCTGGTGGTGGAAATTGAATAAAGATTCGTGCACCTTGTGTCTCTCACTGTGTCTCACACCTGCACATACACACACCATGGGTGCTGGGGAAAAATAAGCACTACCGAAGTTAGGTGGTAATGTGGGGGTTTAAAAAAAAGAGAAAAAATACCGTCAAAATTGGTCTTTCTCCAACTTAGAACTTCAGCTTTTAGATCTGGTTCATCCTTTTCCATCACTATTTTAAAACGAATAGAATTATGGTCACTGGATCCGATGAGTGGATTTAAAAAAAAATCCAGAACTGTCTGTCCTCCAAAAGGAGATACAAATCAACTATTATTTAAATAGATAGGAAAATAGGCTTGAATGGACTCTAGTTGTTCAATTGTTCCCATCAATTTCTACTAATGGAATCTTACTGTGCACTCACTGATTGCTGTGCTTCCTATAGTGGTGACAATCTCCCTCCAACTCTATTTTGATTTAGTCCCTACCCTCCCCTTCACTGTTTTTGATCACATAGCACTGCCCTTTGATGTGAAGGGCAGTGTTTGTCACTGGCCCCCTGGGTGTTTTCCTATCTTCCTGGTGGTGGAATTTGAATAAATATTCGTGCACTTTGTGTCTTTAACTGTGTCTCACACCTGCACAGACACACCATGGGTGCTGGGGAAAAAATAAGCACTACTGCACTTAGGCAGTAATGTGGGGGTTAAAAAAAAGAAAAAAGAAAAGAGAAAAAAAAACAAAGGATAAAAAATAAGCACTAAAAAAAAATAGTGGTGACAACAGAAATGCTTAATTGGATGCAAAATGCTTTTGAAAAGCCTGTTTCAGTGAAAGGCTCTAAAATGTTGTTTTAATTTCTTTCTGTCTCAGCCAGAAAACTGCTTTCGTAAATCTCCAATATCACAGCAAAAGTAATAAATTATGACCATACTGTTGTCACTTTAAAGTCCACTATCTCAAAATCAATTAATAACCCTCGCACCACAGATTAAGTGCTTTGAGCCACAGTGAATGAAAGCACGGTTGTAGAATGCAAATCCAAAACTGGTGGGCTATACACGAGAATGGAAATTCTGCTGAACACTGGTCATTTTTTTTCTCTCTCTCTCATCCCCAATGTCTGGGCGGTAAGTATTCTTTTTCTGGGAATGACTCAAGCAGACCAGCAGATAGGTCAAAGTTCACAGCGAGGCAGAGATTTGTGGGCGAAGGTATGTGGAAGGTAGCCAGCTGGAGAGGGAACAAAAAAGCCATGAAATGTGATCTCTGTAACAGGCAGTGGAAACACAGCTAGCAGCTGTTGTATGGGTCCTAAACTTTTTTTTGTGCGTGTGTTCTTGTTAGTTCTGTGAATGGAAAGATGTGCATTTTGTTGTAACACAAATACGCTTGTGTCAGTGCAGTTTTCACTACATGTGTTAACTGAGTGGTTCCAAACAGTGTTTGGCCTCTGTGTTTCAATCTACATGGTTAAAAATGCAAGTGTACCATCTCAATGAGGTAACTAAGGATTTTTTTTAGCTGCAGAGACCTCTGTTGTCTGGCAGTGTAGAATGAGTGAGCTTATGTTTAAAATATTCTTGCTTCCTTCTAGGCTTTTAAGGAATATGTAACCATGTTGAAGATGTTCAAATTAAAATGACATTTTCCAACACATACCCCACCCTGTTTCCAACGAATACCCCCAATCTGTGCTGCCCCTTTCCTTTCAGATTTTGGACTATTATAACTGGCTGTTGTGTATCCTTAAATTATGGAGTAAATCTCCACAGACCTGCTCGAGAGAGAGAGAGAGACACACACACAGACGGTTGGGGAGAGAGGGAGGGACGGCAGAAGAGAGAGACATTCAACCAGAGAGAGAGAAAGGGAGCCAGAGTATGAAGGAAAGGCAGACAAGGGTGAGACAGTCGGGCTGGTCATGGAGGGAGGGAGTGAATTGAGAGGAAGAGAGATGGAATGGAGACAGAAGATTTAAAAACCTGGATTTGATTTCAAAGGGCTGTGACAATGATAATGCCAGACTGAGCTTTTGAGAGTGTGCGCAGCTTCTGAACTACAGCAGCAGCCCCTGCAGCTAATTGAGTACCTTTGAATAGGCGAATAAAGGATGATGAATCAGTGCTGTCTCGGAGCAGTGAGCTAGACGTTTGGTTTCAAGTTTTCTCACTGGTGTTAGCAGTGACTTACTTAGTGGTCATTTGGTTGTTTTTCATGTATAGCAATAGTACCCCAAGGCGCTGCACTTACATTCCATGTATTGATATTAAAAGAACTGCCACTCAGCAGAATCAGAAAACATCGACAAATCTTTCAACTTGGGTAAATTCAAGAACCCTGAAGTTGGCATCTGTCCATCTCTGGTGATATGGACTGCACCCATAATGTAGGTCACTTCTGGGTGGGACATTGTGAAGACAGTTATTTTCTAAAGGATAATTAAAGGTGTGCTTTGTCATCATATAAAAAAAAACAAAAGTGTATTGGCCTGCTCAAAGAATATTGTTCTACTCCCTCAACCGATAAATCCTCCAAAAAAAATGACTTCAGACTCTAATAAAGATTGTCACGCATTCTGACATTGCTTTATTCTAAACTGCTGGTGCCATGGGAAACTTTATACCAAAAAAGCCACTCTGAGCAGACTGGGTAAGTAATGTTTGGAGCCAGTTGTTTTGCAGCACTAGATCAGCCAGTTAGAATATTGATGGTGGCTGACACCATGACCTACAGGCTTGATGAGTAGAAAGATTCATTGGCTCACAAGCCAGCTATCTTGAGGGGTATTCAGTGTTAGAAAAGAGCAGATTAACGAGTTGCCAATACTTCTATGTTGCGCTGCCTCCTGCTGACTAAGTGACAGAACACTCATGATCTTGAAAACAGCAACAAAGTCTTCAGTTCATTAATACTCTTTCGCTCACTTTCTTTTCTCCCACTCTCTCCTGTTTTCTATATTGTAGCTTTCCCATACTTCTAATTTTCCAGTCTTTTTCTTCGTTTTACTGTTTTTCTTCCTCTCCTTCACTAGCACTACCTCGCTGAAGGCTGAGAGGTGAAACCACAGTGATACAATGGCTGACAGAGCAGAAAGCTCATCCACTGGAGGTCTGAAAGCTGATAGTGTGGAGGAGCTCCTTTCAAAAATAACTTAATTTTCAGTATTTCTTTAATTATCCTTTAGAAAATAACTGTCTTCACAATGTCCCACCCAGAAGTGACCTACATTATGGGTGCAGTCCACTATCACCAGAGATGGACAGACACCACCTTCAGGGTTCTTGAATTTACCCGAGTCACATCTATCTGACAGAAATGACATTTCCAACCCTTAATTTAATCACACGAAGTTGTTTCGCGCAAATGTAAACTGAGGAGCCCATAATCTTGTTTGGCTGGATGTAAAGGCAGAGTGATGCCTGCAGTGCATGTTAAATTTCCACACTGGTAGAGGTCACTCTGAATTCCTCACCTCCTCAACCTTACCTAGAGTACCCCTGTGATGACCCTCAGATTAAATTCACTGCCAGTCATCACTCTTTCTCATGAGAGCACGGTCTATGGTCCTCCAAGGCTGTAGTGACTCACTGACATGTGCCAGTGAACCTATTGTATCCACTTTGGTGTCACACTGCCCTGGGAAACCTAATCTAGCTTAGCAAGGATAGTCAACTAAACCAGTGTGTAATATCAGTTCTCCAAAGCTTGAGTGCAATCATTTTTGTTAAAGAAATAGTTGAGTATGTTTTTTAAGACAGCTAGAAAGAATAACAAAACAAGGATTGTGCTTTTCCAAGTTTGTAGCTGAGGTTTGTTGTTAATAGCAGAAGTTCCAGAAATATTCCAGCAAGGCAACATTCTTATTCCAATGACGTGTCTGATTAACCTGTAGCAAGTTAAAGCCACATCAAAGTGAAATGAGATACAAGCTGGCAAACTCTCAGAAATATGTAGATCAAAAGTTTTTTCCATTTCATCTAATCTGTTTTTAAGCAACTGAAAATTCTTTAGTTGAATTGCTTATTTAACTAAAGAAAATGGGTTTGTACATGAAAAACATTTCTCAAAAGAACAGGCGCTATCTACAAGCAAATTGAAATAAACAGTCTTTTTGTAAGAATTTAAATGTCAGCAGTACTTGGAATGAAAATGAGTTCCTTTTTGACAAAAAAAAGTTTAAAGTTCGTTTTCACTTGCCGCAGAGTCATTCTTCAGCTGATGGGAGAAAGTGAAGCTGGACTTTTTGGAGAAATTCTGTGTAAGTGGGAAAATGGTAGTTATTGTAAACAGAAACTTGCTCTGGTTCATGAAACCTCAGTTAGTGAAGAGGATGCAAAACAGACATGGTTTCATAAGGCTGTGTAGGACCTTTGTACCAATGTACTGAGGATGAATCAGAGTTTAAATATCACTCCAGCTTTCAGTGGCCTGATTTCACCTCAGTGAGACATGTATTATGATCTAATTTTTTGTTAGTAAATGGTTGGGCCTGTGCATTTTACTTGAATTACTAGAAGTCAGTGAAAGAAATCTCTATTTTAGTGAGCAAAGCAACAGAATTGTTATGATAATAAGCCCTTGTCGAACCCAAGGTTTCAGAATGACTTCCTGCACCATCTCCCTTACAAAATGAAGTTTGTTTCTTCCTGCCGAGTCAATGAACAGTACACACTGTTTAATACCTGCACTTCCTCAAATTGTATTGTGAGGTTTTCATTCTTATTTATTTTGCTTTGGCACAACAGCATAATTGCTTAGATGCCAAACCTATTCAACTGTGCTCTTCTCACAGTATTTACTTGGTGTTAAAATTTACGGAAAAGTCAATCTCATTGGTTCTTGATGGTCCAGCCAATCACGCTGCCAATAAAGAATTGAATCGAAACATGATGAAACGTTGAGGCTAAAACTCTCAATACTGTTCTGTGAAGGTTTAGAGTTTCCCCACAAACCCCTCAGGACTTTCATCAATCGAAGGTTTTTCTTCAGGAGAGATATGTGGAATAGGCCAGCAATTAAGGTGAAACACTTCAGTCTGCTGATATGAAAATTGGAGTTGTGGTGTCCATAAACAATATTTTAATCAGATTCTATTTCCACTGATCTGCGTTTACCTTCTTTTCATTGGAATGGAAAGTGATTTTATTCAATCCACATCTGAGCTGAATCAGTCTGCAAAAACTTTTGTCTGAAACCACTTTGGAATCTTGCCTTCCTTTCTTGAAATGGAGACACAATTTATTGTGTTCACAGAATATTTCTGCTTCATGCTGGGTGGCACCAGTTCTCAATTCCTAGCATCCTCTGGGAGATTCGGGGGCATTTGAGTTGGCAGCAGTGTCACTGCAACTGGTTAAAAGCTAATTGAGACCCAGAAAACAAGGAGGTAAGATCGTGAATGTTGCAGGTTAAGTTGACTGCCTTCGAATTGTATTTGGTGACGACTGTACTGGTATGTGCAGAGGACATGGAGAATGGATTGTGTAGCAAATGTTTCTTTTTCAACCATAAAAATAAATTGCAAATTTTCTGTATAGTTCAAAGTAAAAAACATCACAACTATAGTGGTGGCTGGAAGTTTTTTTTTTAAAAAGACATGGTATCAACAATGCCCAAAGGTAAACTGCTGGACCAAGGATGGCAAAAGCTCAACTCTGTTTGTCTTTCTTGTTATGTGCATCAGATCTCCAAATTTTTCACTGTCTCAGGAGTGGTATGTGTGAATGAATAGCCATAACTGGATCGATGTCAATATAGTCAAACCTTGATGCCATGTTTTTTAGCAATGATTTTGCTATATCTGCTTTTAATCAGGCAATGTTACCTAAGCTTAGTTACCCATTTTAAGAGAGGCAGTGTTTCTGTATTGATTCTCATTGTGCTGTTTCTGTAACTCATTGAGCACGGCAGAAGTGCCAAATGCAGTGTCATATCTAAATTATCTTTAACATATGCATATACAAATCCTGAGTCGTTAGTTCTGACCAAGTAGGCAAGCATTTCAAATAAGTTGGGTTGCCAAAGATTCATTCGCTTTCTAACTGGGGCCTAGTTGAGTTTACAATTGGTGTCCTCCTATATCAGTGATGGCTGTTGCCCCAGATGTTGACTGCTGTGACTATTCCCATGTCCAGGGTTGCCTTTCAGAACCCACTCCAGAAATTAACTAGTCTAGACATCTAAATGCTGCCCAGGTTAACCCTGTAATAGACAAGCCTGATACCTGATCACAGGTAGGAGCAGTGTAGAATCAGGCACTGGGAATCAGTGATTGATCACAGGTAGGAGCAGTGTTGAACCAGGCACTAGGAATGCACAGAAATTACCAGCAGAGGATCTGGAAAGTTCACATTCCTTGCATTCCCCTCTCTGCCCCTTTCCTTATGAATGACCTTGCTCCTTTATTGGCCAACTCTGTGTTGGGTCCAAGGCAGGAATGATGCTCTCTGCAGCTGTGGAGCATTCACATAGAAGCCTCTTTGTGCTTCTGTTAACCAAGGAAGAGCTCAGCGACTCTCCATTTGTCCTGATTGGCAGATGTTCGGATCAGAGCCCTCCGGCAAGAAGGGGACTATTTTGAGAAAGTGGTAATTTTTTTTGTATCGAAATAAGGATGTAATGATGATAAAAGTCATGAATTCAGGTGTTAAATTGTTTTAAGTGTATTCTGATGGATCCATGCACACTGCAGTTTTGGAGATTTTCAGTTTTGCTCATGAATTGAATTTAGATCAATATGTACTTTAGCATCAGCAACATGTGCATCCTAGGATTATGACTCGAAGCATTGTAAAACTTAGATAATTGAAAGTCAGAAGCAAACTTTGCTGACTAGAGAGTGAACATATTGGGCTAGTTCAAGAGAGCTTTTCCAGTGAAGTTTCATGAGAAATATGTTCTGCTCTGTGACCATTATCTACTTAAACATTTCAAAAAACAGAACAGTTTGACAGCATCATTTCATGGAAAGAATTGATATGCTGAAAGGACAGATGCCAGCTTCTAAACATCATTAGAGAGAAGTATTTGATCTGACTGGATTGAATTTTACTGTGCAACTGGGTTTTAAAGAACTTAAAATTCCAGGAGAAGTGCATTTAATTTTCTCCATGAAATAACTTTTATGTTGGGAGAAGGTGGGGAGCTGGTGTGCATGTGTATATTTGTGTATCTAATTTTAAGTCAAAATGGCATGCAACAATTATGGTCCATTAATAGAATCTTTCAGTACTTTGCCATGTGATATCTATCTGGTTTGACAGATTCCTGTGGGACCAATTTCAGACCTACTCATAAATGTGTCAGTCATGGTTCCTGGATTATATTATCTTCATTAGTGCAAACACAAATGTTTTTCTGCATTTTACATGTGGGTGTCCTGAAGGTGCTGAGTTCCTCCGTTTTCCTCTCTGTTCTCCGCTGTCCGGTGCAGGGCCGTGCGTAGATTGTTGCCAAGAACCCTGTTCCTAGGCCTCCCGGATTATCATACTTGTCAGTGAATTATCCCACAGCATGTGGCTATGCCCTCTTCTTCCAAATCATGGAGACCAGGTACTACATGGACTCCCACTTGAATTTAAAATTGCCAGCCCTCTGGTCAACTCCCTCCCTCTATGACCTCCTGCACCCTTCTGTCCTCCAGGAATGTTGCATTCCTCCGATTCCAGCTACCTGAACATGGCCAGCATCTTTTGTCCAATGGTCAACTTTTGTGCCTTTTCCTATTTCAATCCAAAGCTCATGAACTCCTTTCTGAATCTTTTCATGTCTCTTTCTGCATCTCAAAATACTCCCTAAAACATACATCTCTGACATCACTTTAGTCATCTGGCCTAATGCCTCCTGGTTCACTCGGGTTTTCTCGTTATGACCGCTATGAAGCAACTTGGGACATTTTATAACATGAATTTCAGTTGTTGTGAAGTGGCACTATTTTGCAAATGTAATTTATATCCTAAAATGATATACAAGAGGGGTGAACAGGCACTATTATGTATTGTGAAAATATCATTTTTTCAAATGTTAATATTGTGTTCTTTCACTCAGTGAACTCAAAATCTGTAATGTTTGTATTTTATATCATGAGAGCTGAAAGAAAAGTCTAATGTCCCCAGAGACTTGTTCTTTACTTATTTCAATGAAATACCAGATTTCTGAAGTCACACTTCTCTTATTTTGTTTTGGCAATTTTACAGACTCCAAAGTGTCAAAAAGACACTGCAAAGTAATGAAAGTACTTGGAGCCCAAAGTCATAGCTTTTAAGCCAATAATGAAGAGGGTGTGCATTTTAATATAGGCTTTGGAACACTGGGGAGCCTCTTGCCCTGAAGGAATACTGAGGATTAGATTGTGTTGATCCAATGTATTTTTTCACACAGATTTCTTTTTGTACTAGAAACTTGTTTTTGTCTGACTTTGCTGCCCTGATGCAGTGCAATAAGAGGCTGTTGTGTGGCTGGTGATTCCAGTGGCACTTTGCCCTATTTTACAATGAAGTGGAGCTTGTGAAAACTCCACCACCAGCATCTGAAGCCAGATTCCAGGAACGTGAGACCTGTTAAGAAGAACTGGGAGCAGGAGGAGGGCCTTTAGCCTTCATCGTATAAAAGGAATCATTAATTCATCCCCCTAATGCTGTGCCTCAAAGAATTTTGAGCTTTTCTATGTTCTTTCATAGGATGTAGATGCCACTGGTAAGGTCAGTGTTTATTGTCCATCCCTCACTACCCTTGCACTGTGTGGCTTGATTGGCCCTTTCAGAGAGTTCGGAGTCAAATACTGGCTGGACTAGATAGGGCAGGAAACCTTGATGATCCAGGTAGGTTTTTAACAACTGTTGACAGTTTCGTGGTCATCGTTATTGAGACTAACTTTCAGTTATGAGTTTGAATAACACTAAGTGCCATGATGGGATTTGAACCTTAGCCTTGGGATTACTAGCTCAGTGACATTATCACCAAGCCAACATCTCTCCCCTTACTGCTGTGCACTTTTCTGAGAACGTAGGAATAGGAGCAGGCTATTCAGACTCAGGCCTGTTCTGCCATTTAGTGAGATCATGGCTGATCTGTGGCCTAACTCCAATTACCTGCCTTTGGTCCATATCCCTTAATACCTTGGCTTAGCAAAAACTATCCACCTCAGATTTAAAATTAACGACTGACCCAGCATCCACTGCTGTTTGTGAATGAAAGTTCTTAGCATTTACCACCCTTTGCATGTGCAAGTGCTTCCTAACATCTCTCCTGAACAGTTTGGCACTAATTTTTAGACTACACCCTTAATTCTGAGAAAAGTTCAGTCTCAATGCCCACTTCCTCTGTCCAGGAGACTTCATTTGGAGTGGACCCTTTTCTTCTGTTTTCCATATCGTACTTTCGTCGAGAGACCTCCTTCAGGCATCTAGCCCTCATTGGACCTTTCTACTATCATAACATTGACCACCTGAATTTATTGCTCCCCTTATTTGATCTACTTTGTCCTTCTCTGAATTTGCAGCCATTTGATTGTCTCTGGTTTACTTCTAACCCATTGAATCCCAACTCTCATTCAAATCACTGTCAATAATGATCTTGTTATTGGCTAGTGAACTAACCATAACTTGTAGAGTGTCATCCCACAGAGTCTCCAAACTCTGTACAGTTTACTTCTCCCTTCCTCCGAAGACCCGCAAAAAACTGCTGTGGTAGACCAATTGTTTCAGCTTGTCCCTGTCCCCACAGAACTAATTAATTCCTGTCTCAACTCTATATATATTTTATTTATCTGAGCGACCTCTCTTCAACTCATTCCTGGTCCTGACCCAGCCCTTAAACCTTGGCCATTCAGTCCCTCTACATCTCCATTCCCACTAGGACATCCTGAGTGAAACTGATCCTTCCTTGAAAGGGTGCCCAACAAATCCTTATCCACTGCCCCACTCCTCTACCTGTCAAAACATATTCTTACATTAACTGACTTCGCCTTGATTTCCAATCACTTTGTTCGGGTTATTGGTGTTATCAAGAGATTTTATATGGGCCCTAGCTATTGCCTCCCTTTTCATTGTTTGTTCCAGCCTGACTCAGGCTCATCTTTTTTTTGTCCCGTACATTAATGACTCTCTGTCAGTGCTATTTCCTGATCTTGGCCCCATTGTGGAAACTTAAATCAATTTTGTTCCAGTTTCTACCCTTTTCTCACCTCCCATGAGAGCCAGGTAATGACCACCATCCAGATCAGTGTCTTTGTTTTTTTTGACAGATTTCCCTCAGAAGAGTAGGACTGTCAGGGCCCTATGCCAATTGCACTCCAACCTCTTATTTCTAGCTCTTCTGCTTTCAGCTTTTTCCCTCTTTCCCAGAAACTGTGTTGACTTTCAATGGACAATTCTCCACCGTTTCCACCATCTCAGTGCGATTGCAGCATCAAGGTTAACATCTGTCTCCCTTTCCCCTCTGATCTCTTCCTCTTTGGTATCCTGGTCCACTCAATTGCCCCCCATTTCCACATCCTTCCCTTTCCCACAGTTTCTCCCTGTGCAAGTGCAGGAACGCTTGGGATTAGATTTTACAGTTTTGAATCAGGACAAATGGAAAGTGGTGACAGCTGCCTGTATTCCCGACTTGCTGACTATTTTCTGAAGAAAAAGCGGAGGTGGGGGGGAGGTAAATGGGAAAGTGAAGTTACCTGCCATGATGGTTAGGGTGTTTTGAAATTCTTAGGGAGTTTAAAAGCTCACCTTCTGACCTCCTGTGGTTTTGTTGTGATGTTCCCTGAAGCTGATGAGCTGCAGCCTGGTGCACATGGGAGTGGTAGCACTGGAATAGTTCTTTTTATTGCAGAAAATGACAGTTCACATCAGTAATAAAACTTTAATGTCCAAACTCTCCCAATTGCATATTCTCTGTTTGCCTTGACCACTTTGAATTTGAGGAACTTGTCTGTTTTGAAAACTGCACACATATGGCGCCCAGAGCGATGGCTGCTGATTCAAACCATTATGTGACTTGCTTCCTTTGTGTCACTGAGATCACCCCTTGCCCTGTCATGCCCTGGTCACTAATACAATCCATGTTTCGCAACATGTTGGAGATGGAGTGGCAGTGCAGCCCAGAATCAATGTGTCTCCTGATTTCCACTTCCCATAGGTAAATCTAATCCCGGGCCTTTTACTTCCTCTATCCCACCATCCAAAGTCCCAGTCACTCTTAGAAGGCAAAACACTTACTTACCTGGATGTCTTTACAATTTACTATCCTGTGTTTGAGATAAAATACAGATTGAGTGATAACTGCAGAAGACCTCGTTCATTCTGCAAGTGCAGTAAACTGCACTTCACCTTTTAACTTGGTACGTCATGGCCTTGGAACTTGGAATGATTTCAGATGGTAACTACTGAGGTGGCATGGTGGGTCATTGGTTAGCACTACTGCCTTACAGTGCCAGGGACCCAAGTTTAATTCCACCCTTGGGCAATTGTACAAACTCCACACAGACATTCTTCCTGTGTCGTTGTAAGTTTCTTCTAGGTGCTTCAGTTTCCTCCCGCAGTCTGAAGGTGTGCAGGTTAGGTGGATTGGCCATGATAAATGCAGGGGTAGGGTAGGGGAGTGGGTCTGGGTGGAATTCTGTTTGGAGGGTTGATGTGGACTCGATGGGCCAAATGGCCTGCTCCTATACTGTCGGGATTCTATGGTTCTTGCTTTTTTTTTCAGACAGTAATTGTTAGTAGTTTTCTGCTTTTTTTCATTTATCCCTTGTAGGGTCCATCTTTTATTTCTTCACTTGCCCCAATTCCATCTTTTCTCACAATCCACCATCACTTTGTCATTTAATCTTGCACTGTATCACAGCCCTTCCCTTCAGTCCTGACTTTTGTGCCCTATTTTATCAGTTCTATCACTGATTGATTAACTTCTGATGATTTTGTATGTATAACCTATATATGTCCTGTGGCAGTTGATGGCAAGGCCAGTGTTTGTTGCCCATCGTAAATGCCTCAGAATTCATTGACATGCTCAGTCAATTAAGAGTAAACCGCATTTCTGTACATCTGGAGTCACATGTAGGCCAGACCTGTTAAGGGCAACAGATTTCCTTCTCTAAAAGAGCCTTTGTGAACCAGATCATTGACCAATCATTGACCACCATCGTGGTCACCATGACTGAGGTTAGATTTATATTTCCAGGTCTGTTAATTGAATTTAAATTCCATTAACTACTGTGGTGGCTTTGAGCCCCCATCTCCACAGCCTTTGATCTATTAGCCCAGTAATAATGCCACCACATCATCATCTTGCCAAGATGTTATAAGCATAAACCCTGAACTCCATTTTTCTCATAAGGCTTGTGTGGAGAGGAAACTAGATAAACAGATGGAGGGAAATGAATAGCAGGATAGTATGTTGATAGGGTTAGATGAAGAGGCTTTATGGAGGTTTATGTGGAATGGAAACAATGGTATAGACCAGTTGACTAGCCTGTAACATCTACTATACCAGTTTACTAAAGATTTCTGTGTATACGTTACATGTTTACCTGGTTCCTTCTGAACATTGCATGTGTCTTTACACATTTACGATGCTACAAGTGGTGGTGGCAACAATGAGGTTTGTGGGATCTTTCATTTACATAAAGAGAATCTGATTAGAGGCAGTTCACATGAATAGAGTGATGTCGGTGCCAGTAAGACAGATGAACTGTAATCGGAATGAAGGGGATTCCCCCATGCTTTAACAGAGTAATGTTTTTAAATTCCGATCAGCCCTTCACCCTTTCACATGTGAAAACAGGCCTGTACATTGTACCGGAATCCAGTGGGTAACGATAAATTGCAGGAGCTCCCTGACTTACTGGGCATAGAATCTACACAAGACAAACAGACCATTTGGCCCAAGTAGTCTATTCAGACAGTTGTGCTGCACCTAAGCCTCCTCATAATCCTCTTTGTAAAGCCTGGCCTCCATATCCTTTTATTCCTTTCTCCCGCATGGTGTTATCTAGCTTCTCCTTTAATGCATGTATTAAGGCCCTACAGATAGATGGCTGCATTGAATTAGTACTATTGTTTTCTGGTAGATGTTCTATCTTGGCATGCTGAGGAAAGCTGGTGAAGTCCAGACTGCACTGTATTCAGGCAAAGACTGACCTAATGAAAAGGAAGAAAAACAATCTTCCAGTGGAAGTTGTAGCATAGCTGGTCTGTTGTGTGAATTGGGGTTGTGCGAGAGATAGGCCTTTCCTGTATCCCAGGCACCAGACAGTGGAAGGAAGACCGGCACCAGGACGAGTTAATGTGATGGATAGGGACAGCGGGTCACTGAGCCAAGCTAATTGGTGTGCAGCCATTAAATGATTTCAAAGTACTGATGCTTGGTTGCAGTTGACATTTCCCGCAATCGTCCAAACAGGATGACGCAGTGAAAGACATGAATTTTTGACAAAATCGATGCTGTATGCTTTCTTATTACAACAAAACCGTGCCTGCTTGTGTGAAGAAGCCGTTCATTATGTGTATACATCCTTGTGTGTGTATCTGTATATACATATGTTGCTGTGTGTATATGCTTCTCAGTCTTTCAAAGCTTGATTTCCGGACAGATCAAAAGGATAAAGGTCAAAGGTGAAAGTCCGTTACATTGTGAAAATCAATCACAAGTTAATTTGGCTGAAATAGTGAATGAATCTGACCCAGAGTAATGATCATTGTACAATTACAACAAAGCAGTAATTACTTTATTATCAGTTGGTAATTAAAATTACTATTCATAAGACCAAGTGTGTAAACACACAACCGTCATAAAAGCCTCCAGTTTAATCTTCAAACCTAACTGGTTTTTTGGGCGACATTTTTTCCCAGACGCACAGATGTCAGTTCACTAATTAATAGTGAGCTAAAAATACATTTCTCGTGTTTATTTTGTTGTTTCAACAACATCAGCAGCCTCTTGAGGAACAGGAAGTGAAAAGCTGGTTGAAATGCATACAGCAGAATGTTCAGGAGCTCAGAGTTCAATGACAGACAATTATCTATTTTGCAGCTGATTAACATTTTTCTGCATTATATTTCAGCGCCTGTCATAGCTTTAAAAAGACTAGGGTGGGGTGTGTTGGGGGGAAGAAACATTGAAATCAGGAAGATGGCAGTTTAACCAGAATCAAACTTAAATAGAGAGGAAGTGAACTCAAGCACTTGATGTAGTGGTTTAGATTATTGAAGGTACATAATCAGTTATATCCTCTGAGTAATGTCACCGGAAATTTATCCTCTTATGGTTTTACAAAATTTGGGGAGCATGAGCAAGTTTCACAGGAAAATCCCAAGTGACTCAGTTTGTCACCTCAGCACCAAAGCAGAGTTTTCACTGTAATTACTCCCATCGGTTAGCTTTCAGAATTTCCTTTTTTTTAAACTGTTGTTATTACTGAAAGATTCATATTTGCAATGTCATCACAGTGAGAGAGAGTTCGAGACTTGCTGTCACCAGATGGTTAGCATGAGGTGCTGCTGATTTCCACTTGCATTGCAGATGGTTGGGAGTTTCTGAAGGCCATCCTTGTGACTGGCAAACAGAGTGCATGTGTTCTCCGGCTTTACTAACCCCCACCCACCCTCCTCCACACCCCTTTACACATTGGAAAAATGTATTTCTCGTCCTGTCCACCAGACAAGAATGAGTGAGTCAATGCTGCTATTTTTAATCCACAATTTACTGCTCCCAGGTCCTGCACTCAGCTGACTAAACCGTAATGTGATAGTATAAGGTCGCAGCACTTAGTGAGGAATATGATGTTTAACAGCATTGAGTTGACCTAGTTCATACCCCTTCCCTATCCTGTTAAGTGTGTGTGTATTATTGTAGTGGGTTATAAGTATTTTTAATCAATTTGTTCAGAAGTATTATTCAGTATCAGGTGTGACTTGAACTCAGGATCTCTTCTGACCCTGAGGTAGGAACACTATCACTGTGCCTCAAGAGCTCTGAAGTGGGGTATATTGTAGTGACTCTTAGCTGCCAATTCAACAGCTTGATTTAGAAGAAGCATTTGGATTCAATCACCTTTTATTATTTGGTTTCTCTTTTATGCATATTTGTGCTGCAAGCAGTAAGTATATAAACATGGATTTACTATTTTAGCAAGCTCAAACTTACTCATGAGTAAAATCTCTCCCTTCATGAATTGGGGCTTGTCTTGTCTCCATCATAACCATTCAACTGCCTATGTACGTCCAACATTTGTCTCTTGCACATTCCCTAATTCCTTTGTCTCACCAATGGCAACTGTGCCTTAATTTGTTGAGGCCCTAAACTCTGAAATTTCTTGCCAATACCTTTCCACCCATCATTCTCTCTATCCTCCTTGAAGATTTTGCTTAACCCCGCTATCTTTCACCAAGCTTTTGGTAATTTCTCCTAAAATCTGCTAATAAGACAGTGTCAAATGCTTTGGCGAAGCGCTTTGGGAGTTTTTTTGGTGTTAAGGGTGCTATGCAACTGAAAGTAGTTATTTTCCAAAATGGACGTACTAAGAGCCTCTCTTTCACATTGGAAACATAATCAAATCAATAGTAAAAGGCAGGGTTCCCATTAGCAGTGTGACCTCAACGTTGACCACATTTGCCTGCCACGAATTACATTAAACATTATCTGTCATTACTCATACAGAGTGTAATTAAAACTATGAAACCAATAACAGAGCCCTTTTATTCTCCTCTTCACCCCCACAACATATCTCTCCTGTTACATTATTAGGCTCACCATCCCAATTGCCTCTGAGAAGGTGGTAGTGAGAGGCTGCACACCCACAATTTGATTGGGAAGGGAGTTTCACAACTTTGACCAGGACACACTGAAGGAAAGATGACTGCTGTGACTTGGAAGGGAACCTGCAGGTGGTGTTGGTGTTCTCGTTTGTCTGCTGCCTTTGTCCTTCTAGGTGGTAAAGGTCTCCAGATTTGGAAAATGCTATCTGAAGACTGTTGCTGCAGTGCATCTTATAGATGGTACTTACTACTACTACTACTACTACTACTACTGTACATTGGTGATGATCACAGTAAATGTTGAAAGTTGTGGATGGGATGTCGATCAAGTGGGCTATTTTGTCTTGGATTATTTGTTGAACTTTAGATATTGTCCTAATTTACCTGTTCAGAGATGTCACTACCTACCTCTGGACCAGGTGGGATTTGAACCCAGGTGTTCTGGCTCAGATTTAGGGACACTAAGGACTCTTGTAATGTAGTGGCAATGTTGGTGTCTGACCTAGATCCAAGAGTGCCTCTATTTGGACATAGTCCCTGCTTCACTGTAAGCCACAGTCACAGGCAGCAGAAGTCAGGTGTGGGTGGAAAATGAACAGATGCTAAGAGTTCCAGCCCACCTACATCATTAGATTATCCTGGAATGTATTCTAAATGCACACAGGCCAGTTGGTGCTTCGAGTACTTCACTTTATTTTAAATGGCTGAGAGAGAGAAAGAGAACGGAATGACTAATAGTTTCTGACCAGAAATAATAATGGCGAAACAAGATGCTGAATTTGACAACTGCTGTTAATTTAATTTTCAAAAACTCGGACACACACATGGTCTGTACCAGTTGCGCCTTCAATTAAACTGTCTAAAAGTGGGAGTTGTTTGCAATGTTTAACCCTTTATCATAACTGCTTTTTTCTGTGGCTTGAATGTTGCAGTATATGTGACACTGTAATGTGAAACAGATTTTTCTGTGTTTCCTGACAAACTAAAAAAGAAGGATCTCTAATTGCTGTGTTTTATGACTGGGGTTTTGTAGAACAGCCTGCAGTTGTGCCTATTTGGTACCAGGATATATTCAAAATGGGGTCTGATTACCACCCCACCCAAACAAAAAGGAAATGAGGTTACACTGCAGCTCAGGTACACACAGCCATCCCAGCATCATTTCTCATATGGCATGAAGTGACCAACCCCAGATACAGGGAGGAGGACAAACTCAAAGCAGTTTTACCAAATTGTTGATTGGAGGTGAATGTCAGTAGCAACAGGAGCTTGCACCTTCGACGTCCCTCCAATACAGCAAAACATCCCAAGCCCTCTCATTTAGGGTGTAGACCATAAGAATATAACATATAACAATTGAATTCAGCCCATCCATTCAATCATGGCTGATATGTTTCTTAACTCCATTTTCCTGCCTTCCTAACCTTTCATCCCCTTATTAATCAAGAACATATCTATCTCTGTCTTAACTACACTCAATGACTTTGCCACAGAATGCTTTAGAGGCCATGAATTCCACAGATTCACCATCCTCTGGCTGAAGAAATTCCTCCTCCCCTCAGTTCTGAAGTCTTGCCCAAAGTTGACTGGAAGACATTCTGCCTGAGAGAACAGAACTACAGCACAAGAGAAGACTGTTTGGCCCATCAAGCTTGTTCCTGCTCATTGAAGGAATTGTCCAATTTATTCCCACACATATCTTTATGTCCAATTGCCTTTGAAAGTTGCAATGGAATTTGATTTCATCGTCTTTTTATCTACATTCCAGATCTTAACAACTCTTTGTGAAGGAATTTCCCTTCATTTCCTCTCTAGCTTCTGCCAATTATTTAACATTTCTGACGAGAGAAAATAGTTTCTCACAGCTTGCTCCTGTAAAGCCCCCTCCTCATTTTGTATGCTTCATTTAAGTTTCCCGCGACTTTTCCACTTGAAGGAAAATAATTCCAGCCTTTTCTATCTCTTTACGTCATTGAACTGTCTCATCGCTGCTGTCATCCTAGTAAATCTCTGCACCTTCTCCTCACATCCTTCTGAAAGTATGGTATTTCAAACTGCACACAACACTCTCATTGAAACCTGATTTCATGGTTTAGAAAGGTGAGCATGATTTTCTTCTTATATTTGATGTCCCTGTTTACAAAATCAAGTGCCCCATTTACCTTCCGAACAGCATTATCAACTTGTCCTCCTTCCCTCCAATGATTTGTGAATATGCACTCTGTGCTGTTTGGACAGTGGAGTGGAGGCAGTGTTCGTGGGCAGTTAAAACTGGTTATCTTGGGCTTTCATTAGGTGAGCCACCTGCAGGTTACAGAGTCATAGAGATATACACCAAGGAAACAGACCCTTCGGTCCAACTTGTCCATGCTGACCAGATATCCAAAACCAATCAAGTCCCACCTGCCAACACCTAGTCCATATCCCTCCAAGCCCTTCCTATTCATATACACATCCCAATGCCTTGTAAATGTTGCGATTGTACTAGCTTCCACCAATTCCTCTGGCAGCCCGTTCCACACATGCACCACCTTCTGTGTGAAAAAGTTGCCCCTTAGGTCTCTTTTATGTCTTTCCCCTCTCACCCTCAATCTATGCCCTCTAGTTCTGGACTTCCCCAACCCAGGGAAGAGACCTTGTCTATTGACCCTATCCATGCCCCTCATCCCTCAGCCTTCGAAGCTCCAGGGAAAACAGTCCTAGCCTATTCAACCTCTCCCAATAGCTCAAATCCTCCAACCCTGGCAAAGTCCTTGTAATTTTTTCTGAACCCTTTCAAATTTCACAACATCCTTCCACGAGGAAGGAGACCAGAATTGCATGCAATATTCCAAAAGTGGCCTAACTAATGTCCTGTACAGCTGCAAAATGACCTTCCAACTCCTGGACTCAATACTCTGACCACTAAAGGAAAGCATAACAAATGCCACCTTCACTATCCTATCTACTGTGACTCTACTTTCAAGCAGCTATGAACGTGCACTCCAAGGTCTCTTTGTTCAGAAATACTCCCTAGGACATTACCATTAAGTGTATAAGTCCTGCTAAGACTTGCTTTCCCAAAATACAGCACCTCGCATTTATCTGAATTAAACTCCATCTGCCACTCCTTAGACCATTGGCCCATCTAATCAAGATCCCGTTGTAATCTGAGGTAACCTCTTTTGCTGTCCACTATAACTCCAATTTTGGTGTCATTTGCAGACTTACTAACTGTACCTCTTATCCTTGCATCCAAATCATTTATGTAAATGGCAAAAAGGAGAGGACCCAGCACTGATCCTTGTGGCACTCCACTGGTCACAGGCCTCCAGTCTGAAAACAACCCTGTACTGGCACCACCCTCTGTCTCCTACCTTTGAGCCAGTTCTGTATCCATATGGTTAGTTCTCCCTGTATTCCATGAGATCTAACCTTGCTAACCGGTCTCCCATGGGGAACCTTGTAGAACACCTTACTGAAGTCCATACAGATCACATCTACTGCTCTGCCCTCATCAATCCTCTCTTACTTCTTCAAAAAACTCAATCAAGTTTGTGAGACATGATTTCCCATGCACAAAGCCATGTTGACTATCCCAAATCGGTCATTGCCTTTCCAAATACATGTACATCCTGTCCCTCAGGATTCCCTCCAACAACTGGTCAACCACTGATGTCAGGCTCACTGGTCTATAGTTCCCTGGCTTGTCCTTACCACCTTTCTTAAATAGTGGCACCACGTTAGCCACCCTCCAGTCTTCTAGCACCTCAAGCACCTCACCTGTGACTATCGATGATACAAGTATCTGAGCAAGAGGCCCAGCAATCACATCCCTTGCTTCCCACAGAGTTCTAGAGTACACCTGATCAGGTCATGGGGATTTATCCACTTTTATGCGTTTCAAGACATCCAGCACTTCCTCCTCTGTAATCTGTACATTTTTCAAGATGTCACCATCTATTTCCCAACATTCTATATCTTCCATGTCCTTTTCCACAGTAAACACTGATGCAAAATACTTGTTTAATATCTTCCACCATCTCCTGCAACTCCACACAAAGGCCACCTTACTGATCTTTGAGGTGCTGTATTCTCTCCCTAGTTATCCTTTTGTCCTTAATGTATTTGTAAAACCCCTTTGGATTCTCCTTAACTCTATTTGCCAAAGCTATCTCATGTCCCCTTTTTACCCTCCTGATTTTCCTCTTAAGTATACTACTACTATCTTTATACTATCCTAAGGATTCACTCAATCTCCTGTCTATACCTGACATATGCTTCCTTCTTTTTCTTAACCAAACCCTCAATTTCTTTAGTTATCCAGCATTCTCTATACCTACCAGCCTTTCCTTTCACCCCAACAGGAATATCCTGTCTCTGGACTCTTGTTATCTCATTTCTGAAGGCGTCTCATTTTCCAGCTGCTCCTTTTACCTGCAAACATCTGCTCCCAATCAGCTTTTGAAATTTCTTGCCTGATACCATCAAAATTAGCCTTTCTCCGATTTAGATCTGATCTATCTTTTTCCACCACTATTTTAAAACTAATAGAATTTTGGCTGCGAGCCCCAAAGTGCTCCCCCACTGACACCTCAGTCACCTGCCTTGCCTTATTTTCCAAGAGTAGGTCAAGTTTTGCACCTTCTCTAGCAGGTACAAAAGCATACTGAATCAGAAAATTTTCTTCTCTACAGCAGCTCCTCAGCCACGCATTCATCTGCTCTGTCCTCCTATTCCTACCCTCACTACCTTGTAGCACCAGGAGTAATCCAGATATTGCTGCTCTCCGTTTTAAATTCCTGTCTAACTCTCCATACTCTCCCTTCAGAATCTCATCCTTTTCCCTTCTTATGTCATTGGTTCCAATATGTACAATGACCTCCTGCTGGCCCCCTCCCCCTTGAGAACATCCTGCACCATCTCTAAGGTATCCTTGATCCTGGCACCAGGGAAGCAACACATCATTCTGATTTTTCGCTGCTGGCTACAGAAACATCTGTCTGTGCCTCGGACTAGGGATTCCCCGAACTCAATCAATCTCTTAGAACCTGATGTACCTCTCATTGCATTAGAGCCAGTCCCAATACCAGAAACTTGGCTGTTTGTGCTACATTGCCCTGAGAATCCATCACCCCCTACATTTTCCAAAACAGCATACTTGTTTGAAATGGGGATAGCCACAGAAAACTCCTGCACTACCTGCCCACCTCTCTTACCTTTCTGGAGTTAACCCATCTATGTGACTGTATCTGTGACTTTTCTCCCCTTCCTATAACTGCCATCCATCACACCCCCTTGCTGTTGTAAATTCCTCATTGCCTGTAACTATTGCTCCAGCCAATCCATTCCATGTGATCGGATTCACAACCAACGGCATTTATTGCAGATATAATCCTCAGTAACATGTGAACTCTCCCTAACCTCCCACATTTGACAAGAAGAGCATATCACTCTACTCAGAGCCATTTTTGTTTCTTCCAATCTGCAGACCCAGAAAATAGACACGTCTCATTCCTCTACAAAACCCTGCTCCAGGCTAACTTAATACTTATGGCTTATATTTTTAAGTTTAATCAAGAAGCGGATCTCAATAAAACATATAAGCAAGAAAGAACCCACTCTACCTACGACTGCAGACTTACAGCAAGACCCCAAGGCCACACTTAAAATTATTCAAGTATCTGTTTCTGTGCTGTGGCCTCTTCCAAACAGGTTCCTCCAAAATCAGTTGTGAATTTCACTGTTTGTTAATTTTCCTAAACACACTCCGGTGATCATCGATACATGCATTCAACGGCAAAAACTGTATTTCCACAAGTTCACTGCTGTGTCAGTTAGCAATGTGGGTTTTTTTTTCTCTCTCTCTCCACCTCACCTCTCTCTCTATCTCTCCATTTCTCTCTCTCTCTCTCTCTCTCTGTCTCTCTCCTCCACTGACCTGACTCTGTGCTGCTTTTGTCTGTTTCTCTCCCTTTTAAAAGTGCCATGTGATATTGGGCAGCAATTGTTGTGCTGTAGAGAAGATGGACAGCATGGTGACAGTGGTTAGTACTGCTTCCTCACAATGTCAGGGAGTTGGGTTCAATTCCAGGTTTGGGTGTCTGCATAGAGTTTGCACATTCTCCTTGAACCTATTTTGGGGCAAAGACCATAACTTGTGAACCTTCACTGGGAGAAAGACTGTGATCCTTGAATCTGCATTGAGACAAAAGCCATGAACTGTGACACTACAATGGGGCTAACTCCATGACACATGAACCCACATTATGGCAAAGACCATTAGCCGTGAACCTACACTGGCGCAAATTCCATGACCTGTGAACTTACACTTCTGTTTGAACAAGGTCGCTTGGTGACACAGTGGTTAGCACTGCTGCCTCTCAGCAGCAGGGACCTGGGCTTGATTCTAATCTTGGATGACTGTGTGAAGTTTGTCATTCTCTTCATGTCTGCGTGGATTTCCATCAAATGCTCTGGCTTCCTTCCATAGTCCAGTGACATGCAGGTTAAGTGGATTGGACATGTTAAATTGACTATAGTGTCCAGGGTTAGGTGGATTGGCTATGGGACGTGCAGAGAAAGGATGGAGAGTTGGTCTGGGTAGGATACATTTTGGAATGTTGGTGCGGATTTGATGGGGCAAATAGCCTCTTTCAGCACTATAGGGATTCTGTGAACACAATTTTCTGATGACTATTTTAGATACTTTTTTCCATCTTGTCATGTTCATCAGCACGTGTGGCTGTGTATCTGAGCCAGTGTAAATAAATACATTTTGAATGTGCTCCATTTTTGCCTTTCTGAAGGTTATGAATCATGATTCTATGGGAGTCAGTGCCACTTCATTAGTTTACCAAACTGGCCTTGTTTTTAAATTTGATAGTAGACTATTTAAACGTGAGGTTCTTCACCTGGGGCACCCAATTTGTTGAGGTACACTACAAAGCAAGGCCTGTGATTTTTTTATGTTTAATCCATTCATCAGTGCAACTTTGCCAGTCCAGTTTTCCCTCATCTAGAACTTAATTTAATAAATTACCAGTCTGTTTTTGAAATTGCCAATGTCTTACACTCCATCACTCTAAAGCAAAAAGCTATCAGCTGCTTTCTCTAACAGGTGCTTTCACAGTTTGTCCTTGTACTGCTCCAGATCAGTGTCAAAATTCAGGTGCCACTGTTTAGAGTGAAGCATGGGATCTTGACTGGATGAAGTATTGGATTGTAAGTCTGTTAGTCATGTTTCTCATCCAGCAGGTCTGCTGGAAAGGTTTGGTTCAGGCTCTGATTTTAAAATGGTGCTGTGGTCTTCTGGTTGGCATAGTAACTGTTTTCTACAGGCACCCAGAAACTTTCTTCAGTTTATTGAGCAGCCATAACAGTGGAGGAATAGGGAGAGAACTCAGCCCCTCAAACCTGTTGGTGACAAAAGTTACAGCAGTGGGGAGAAAGTATGAGTGAAGTCACTTGCACTGTTTGGCAGCTCATCCCAACTGACTGTCTTCAGTCACCAACCATTTACTCATGCTTCCTGGAGGGCTTGCTACTCACTGTGCAGGAACCCTGTCTAGACCTTGCACTAAACACTCCCCCCACCCTCCACCCTTTCAAGTGTAGCCCAGAGAAAGTGGGGCTAATTAAAGCATCCTACGGTGTTTGAATCTCAGTGGATATGGAACAGAGCAGTTTGCTGACTGCAGAACGAGACTTCACAGCAACCAGCTGCTCTTGTCATCTTAGCTGGAGATTGGTTAACTTGCACTGAACAGAGATCAAACCTGCAATCATCCTGCTTCATTACCTAGTGTCTCGCAACAGGGTGCATTCCCTTATCATAAAAACTGCAAAAATAAACTTTCAACCTGAAGTCAGTTAAGCAACTGTTTGACAGACAGGTCCAAAATACATTGTTTTGAAATGAATAGACTTGGGGCACTTCAGTTTGTTTTAAAAAAGCACATGCAGTTATCCCAATGGTCCAAATGGAAGTTTCAAACCTGCTTCTAGATTTATATTGAGACCAGGGTCCCAATGCTATAGAAACATCACAGCAGCATTAAAATGTGAACAGGTTTCAGTTCAGCATCTAAATTCATGAAGCATGGGCCAATTTGGTCTCTTAGCAGCTTCTATCTTCACCATGCATAACAACACCATTCAAACACACCAAAGCGACACTACTGAGAAACTCGCTAACTGGGTGTTACACACTTGCCATTCCCTTCACCGTAGTATATAGAGTATGGGAGAAAGTGAGGACTGCAGATGCTGGAGATCAGAGTCGAAGAGTGTGGTGCTGGAAAAGAGGATGGGACCCAGTGGTTTCCTGGATGTATTTATGCTCACAGCATGGCATAGAATTTTACAGCTGAGAAAGAGGCCATTCTCTCTGCCTCACCTTCCACCCCGCTCCCAGCTCTTCCAATCCTTTATTGAACTCTATCAACATCTTATTTCTCTCTTGTCTATATATCCAGCTTCCTCTCAAATGTATCCATGTTATTTACCTCAACTATTACATGTGGAAGTGCACTCCACATTCTCAGTACTCTTTGTATAAAGAAATAATTTTTGTCTAAAGGGGCTATCGTGAACTTTGTTCAAATGAGTTCCACGGGACATACAAACATGGGCAACTTGGCTCCTCGCGACTGCTCTGCTATTCAACAAGTTCTGGTCTGCTCTGATTGTGGCCCCAACTCTATATTTCCACCTACTCCCAATAACCTTAGATTCTTGACTAACAAAAGAATCAATGTACCGCTGACCTAAAAATATCTAATGAATGGATATCTGGTCGACATGGATGAGTTGGACCAAAGGGTCTGTTTCTGTGCTGTACAACTCTCTGACTCTGCCTCCCCTGCTTTCAGAGGAGGAGAATTTCAAATTCACATGACCCTCTGAGGGAAGGAAGACTCCTAATTTTGAAACTCCGTTCTAGTTTCTCCTACAAGGATATCCCCTAACGAGAGTCCTTAATATCTTATGTTTTAGTAAAATCACCTCTTCTAAATTCCAGTGAATCACAATTATTTCTGAGATGTAATTTTTGTTATATACTGTGAAGACAGATGCAAAATATCTGCTCAATTTATCCATTACTTCCTTATTTTCCATTATTAATTCCCCAGACTCCCTCTTCAGAGGACCAGAACACACTTTACTTGCTCTTTTCCTTTTTAAATACAAGTAGAGACTCTTACTGTCTGTTTTTAATTGGATGTTAATGGTTTCTATCAGCATGGAAGGTTTTTTACACTCCCTCTCTAGTGTAACTGTTTTGAGTGCTTTGTAGTTTGTTTACTGAGTTCTCATTCAAATCACTGAGTGAGGTGTAAGGAAGGGCTGAAGTGAAATCTCTGAAACTGAAGTTGGACTGTACTTTCTGAAGGCAGTGTTCAGCCTGAAAGCTTACTTTGAAGTAACGTAAACAGTATGTTGTAATCCAACAGTTCCTGCATGGAAACTCTCCTCTCCACACACAACTCAATTGAAACTAGTCTCGCAACAGATTCACGTGTTTTTTTTTCTAATACTGCTATATTTGAAATGTGGATAAACATGATCATCCTGCAGAACTGCCTAGATCAAAAACACACTTAGTTGTAATAAATAATGCAGTTGAGTAAAGCTCTGGTCAGTGTGAGCAACTGATGGTTTCTGCTCCTCAAGCCAGTAACCACAGTGTCTCAATGCTCTTTTTTTTTTGTTTGGGAGATGCAAAGATATACCATGTGCCTGACCGTCAAATTGATACAGAAGGCATGGAAATGAGAAATTTGGATGAATTCACTGCCAGTTTTGTGATGCTAAAAATTTGAACAGAGGTTCCAAGTGCATAGGGCTACGTATAAGAATCTGGTAAATGAATAATTTCAGACCTGATATTCGCCACGTGTAGCGTGTAATTCAGAAACAAGGGACCTTGAACCATGGTTTCCAAAGTTCTCAGGCACTGTGAATTTCCTCCTGTCATTTCTAGCTCCATTATTGTTATATCAGGATGGTTGAGGGTGGACTCAATGGGCCTTCCTCTTGTTTGCTGAAACAATTCTGTTGATTATTTGTGGAAATGAGATTAATTTAAATGCTTGTTTACTTCTGAAGAGAGGTTTGAATAATTCTTATTCCTTGGCTTTTCCATATCTGATATCATATGCAGATATGGCTACTCATACAGACAACTTCCTGAGATACAAATCCCTTGTTTTCTGACATGGAAAGAATAAGGCGGTCTATGCTCTTAACTTGTTCCATTCAGTGGATCAGCCAGCAGAAATGTTACCAGAGAAAGTACTCAAGGCTTCAGCACTGAAATTGGTAACCCTGTGCCATTTGTAACTTAACAGTAAGTACCCATGTATTAGGGAATGAACCATGATCAAAGTTTACATGGGCCTGTGCAGATAACAATATCATTGCCAGAAGTATTGAAGAATATCACCTTTTGACTGGCATGGCCATAGATTTAATTCTTATCCTGTTTATTGTTCTCATGATTTGTTTGAATAACTTCTGAATTAAGTGTTCTATTGATACTTAGAAGATGTACTGGAAACTTGCCTCTAACAAAAAAATTGCATTGAATCCAACTGGCTCTGCTTGTAACAGGAAGAGCTCAGTATTTCTGTCATTACTCCATTTCCTCCTTTTTGGGACAGGTTTAACCCTGAGTAGTAGATGAGGGAGTAAAGGAAGATTGCAATTTGAATCAGTTTTTCAAAAATGAAGATGAAATATTTTAAACTTGGAACAGTGTTTTTAAAAAAAATGTTGTTTTCCATGTCTAAATTGTGGGACATAATATCAGTATGCAGCAAATTAGGAGATTGGAGCCAAATATCAATTTTTCTGATATTGAGGAGAGGTCTGTCTATGCTAGAGTGCTTTTGTGGTCACAATGCTTTGATAGGAGGATATTTCCTTTGGGAGATAAGCAACATGTGGCTGAAAACACATGCTAAAAATGGTTTGTCCTGTCTTGAAGTTAGCCGCTTTATTTTGAATATCGATTGTTGATTTCAGCAAAATAGCCACCATTTAAAATCAATACTCCTTAAATTGAAATTCAAGCCAGCCCCAAATCATTGTCACTCCATCTCGAAAGACTGATTTCTAACATTAATGTGATTAATCCCAGGAGCCCACCATACAGAATGAAAATTGTTTCAATTTCCAGTCTGTTGAGAATGGAACATTGTGCTGTTTGATTATTTTTGAGTCTACCAGAGATATGTTCATTTTGTCTGAACAGAAGTTACCCAAGGTTTGTATCTTGGTGGGGAAGCGAGAGGAGGAATCATGAGGGAGGTAGGGAAGGTGTGGAGTTCAACAAAAAGATGAGAATCAGTGCCCTCTAAATCTCTTGGAAGCAGGTTCACTCTGTGTCCAGTGCTAACTGAGATGATCTCTAGAAGAGCAATGCATTGCTTCAGTTTTCCATTCAGTCCATTGGGACTGCTCTGCCATTAAATTAGAGCTTGGCTGATCATCTACATCAATGCTATTTCCCCACATTTTTCCATATCCTGTCGATATCGTTAGTATCCGGTAATTTGTCGATTTCTGTCTTGAATCTACACAGTTATTGAGCTTCCACTGCCCTCTGGCTTACAGAACACCAAAGGTGTTCTGCACCTCAAAAACATTAATTTGCTTTTGAATAGGCTGTTGCCCAGCTTCACCAGAATGATGCTGAGGTTTCAGAGTATTAATTTACCAGGGCATATTGCATAAACCTTGTTTGCATTAATATGAAGACAAAGTACTTGGTTTGCACTTCCTTGTGTCGAGAAGATTGAAGGTCATCCAGTGTGTTTAAAACATTGAAAGGATTTGATTGGGTAGAAAGAGGGAAACTACTTTTCTACTGTGAGGAGATCAAGAATAAGAACTGAGGGTGGGGAGTTGGGGGGGGGGGGGGTGTCACAATGTGGAAATTTGAGCCAAGCTATTTCTGAGTAAAATCAGGAAATATTTCTCCACACAAAAAGCACAAGAAAGCTAGAATTCTCTCACTGAAGAACTGTGTTCAATGAAAACTTTAAAATCTCAGGACTGAGAGTGATAGATTTTTCTTGGGTAAGTTGAACAAAGGGACAAGGTACCGTCAAACTAAGAGTTCATTGAATGAAGAAGCAGGCTGAAAGGGTTAAATGGCCTCCTCCTATTCCTATATGGGAAGGGTGTAAATGTGACTGTTGGCTGGGACAGGGCTTTTCAGGGCAATGATAACTCCCCTTCCTCCTCCAAAATGAGCGGTCTATTGATGACTGATGTCCCAGTCGATGAACTTGTTTGAACATCTGTCAGCCAGCACCCTGAGAGTAGTCACTGCCTGCTGAGGGGAGAGAAGCAGGATAAACTATGCCACATTCAAACAAGGTATAAGTATATATTGTCCTTTTTGGTTTGCACTGTGCAATATTACAAGACTAACACAGTTTCATATCAAAGAAAGACAAACTTGCTTTGATATGGTGCTTTTTTATAATGTCTCAGAGCACTTAACAGTCACTTTGCACACAGCAAGGCTCCACATACAGCATGATGGTCATGAGCAGATAATCCGGTCCTTGTGACATGACTTGATGGGATTCATTCTGTAGTCAGGACATCACAAAGAAACTCTGCTGCTGAGCTTGGAAACCTCCAGCAGCGTGGTGCTGGTGCACTGCCCTGTGAGCCCAGAGTGTAATTTCAACTCCAAAGCCTTTTGACCCTGAGCCAGGAGTGCTATCCACTGAGTCACAGAGTATACAATTCACCAGGACTTTCCTTCCTGCATACTTGTATTCTTGTCGCTTCCGTGAACTTCCAGTGTTGATGGCCTTTGCAGTGGTTGGTTGATTAACTGACTCGAATCTATTGGTGCTGTGAACTCAGACAAATCTGATTACATCTGTCTCAAGGTACATTGCTCCACAACTATGTTTGCAATATTAAAATATCATAAAAATTGCACTTAAAACCATGTGGATTTTCATAATATTTTTACGTAGGTACGTTTGCTGTTCGTATAATGATTAGGGGACACAAAATTGAGGTTTGGAAAGGATGTTTGATGGAAATGTGAAGAAATTCTTTTTTTACGCAGTAAATAGTAATGAGCTGGAACTTGCTGAGCAGGAGAGTGATGGAAACAGAGACAGATCAGTGTTTTCAAAAGAAAACTGGATGGACACTTGAAGGAGATGAACTTGCAAAATGCTACAGGGATAGAGTGGGAAATGGGAATGATTGGATTGCCATATGGAGAGCCAGCATAGACTTGATGGATCAAATGGCCTTGTTCAGTGTGTTTTTCTGAGTCTTGTACAGTAGACACTTGTTGTTTCAACCTTGTTCAGGCTGTGTTATCAATAGTAGCTCAGGTAATAAATATAGAGGGCAACATCATTAAGAATTGTTTGAGTAATGCATTCAATGGAATGACAGAAGCAAAGGCCTTGAATTTGTTTTTGTGAGCTGCCTGTATTTTAAAATTAAGTTATAACAATCAAAACTATATAAACCTGACTATGGACACTACACCTACATTAGAAGCCTAAGTGCTCTACGTCCAAGGGTTGGAAAGGTTAAGAGGAAGGCTTTACAATTTGAAGGAAAGCAACAAAGTAATGTTTGAATATCAAGAAGTTATTTTAAAATGAAAAGTTTGAAATTTTCAAGCAACTTATATATTTTTTTCTTCTCTGGCAGGACATTGCAGAGCTTTGCAAAATATTTAGAAGCTAAACTGCAAAAAATAGACCAAAGGAATTATTTTAATGTTGAATTTGATAAGGAACACACATCGAGCACTAAATGCCTTTCTGTCTTCATGTTTAAAATCAAGGTCCAACCAATTAATTCAATTATGTTTTTTAAATCTGGTGATACTTCTTCTGCAAGAGACGAAACTTTTTTCTGGCTTCTTTTTGACACCTATTGCAAGTTCACTTGGCACCCCACTCCACAATGACACTTTGTGTCCCCACCCCCAATCAATAACAACTGTTCTCTTCCCTGCCCCCAGTCTCAAAGAGAAGAGATTTTGTACACACCATGCCAGTCCCAGAAAACTGCCAGCCATTTTCCTTTCTAGCCATGTCCCTGGGGAAAAGATATCTATAGCTAATCATGTGACCTTAATGAGAAGCATGAAGAAAATGCTGCATTATTAATATTTAAGACATCCTTAATTCTATAGTCTTGCAATCTGAATTTTGGCTCTCTGACCCATCTCCCCCCTTTCCCCATTCCCTCTATTCATATAAATCAACTTGTGTATAAAATATTATTTACTGTACATGGCTGCAGCTGGTTCGAAAAAAAAATTGTGCGCAGTTTGCAATTTCTGCATGACAGAATATTGAGGTGGTTGGAAGTATATGCTAATCATGACTATAAGCCTTGTTTTCTGACCCATAGCTAACACTTTGAGTCACATGAATCTGCAGATGATTCCTGAATTTGAAAAAAGGCAAATTTTCAATTAGCAATTGTATTTAATCTAGATATCTTGTGCAGTTTTTCTTAAATATTTCAGCCTGCTAAAATGAAAAGTACCATTGGTGATAAGCATAGGCGACTAAGTTATAGTGGAGAGTAGGTGGGTGGGGTGTGTGGTTTGAGGGGGAAGAAATATCTTTTTTGAAAGCTGAAGCATGTTGGGATTTGCCAACCATGGACAAAGCAGCATTTTGTTTCCTTGCTCAGTGACGACTTTATTTCCCAAGGACAAACCAAAGGCTGTTGAAATGAGGTTGCAGATGGCCACCGATCGCAACGCTGAGCAGTAATAAAGTCAAGGGGATGGAGGAAATTGAACACTTGGGGCAGCAGGACTTTAGTCAAAATAAAGTGTGTGGGCTGAGGAAAAAAAAGTGAAGGATTAATTAAGCAGCCTCCTGTGCATTTTGTTTGGTTTGCCTCTACTCACTGAGGTATTGTTTCTGAGGATGCTCTCGGTGTACCAGGAGAGTTAAATGTTGCTGGAGTCAAACAAAATGGAATGATCACAGAGCCAACGACAAACTCGGGCACCCTAGGCAAATGTACGTGCTGGCACATGTCCCCACCTTCTTAACTTTAAATGTGATGACTAGGCCTGAATATGATTCAGAGAGAACTTGCCATTTTATCAGATGGAGCCTTTTGAAGTCGCTTGCTATCAGCCAATTTTCATTGCTTAGCTTTGATGGAACAACTGTCTCCTCTTAAGCCTGCATTTTCTAGTTTGTAAAAAATTTCCTCTGGGGGATAGCCTTTTTCTGTCTTCCCTTATGGATGGCTTGATGAACAGCAGTGCTTCCATGTGATTTATATGACATTGTATAAAGCAAAGGAAAATAAAATCAAACTCCTGCTCATCCATTGCTTAATGTTTTCTAACTCAGCAACATAAATTGTTCATTTTAGAAAATTATCCAGCTGATTTCTAGAATGATCTTCTGCATTCTTAACGAAATGCCTCTCCCAAAAAGATAATGGGGAGTGAGAATAAGTAGGGATCTGTTGAAAATAATACTTTATAGTCAGAAAACTTGGAATGATGTCAGAAGCTGCTGGGTTACTGTGAGCAGGTTAAACATTCAGGTGAACTCAGTACTGATTCAGCGTCCGTGATTCTGTGCTGGCAATGCACTGCCCCGTAGTCTTAATTTGTTCTGGTATATCCTGCCAGTGTCCCCGCTAGAGTGAAGCCACCAGTTGTGAGTGATTGGCAAGTTAACACCGCTCCCTAAGTCATCTTGTGCATAATAATTGGAGGTAGAATGCATTACTAATGAGCAAAATACTTGTTACCACACAGGCCTGCTCTGGGCTTTTCAATGCATTTGCGAAGCAGGCTGCTTTTCCTGCTTTGTTACAGACTCCATCGATAAACTTGTCAGCCAGGTGTGGCTGTAAGAGTCAATGATTCCCTTCAAAGAGCGGCTTGGCTTTGTTGTACAAGTGTGTACTTATCAGTGCCACAGGGGCAGAGGAGCAGAATGCACTTAAAAGGAGTCGTTCAGTACAGTGTGCCAGTGGATCAGTTACTGCTATCAAAAAAAATCCTTGTGATGGACAGCTCTCGTGACATGTACAGTAATTTGAGACTTGATCATTTCTTTGTGCATTAGTACTTCAAAAGGGGTGCATACGAAAACAAACTCTGAAGCCAGCCTGGATTAGCATTCAGATATATTACTCTGCCAGGACTGACTGTATCAGCACTGTAACTGATTACCCAGTGCCATATCCTTTTGTATTACACATTGCTTTATACTCTGTTTAGAACTGCACTAACATCCAACAATAACTGAATGCTAAATCATATTTTAACGTCTAGAGTGGGGAATTTGTTCTGTTTACTTCTCACTGCAAACCATTTATAAAATGAGTGTGCATTAGTGATATTATGTTCTTATCATTCTTACCAATACAACTAAATTCAACCTGGTGGTCTGCCACCTCCCAAAAAAAACCTATTCAAGTCCCCAAGACCCTAAAACAAACATTCTATTTTAGGAAACAACTAACTCTAAAAAATATAGTAAGTAACATTTCCACACACTTTCAATTAAATTCTAACAGTGGATTTGTTCTCTAAATTTCATGCCAGCATATTAATCAAGTTCCAACGCTGGATCAGTTTTGTAGAAAAACACACCAACTCTGTAACTGTTTCCTCCTCAACAGAATATTACATAAAAAACTGCAGATGCTAAAAATCTTAAGCAAATACTGAAAATGCTGGAGAAACTCAGCACATCTGGCAACATCTGGGAAGAAAGCGGAGTTAACATTTCAGTCCAGTGACTCTTCTGCAGAACGGAGTATTACATGTTACTTCAAGTGAGGAATTTGGGGAGTTGAAATCAAATAATCACAGTTAACAGCTAACACTTATTTTCATGGAATTAATTCTCTTAAAGGGTCTTGAATCTGTGGAATTTCACTACCCCAGTTATCAGTCGATTTTGGGACATTGAGTGAATTTAAGAAATAAATAACTTTTTAATTATCAATGGGTTGTACGGTTATGCAGAGTGGGCAGGAAAGTGGAGTTTAGGTCGAGATGAGATCAGCCATGATTGTATCAAATAGGGGAGCAAGTTTGAACTGCCTACTTCTCCTAGTTCTTAGGTTCTTTTGTTTTGTACATTGGTCACATGCTGAAACTGCACCATTCAATCCAGCCACTAGTCAACTATGATTAATGTTTGTATTGCTGCAAATAACACCTTTGTAGATAAACCATCTCACTGATGTTTAGGCATTTACTTACTCTGCTGTTGATATCAGTGGCAAACTGTGTCATAAGGGATTTATATTGGCAAATTACAATTTTAAATTGTCTTCAAAGTGAAGTTTGTACTAAATTGCCTTAAGTATGTATTTAGTACATATCAAGTACTTTGAAGCAGTTCAGTGGACATCAAGAATTATTTGACCAGATCTCTGTCCTACTCAGACTGTGCTGTATGTCCTCTGCTGGATGAGTATAATTTTCCTTTGATTAAATATTGGGAAGGCTGAAGCTAATATCTTCAGTTCCCACCACAGACTCTGCTCCCTTGCTGATTGTTTTCCATTTCTGTCCCTGGCAACTGCCTGCAACTGAGCCAGACTGTTCACAGCCTCTCATGTATTTTCCCAGAGACGCTTGTTTCCACCTCTGCAACATCACCCACATGCCTACACATTTCTCCCCATTCTTTTATTGCTGAAACTCCCAACCACACTTTTCCTATCTCCAGACTTGTGTAGTCCAATGCATTCCTGGCTGGATTCCCACATTCTATCCTCTGAAAACATGATGTTATTCCAAACTTCTAGGAGAAAGTGAGGACTGCAGATTCTGGAGATCAGAGTCTAGAGTGGAGTGTTGGAAAAGCACAGCAGGTCAGGCACCATCCGAGGAACAGGAGAATCGACGTTTCAGGCAAGAGCCCTTCATCAGGAATTCCAAACTTCTGCTGCCCATATCCTGACAAATACTGTTCACACATGGCCGCTGTTCACACTGGCTCACACTGCTTCATGGTTAGGCAACATCTCAACCTCTTGATTCTCTTATCCTCTTTTCAATCCCTCTTTATCTCTAATCGTACCAGCCTTGTAACCCTCCTCGATTTTGCAGTCTTCTAATTTTGTCATTTTGGACATCCCCACTTTGTTAATGGAACAAAAATAGAAATTGTTGGAGAAACTCGGCAGGTCTGGCAGCACCTGTGGAGAGAAAATGAAATTAACGTTTTGGGTCTGGTGTGACTCTTCATGTACTCTGTTTTTGTTTCAGATCTCTTCCATTCTTAGTTTTATTTTAGTGTTTTAACTCGACTCTTCTAGCTTTGCCCATCTTAAAGGAGTTTTTTTTTTAGATTACAATACAGCATGGAAACAGGCCCTTTGGCCCAACAAGTCCACACCGAAGCGTAACCCACCCATGCCCCTACATTTACCCTTTACCTAACACTACGGGCAATTTAGCATAGCCAATTCACCTGACCTGCACATCTTTGGACTGTGGGAGGAAACCGGAGCACCCGGAGGAAACCCACGCAGACACAGGGAGAACGTGCAAACTCCACACAGTCAGTCGCCTGAGGCAGGAATTGAACCCGGGTCTCAGGCGCTGTGAGGCCCCCTGCTCCTCTCTCCAACAAGAGTTCCATTCTAACCCCTTCTTGTTCACCATCGTTACTTTCATTTTCTCTCCCAGTATTTGATAAAGTCTTTGCCAAAACTCGCTAGCACAGCCACGTCTCTGTTCTTTGGTGACTGCCTCCGGCTTAGACACACCCAACATGGATTCCGACTGAAGTTTCATCTTTTGTGTTTTGAATTCACCTGGGATCACAGGTACCTCTGTGATAAACAATGCTCCTCAGACAGCTAGTCTTGCTGCATCCTGAGATTCACTCTCACTACCATGTGTCACCATATGCACATTCTTAACCAGCATCTCCTCACAATGGCTCAGGGCTGCATTGCTGCTTAGTTCAACTTCACCCTCTGGTTCATTTAACATGCCACCTCTTCATGTGTTGTGATGAAGAGTCAACAGACTTGAATCATTAACTGCTTTCTCCCCATAGATGTTGCCAGACCTGCTGAGTTTCTCCAGCAATTTCTATTTTTGTTTGATTTCCAGCATCTGCACTTTGTTGTTTTACTTCAATTATTGGAGATGGTGCCTTCAGATGTCAAAGCCCTAAGCCTCTGGAATACCTTCCCAAACTTGGAATCATAGAATCTCTACAATATAAAAGCTGGCCATTGAGCACATCAAGTCCACACTGACCTCTGAAAAGCATCCCATCTAGTCCACACTCCCCCACTCTATCCTTGTAACCCTGTATTTCCCATGGTTAATCCACCTAGCCTGTACATCCTGGATACTGTGGGCAATTTAGTATGGCCGATCCACTAATGTGCACATCTTTGGATTGTGGGAGGAAACCCATGCAGAAATGTGAGAATGTGCAAACTCCACACAGACAGTCGCTCAAGGGCAGAATCAAATCTGGATTCCCGGCGCTGTGAGGCAGCAGTACTAACCACTGAGTCACTTTGCCGTCTCTCTGCTTCTCATTCCTTCTGTAAGATGCTCTTTAAAATTTTGAAGTAATGCAAACACCTAATTGGCAGACATCAACTACCTACAATAGGATTGGATCAGGAAATCTGCTCGAATGAAGATTGCAGTGAATGCAACTTTGAATGTGAAAAATTTATGGAGCATGGTGATAGATTTTGGAGGTCAGAGAGGTTCTCTTTGCCTTGTGCTGGGCTGATATATAGGGATTACCTATAGACTCATGGAGTCATACAGGACGAAAACTGGTCCTTTGGCCCAACCTGTCCATGCTGACCGGGTTTCCTGAACTAGTCCCACTTGCCTGTGTTCAGCCCATATCCCTCTAAACCTTTCCTATCCATGTACCTGTCCAAATATCTTTTAAGTGAAATTATACTTGCCTCTATTACTACTCTGGTGTGGTTTGATTCCTAGGATTTGCCATGGCTGGATTGGGACAGGGAAGTTGATGGTGTTTTGATAAGGTCATTGGACTGGTATTGCAGTACTCCAGGCCATTGTTCTGGGGACAAAAGGCAGAAACTGCTGGCGAAACTGAGCAGATCTGGCAGCATCTGTGGGAGGAAAACAGGCTAAGGTTTTGAGTCCAGTGACACACTTCATCAGGTCTGTCAGTTTCGCCAGCAATTTCTGTTTTTGTCTCTAATCTCCCAGCACCCACAGTTCTTTATTTCAGTCTTCTGGGCACCTGGGTACAAACCCCACCATGTGAATTCTGCAGATTTAAGAGCTAACCATTGGTTGGCACTGTAAGCATTGTTGTAAAGACTCATCTGGTTCACTAATGTTGTTTTGGGAATGGAATATATGGAATTCTTTTATTTGGCATATGTACTTCATTGCAGGAGTGCAGTGAAAAGCTTTTACGATATCTGCTTTATGGCAACATAGTCATAAAGATATACAGCATGGAAACAGACCCTTCGGTCCAACTTGTCCATGCCAACCAGGTATCCTAAATTAATCTAGTCCCATTTGCCAGCACTTGGCCCATATCTCTCTAAACCCTTCCTATTCATGTACCCATCCAGCTGTCTTTTAAATGTTGTAATTGTACCAGCCTCCGCCACCTCCTCTCGCAACTCATTCCATACATACACCACCCTTTGTGTGAAAATGTTGGCCGTTAGGTCCCTTTTAAATCTCTCCCCTCTCATACAAGTAGTTAGGTACAATTCTTAGATACAGCAGACGAATAAAAGTAGTTACATTACTTTACAGAGTTGAAAAATAAGTTAAAAATAGGACATCATTAAAGGTTGACATTAAAGTATGGTAGGAAATTTCAAGTAGGCATTACATTACAACAGCACAGTCCAGGGCCTGCACATGTGTTCTGACCACCCGCGCCAGACCCCAGTCCAACAGCTGTCCTTGCTCCGCTCCAAGCCCCAATCTGCTCCAAACTGGCACTCAGCTGCTCCCAGGTAAGTTCCAGGGCTGCCCTCACCTGGTCTGGCGCACATGTGACTCCAGACCCACTTCAGTATGGCTGTTGCGGGCAATTAAGGATGGGCAATAAATACCAGCCTAGCCAGTGATAGCCACATCCCATGAATTAATGGAACAAATTCTGAGATGTTTTGGAGGTACTTGGTCATTTATAGGATACAATTGATTACTATATAGACAAAAGAGGGTAATTTATCAAAGAAACAGCGGTAATTCATTGGAAGTATGACTTTAAAAGAAAGGAGGAGCTAAGTGCAGTTCACCATATTTGATAAGGGCTGTGCTGTCTGAGACTTCCAGATGAGCTTCCTCCTTGAGGCCACCTGAAGGTGATATTTGAACTGTTAAGATTTAGCTCCGTGACCTGCCTAAACATCTGCAAATGACCCTGTGCCAGATTTTATTTAAAGTATTCCTGTGAAGCACTTCAAGATGTTTTCTGAATTTACAGGCACTATATAAATGCAAATTTTGTTGTGCTAGCAAGGTGACATTTATGTAATAATCCTTAATCATATTTGAGATTGTACTTGTTTGACTCAGTTCCTGAGACTACCTGTTGTGGAGTTTTCTATTCCTACCCCTTGTTTTGATTGCTGGGGCAGGCAGGATTTGGCAGGTAAATGTTTATAACACGCATTCTCCTTTGAAGAAAACTCTTTCTAACTTCCACTTTCTCAGGTTTATTTTATGAATTTCACAGTAAACTTGATGTTGGTAATGCAACGGACACAGCGACTTTATTTTAATGACAGTGATCTTCACAGGAGAGGCTATTATTCCAGTTCTCTCCTTCCATGCAATCATGTCTTGTTATGTGAAAAATGCTCAAAGTCATTTTAGACTAACAACCGATTGACTGAAAGGTGGTTTATTGGATCAGTTTGTTTGAGAGAGGAGAAAGAAAAGCATTCTTTGTATTTGTTCACAAGCAAACATATGAGCTTTCTCCTGTTAAGCTGTCCATATTCCTCATTTACTCTTTTAGTCAGATCGTCTTTCCCATTTTTTTTACAGCACCGACTTTTTTCTTTTCCCTCCTTTGTTCTAATCTGCTCTTTGTCTCAGAGCTATCCAACAATTCCCCAGCAGTGGCCACAGGCTGCTGTAGTCTGCCATTATTGATCAATATAATGAAGCATGTGCTGCAATGATCTGCATTATATCACTGTCAAGCAACGGTAAAGCTGTACTGCACTTGCAAATGTGTTAAATAATACAGTGCACACCAGAACTGCTTTAAGTACAGAGCAGGAGAAGGTGGAAAGGATTCGGTTATACTATTTTTCATAGTCCATTATTAATGCCTATTCACTCTGTCCCTCTGTGTCTGTCTCTCTAGTTTTTTTCAGTCCCACTGCGGGCAAACCCTGAATTAATGGATGAACCACAATATGATTAGCAGGGTGTAATGTGGTCTGATTTATGGAAATTGATCATAGAAATATGATTAATTACAATGTGAAATATCTTGTACTGAGCCTCCTCTAGTCATGGATTTTTAAAAAAAATCATTCATAGAATGTAGATATCAGCCAGCATTTATTGCCCATCCCTAATTGCCCTTGAACTGATTGGCTTCCTAGGCCATTTCAGAGGGCAGTTTAGAGTCAACCACGCTACATATAGGCCAGACCAGGTGAGGATGGCAGATTTCCTTCTCTGAAGGAAGTTAATGAGCCAGATGGATTTTTATAACAATTAACTATGGTTACTGCTGGGAAAGCTTTTAATTTCAAATTCCTCTTTAATAAACAAATTTAAATTCCACCTTCTGCCATGTTGGGATTCAACTTCATATCAATATTGGAACTCTAATGCAATAATATTACCATTATAATGACATTACCTTCTCCCCATGGATATCGATATATATGGAGCTGTATTAAATGAGGTCGAGACACAATATTGTCCATCAGAATATACCAATTAAAGGCAACTGGTGTTTGAAAGATGCAGGTGTATTAGCTTTTCACTGTGCATTTAAAGCATACTGGGTACTCCTGGAAGCTTTGTTGGAGATTTTGAACATAGCTTTCTCGTCAGCAAGAAACTAACTGGGAAATTTCCAAGAAGAGAGGATTATTTCATTCACGAACTATTTCATGTATCTGACTCTCTAGCCATCCATTAAAACTTGTCATTCAGATTAAACACTGCTTCTATCGGAACACTTCTGAAGGACACAGTTTAGACACCAGCTCCCACTAGTGGCAAATCTGTTTAACTGCAGAGAAATGAGGGATTAACACACATTGTCCTATTTTTCTGTTGTTTCTTGCAATCCTTCTCCCCCAAGAGAAATTAAACACTGAAATAAAAGGTTTTTTTGGCTATTAGTTTGATTGTATTCTAGAGCTGGGTGCAAATCAAACCTGGGAATCAGACATGAAAGAATAATTAAGTAAAACAGAAGTTGCTGGAAAAACTCAGCAAATCTGGCAGCATCTGTGGGCAGAAATAGCTGTAAGTCTCGAGTCTGGTGATTCTTCTTCAGAACCGGACTCAAATTGTTAACTCTGCTTTCTCCCCACTAATGCTGCCAGTCCTGCTGAGTTTTTCCAGCAATTTCTACTTTTATTTCAGATCTCCAGCATCTACAGTATTTTATTTTATCAAAGGATCATTACTCCAGTTAGCCTGAGATGCTAAATCCATGAGAAATTTGGTATGATTTGAAACTATTTCAAATTGACATTTTTTTAAAAAAGCAGATGCACAGTTTTGCTTCTGTAAGCACGTGTCTGGAAGACATACAGTGGACTGGATAGTAAGGTTAGATCACATTGGATCCAGAGGAGCTAGCCAATTGATACAAAATTGGCTTGAAGTTAGGATTCAGAACAGTGGTAGAGGGTTGTTTCTCACACTGGAGGCCTATGACCAGTGGCATGCCGCATGGTTCGGTGCTGGATCCAATGCTTTTCTTCATTTATATAAATTATTTGAATATTAATAAAGGAGGCATGGTTAGTAACTTTATTGATGACTCCAAAATAGGTGATGTGGTTGCCACTGAAGAAGATTATCTCCGAGTACAATGGCCCATCTGATCAGGGTTCCATTGGACTGAGGAGCGGCAGATGGAGTTTAATTTAGATAAATAAATGTATTTCATTTTGGTAAGGTAAATCGGGGCTTAATGCTTGGGGCCTGGGGAGTATTGCTGAACAAAGAGACCTAGGAGTGTAGATGATGATTAGTTTGTTGAAGATAGAGTCACAGGTAGATGGTGAAGAAAGAGTTGGGCGAGCTTGCCTTGACTGGTTAGACATTGAGCATAGGAGTTGGGATGTTATGTTGCAACTGTACAGAGCATTGGTGAAGCCACTTTTGGAAGACTGTGCACAATTCTGGTCATCCTTCCTGTTGTGAAACTTGAGCAGGTACAGAAAAGATTTACAAGGATGTTGGTGGGACTGAAGGTTTGAGCTATAGGGAGAGACTATTTCCCTGGAGCTTTGGAGTGACCTTCTAGAGTTTATAAAATTATGAGGGGCATGGATTGGGTGAGTAGCCGTGGTCTTTCTTCCTAGAATGGGGGAGTCCAAAACTAGAAGACAGGTTTTAAGATGAGAGGGGAAAGATTTAAAAAGGACCCTAGGGGTAACTTTTTCACATGTAGGGTGGTGTGTGTATGGAATGAGCTGCCAGAGGAAATGGTGGAGGTGGGTACAATTACAATGTTTAAAAGGCATCTGGATGGGTACATGAATAGGAGGGTTCAGAGGGTAATGGGCCAAATGCTGGCAAATGGATCTAGATTAGTTTAGAATATCTGGTTGGCATAAACAAGTCGGACCGAAGGGTCTCTTTCTGTGCTGTATGACACTGAGTCATTAGATGTAAAAAGATGATCTAAAAGGAAACAGTACTGTTTTTAGCTCAGTGTTGTTTGCCTGCTGTCTTTGAATTCAGGATACTGTTGTTCCTGTACATGTCATATCTGCTGCCAGTAAAGGTGGTAGAAACAGACTGATTATTAACTTTGAAAAGGGAATTGGATAAATTCAGCAGGACTGTGAGAAGTTGAAGAAGTGAATGTAAGTAATTAGAACACAATTTCAAAGCGCCAACACAGGTGGATGATCACCTTCTGTACAGTATGAATATCCACAAGATTCCTGAATGGCAGGGCATGGAGTTTACATTTTTATTCTCCTTTCTACGTCTCTGTTATAAAGTACAGTGAGTCTCCCGAAGGCTTTGATTTGCTGTTTGCCTCAGTGATGGAAATGTGACCACGACACTTTGACAACACAGCAACAACAGTCAGAGACTGATTGATGGTGGCCCAGAAACCAGAGCTAGGTTTAAAAAGAATCTGTCTGATCAATAATGCAAGCTCTATTTTCTCCTGTGATCTTTCATTATTGGTGTTCACATCAATCACCAGTGTAGTGGAATTTGCCAAGCTCAACATATCCTCTTCATAGATGTTGAAGAAAAACACAATTCAACATGTTTCTAAGCCTAAGAACTTTGCACAATGGGAAACCATAAATTATTTGAAAATCCTTTGGTGCTTAAATTAAGTCTTACTAGACCATAATCCTGCTTTCTTGTTAGATGGAGACAACTGGTGGTGGTTTAACCTGTGGGCCACTATACATCCAGTAAGGGAAGAGGTTGAGAAGGAAAGTCCTTCACTGTAACCTCAGCTACTGTTGGAATCAAACATGTGCTTTTGGTATCTCACACTAACCTGCCTTTCCTTCAGTATTGCTGGGTCAAAATCCTGGAACTTGTTTCTTATATCCCAAGGGCTGCAATGGTTCAAGAAGACAGCTCATTACCACCTTCTCGAGGGCAGTTAGGGATATATCGGCAGTAAATGAGCCTGGCCATTGAAGCCCACATTCCATTAATAAATGGAAAAAAACTTACTTGTCCTTCAGTGTGGTAATGGCCATGGATTTGGGAGGTACTACCAAGTTAATAACACGAAAGTAGATCATCTTCAGGTTATTACATTGTTGTTTGTGAGAGAGTGCTATGTGTAAATTTCCTACAGCAGAAACTACATAGCCAAAGAACTTCATTTGCTGTCAAGTGCTAATAGATGTCCTATGGTCATGCAAGGCACTGTAGAATTGAGTGTTATTTGGTTCTGCAGCTGTCTAAAATTGATCTTGTTCTTACTCTTTTTTTTTAATTTCGATCATTGATTGCATCTACCCTCTGCTCAGGACAATACATTAAAGCAAATGGTAACATCCTATATTACTGGTTCCGAAATGATTTGAACCTTGAGCAACGTGCCTCAATTGGTTGTTTCTCTGCTTTTTCATCACCACCCTAATGCTGCTACAAAAACTGAGGTTTTGCCATACAATGGCCCGACTTGGAAGAGCAGCACAGCCACTTGCTGAGCATTTCCCAAGCAAGAAACTGTCTCCCTTAAGGTTTGGGAGGAAGATGATCTAATCTCTCCTGCTGATGTTTCTTCTTTTTAAAAGCATGATTGGGAGTTGGAATCTTGGAATAGAAAGCTTTGAAGAAGAAAGATGATGTCAAAATGGAAGGTTCCTTGGTTCACAAAATCATTACAGCACAGAAGGAGGCCATTTAGCCCATTGTCCTTTTGCTGACTTCGAACATTTCACTTCACGCCATTCTAATGCCTTCTCAGCATGCCCCTGCACGGTGGCTCAGTGGTTAACACTGCTGCCCCACTGCGCCGGGGCACTGTTTCGATTTTGACTTCAGATGACTATCTGTGTGGAGTTTGCACATTCTCCCCGTGTCTGTGTGGGTTTCCTCCAGTTTCCTCCCAAAGTCTGAAGATGTGCAGGTTAGGTGAATTGGCCATGCTAAATTGCCCGTAGTGTTAGGTAAAGGGGTAAATGTAGGGGTATGGGTGGGTTACGCTTCGGCGGGTCGGTGTGGACTTGTTGGGCCGAAGGGCCTGTTTCCACACTGTAAGTAATCTAATCTAATCTAATCTAAATTGCCCATAGTGTTCAAGGATGTGTAGGCTAGGTGCATTAGTCAGAGAAAATGTAGACTAATAGGCTAGGGAAATGAGTCTGGGTGAGGGGATATTCTTTGGAGGGTTGGTGTGGACTTGTTGGGCTAAATAGCCTGCTTCTACACTGTAGGGATTCTATGAATTCTATGAATTATTCCTTTTCAAATAACAAGCAAAATCCTATTTGAACGGATCAATTGAATCAACCTCCATGACACTCATGGGTAGAACAGTCTATGCCCTAACTCATGTAAAGTCACTATGGACTTACAGGACTGTAGGGCTGCTTTCTCATTAGAGAGATTCAGAAAGAGATAACTGGTTTAATGTGAGGGTCACCACGTCTCAGGTGAGGTTGAGAACCCAGGCCCATCATGGTAACCTCAGCTAGGACAGGAATATGGGGAGGTAACAACCTAGTGGTATTATCGCAAGACTATTAATCCAGAGACTCAGGCAATATTTTGGGGGACATGGGTTTAAAGCCTGCCATAGCAGGTGGTGGAATTTGAATTTGATAAAAATCTGGAATTAAGAATCTCATGATGACTACAAACCCATTGTTGGTTTTTGGAAAAACCCACCTGGTTCACTAATGTCCTTTTAAGGAAGGAAACAGCCATCCTTACCTGATTTGGCCTATAAATGACTCCAGAGCCACAGCAAGCTTTGTTTGACTCTTACATGTCCTCTGTGCAGTCAGGGATGGGGATAAATGCTGGACTAGCTAGTGTCACCCTCATCTTGTGAATAAAACAAAATTAAATTCAGTGTAAACCAGCCACCTAGCTAACTGAGCTAAGTAACCACCAGAGCCTTGCCACCTGCTGCATGAACAGCTTTTCCTCCTAACCCTTTTGCTTCATTAAATCTGTACCCTCTTATTTTTAAAGTTTCATGCTTGGCAATATTTCCTCCCAAACTACTCTGTCCAGACTCCTTATGATTTTAAACACTTCTTAAAAATCTTCTCTCAGTCGCCTCCTCTTCAATGAAAGCAGTCTGAACTTCTCCAAATTATCCTCATCCTGGAACCATTAAGGAAATTAATTTATGAAGATAAAGTGTTATGAAGATCTTTGAGGATAGTTTTTTCTCGATTTCCCGAAAATGTGGAGAGCAATTCACAATGTAAACCTGTGCAAAAGTTACAAAGAATTGGTTCCCAAATATACAATAGTACAGAACTGATTTAAATGTGAACAGTTTCAAATAGAAGTGTGAATTCATGGGTCATGGTGTTTGCCCCAGTGTCAGTTCATGGGTCATGGTGTTTGCCCCAGTGTCGGTTCACGGGTCATGGTGTTTGCCCCAGTGTCGGTTTATTGGTCATGGTGTTTGCCCCAGTGTCGGTTCATGGGTCATGGTGTTTTCCCCAGTGTCAGTTCATGGGTCATGGTGTTTGCCCCAGTGTCGGTTTATTGGTCATGGTGTTTGCCCCAGTGTCGGTTCATGGGTCATGGTGTTTGCCCCAGTGTAGGTTCATGGGTCATGGTATTTACCCCATTATAGGTTCACTGGTCATGGTGTTTGCCCCAGTGTAGGTTCATGGGTCATGGTATTTATCCCATTATAGGTTCACTGGTCATGGTGTTTGCTCCAGTGTAGGTTCATGGGTCATGGTATTTACCCTATTATAGGTTCATGGGTCATGGTATCTGCCCCAGTGTAGGTTCATGGGTCATGGTGTTTGCCCCAGTGTAGTTTCATGGGTCATGGTATTTGCCCCAGTATAGCTTCACGGGTCATGGTGTTTGCCCCAGTGTAGGTTCACGTGTTATGGTGTTAGCCCCAGTGTCAGTTCGTGGGTCATGGTGTTTGCCCCACTGTAGGTTCACGGGTCATGGTGTTTACCCTGGTGTCGGTTCACAGGTCATGGTGTTTACCCCAGTGTAGTTTCACGGGTCTTGGTGTTTGCCCCAGTGTGAGTTCATGGGTCGTGATGTTTGCCCCAGTGTAGGTTCACGTGTCATGGTGTTTGCCCCAGTGTAGGTTCACGGGTCATGGTATCTGCCCCAGTGTAGGTTCACAAGTCATGATGTGTGCCCCAGTGTAGGTTCACGGGTCATGGTGTTTGACCCAGTGTAGGTTCACGGGTCATGGTACCTGCCCCAAGTGTCAATTCATAGGTCATGGTGTTTGACCCAGTGTAGGTTCACGGGTCATGGTATCTGCTCCGGTGTAGGTTCACAAGTCATGGTGTGTGCCCCAGTGTAGGTTCATGGATCATGGTGTTTGCCCCAGTGTAGGTTCATGGGTCATGGTGTTTGCCTCAGTGTAGGTTCACGGGTCATGGTATCTGCCCCGGTGTAGGTTCATGGGTCGTGGTGTTTGCCCCAGTGTAGGTTCACGGGTCATGGTATCTGCCTCAGTGTCGATTCATGGGTTGTGGTGTTTGACCCAGTGTAGGTTCACGGGTCATGGTATCTGCCCAAGTGTCAATTCATGGGTCATGCTGTTTGACCCAGTGTAGGTTCACAGGTCATGGTATCTGCCCCGGTGTAGGTTCATGAGTCATGGTGTGTGCCCCAGTGTAGGTTCACGGGTCATGGTATCTGCCCCGGTGTAGGTTCATGGGTCGTGGTGTTTGACCCAGTGTAGGTTCACGGGTCATGGTATCTGCCCCGGTGTAGGTTCACAAGTCATGGTGTGTGCCCCAGTGTAGGTTCATGGGTCATGGTATCTGCCCCGGTGTAGGTTCACAAGTCATGGTGTGTGCCCCAGTGTAGGTTCAGGGTCATGATGTTTGCCCCAGTGTAGGTTCACGGGTCATGGTATCTGTCCCGGTGTAGGTTCATGGGTCGTGGTGTTTGCCCCAGTGTAGGTTCACGGGTCATGGTATCTGCCCCGGTGTAGGTTCATGGGTCGTGGTGTTTGACCCAGTGTAGGTTCATGGGTCATGGTATCTGCCCTGGTGTAGGTTCATGGGTCATGGTGTGCTGCCCTGGTGTAGGTTCACAAGTCATGGTTTATGCCCCACTATCAGTTCATGGGCCATGGTGTTTACCCCAGTGTCAGTTCATGGGTCATGGTGTTTGCCCCAGTGTCAGTTCATGGGTCATGGTGTTTGCCCTGGTGTAGGTTCACGGGTCATGGTGTTTGCCCAGGTGTAGGTTCATGGGTCATGGTGTTTGATCCAGTGTCAATTCACGGGTTTGCCCCGGTGTAGCTTCACGGGTCATGGTGTTTGCCCCAGTGCAGGTTCAAGGGTCATTGTGTTTGCCCCAGTGTCGGTTCATGGATCATGGTATTTGCCCCAGTGTCAGTTCATGCGTCATGGTGTTTACCCCAGTGTAGGTTCACGGGTCATGGTGTTTACCCCAGTGTAGGTTCACGGGTCATGGTGTTTGCCCCAGTGTAGGTTCACGGGTCATGGTTTTGCCCCAGTGTAGGTTCACGGGTCATGGTGTTTGTCCCAGTGTAGGTTCACGGGTCATGGTGTTTGCCCCAGTGTAGGTTCATGGGTCATGGTGGTTGCCCCAGTCTAGGTTCATGGGCCATGGTGGTTGCCCTGGTGTCGATTCACGAGTCATGGTGTTTACCCCGGTGTCGGTTCATGGGTCATGGTGTTTACCCCAGTGTAGGTTCATGGGTCATGGTGTTTGCCTAAGTGTAAGATCACAATGTTTGCCCCCGTGTGGGTTGACAAATTGTGATGATTGCCACGACTGAGATCTGTAGTCCGTGTGTAACTGAGGAGGAATGCCCCGTCAATACTTTTGCTTCTGAAATATACAAATGCCATTGTAAGGCAAACTGAAAGTACTTGGCTGCTCAGCTGGAGAGAGAGATAGAGTTATCAGAATTATGGGAAGTCAGAAACAGCACCTGTTTTTATGGTGAAAGAGGAAAGTTGGGGAGGTGCAGAGAAGAACAGGCAGGAAGTTCTGAGACAGGGTAGGAGACAGGAGAGATGACATGACATTTGCAGTGGTTGTATATGGGAGTGGGCAATGGTAAAAATGCCATCAGTTGTTTTTGGGAAAGCATGATTTTTTTTATTACGTGCTTTGAAATTTGAAATGAAGAGTGAACACAGTTTGGATCACTGGCAAGTGGCAAAGTTTTAATTTGGGCCATGATATTAGAAGCTTTCTTCCCTCTGCCCTTAATGGAAAACCCCCTGTGAACCAGATTATTTTCAGTAGCATGCTGGTAAAGTTGAAATCTTCCTGTACCTTATCATAGCGGTTCCTTTACACATTGTGCTGAGCTTAAAACATTTCCTGTTGATTCCTTCCAAAGGCTGCATTTCCCAGTAAGTTTAATTTTCCAATTTTATCTCATGTCTTGAGATACCAAAACTCACGTGAACTCTTTTCATCCCAAAACGGTACTGATTTAAATTTCGTTTCCATAAAGAAAATGTGACTGCACATGACCAGTAGATATCATACTCAAGTAAATTGTAGACAGAATCACAGAACTGTTCGGGTGCAGAAGGAACCATTCAGTCCATCGTGCACTGCATTGGTTCTCATCTTAACTTAGTGCCACATCAGCTTTTCCCTGTATCCCTGTACACAATCTTTAAATAATCATGTAATGCTGTTGAATACCTCGATTGGACCTGCCTCCTCTTCCAATTTCAGATCCCAACCACTTACTGTGTTAAAGTGGTTTTTCCCTTGCCTCGCACTTGCTTCCTTTGCAAAACACTTTAAAGTTGTCCCCTCAGGTTCTGTCTGTTTATAAATGTGAACACTTTCTCCCTAGCCACTCTGCCCAGCTCCCTTGCGATGTGGAGGGGTAGGGTGGGGGTGTGGATTTTGAACTAAAAACCAAAACTGCTGGAGAAACTCAGCAAGTCAGGCAGTTTCTGTGGAATAAGAGACAAAGTTACATCTCAAGTTTGATATGATTCTTCAGAACTAAGGAGAGATAATAATGAGACTACCTTCCTTCAGTACTGGATGAAAACCATTCATCCCATCTCCATTTTAATAAATGTTCATGGAGACTGATTTGAAAAAATATTTTGCAGTACTTTGCTGCTAGCCTCTTGTGCTTTTCAAAGCCGTGTTGATTTTTTTCTACTTTATACTAGAGGGACTGGAAGCTGATACAATTACAACATTAAAAGACATCTGGATGGGTATACAATGAGGAAGGGTTAAGAGAGATATCAGCCAAATGCTGGCAAATGAGACAGGATTAATTTTGGATATCAGGTCAGCATGGACGAGTTGGATAAAAGGGTCTGTTTCCATGCTCTATGACTCCATGATTCTGTAGTTTTGTTTCTGTATTTTTCTACCTTGTACCCTAAGATTTTGTACCTAGGTACATTGTACCTAAGATGACATCAGGAATGGTGACTTTGTGCACTTTTCACTATTCTCTTGTACTTCTATACTTGAATACACGTGGCCATAAAATCTAAATCTGTTAATACCTCATGACTCCTTATTGAGAGGAGCTAGTGATTTCCATCACAGGACTAACTTTGCAAGAGGTTTTCCAACTTACTGTGCACAAAATGCAGAGTTCACAAGTTCCTTGCAGAATCCAGTGGACTGAATCTGACCATACCCAAGGGAGGAAGAGCAGTAACATCATAGGAAACCTGATCTGTTGGTACCCCGACACTGCTACCGACATCTTTCCCTGTCCATAAAAAAGGCAAGAACGAGCAGGCATAAACTTAAACTTATATGCAAACCAAACAAGGGTGATGTGAGAAAAAACTTTCTCACTCTGTACATAGTTAGAGTATGGAGTGCCTACCGGAAATGTGATGAGGTCATGTTCAATTGAGGCATTTAAGAGGGCATTGGATAGAAATGGTGTACAGGGATATGAGAAAAGCCAGTAGATTGACACTAGGTAATGATGCTTGTTTAAAGAGTGGTGCAGGCACGATGGGCTGAATAGCCACCTTCTGCACTGCAATAATTTGGCAATTATATGTACCATCATGGCCAGAATCTTCCAAATAGCAAAGTTTCCCATTGTTTTTTAATTTTAAAGAAAAGGCCATTAATTGTCTGGTTAAGGGCCTCAATGGGGGCAGCAGCAGGTGAGCTGCTCTAGGTTTTGTCTATCCCACTGTGTCATTGTGGTGAGGTGGTTAGACAGGAGAAGGCTGAATATTGTATCCTCCCCTTGTCTCTTGCCTGTGAATTCTTCAGTCTGAACCACCTGATTAACTGCAGCTTATTGATCAGGGGAAGCATCAGTTTAACAACAGACTGGATTGTTAAAGAGTCTCACTAATAATTAAAGGCTTATGTAATTTTTTTTAGAAAATTACCTTTCTTCTTCTTCAATATAGGATCCTAATCCTGGTAACAATTACATAAAAGCCACACCACATGCCTTCCTGAAGCAGCAACTTCTGAAAAAACAGCAGCATAATTTCCTCCAACAGCAGCTCATGGCAGACCAGGTAGGTGCCTCTGTTTTTGAAGCACATTTGAAATGTACTCTTGGGGCTTCATTTTCCAATAGAGAAGATTCAATACCTCATTGACTGCACTGGTGTGCAAAGTCATTGCCTTACCAAAACAGTTTGCAGCTTTATATGCAACAGGAACATACTGCTATCCCCAAAAAGGAAATGTAAAATGAAAATAGAAACAGTGGAAAATGACCAGCAAAGTCAGGCAGCAATTGTGAGGAAAAAGAGAATCAATGTTAACTTTCAGGTTGCTGAACTATTGTAGTTAAAACTTAAAACATCTATAAGTCCAAGCATCACTCATAACTTTATTCGTTTAAGGCAGACAGGTGTTGTATTTCTAACTGGGCGAATGAATTCTTGTTTCATTTAGAAATTTGTACTCCTATCCCAAGTCCCCTTTCCTCACTTCTTCCAAGGCAAAATCTTGCCAAATATTCTTGGTGGCATGACCCTTTGGTTAGGTATTTGGACTAGATGGATTGGTTACTATTTATGGTGATGGCTAGACAGCAGATCATCTTTGATAGAGTCATTGATATATACAGCATGGAAAAACACCCTTCAGTCCAACTTATCCATGCTGACCAGATACCCTAAATTAATCTAGTCCCATCTGCCAGCATTTGGGCACATGTCCCTCTTAAACCCTTCCCTTTCATGTACCCATCCCGATGCCTTTTAAATGTTGTCATTGTACCAGTCTACAGCAGCACGGTGGCTCAGTGGTTAGCACTGCTGCCTCACAGTTCAATTCCAGCCTTAGGTGATAGTCTGTGTGAAATTTGCACATTCTCCCCGTGTCTGCGTGGGTTTCCCATGGTTGCTCTGGTTTCCTCCCACATTCCAAAAGATGTGCAGATCAGGTAAATTGGCCATGGTAAATTGCCCATCGTGTTATGTGCATTAGTCAGGGGGAAATGAGTCTGGGTGGGCTACTCTTCGGCGGGTCGGTGTGAACTTGTTGGGCCAAAGGGCCTGTTTCCACACTGTAGGGAATCTAATCTAATCTACTTCCTCTGGCAGTTCAATCCATACATGCACCACCCTCTGCATGAAAGTCCTTGTTAGACTTTATCCTAAAGTCTTAAATTATAGAATGAAAGGACTGAATGTATAGTTTGGAGAAAGTGAGAACTGCAGATGCTGGAGTACCAGAGTTGAAAAATGTGGTGCTGGAAAATTACAGCAGGCCTGGCAGCATCCGAGGAGCAAGAGAATCGACGTTTCGGGCATAAGCCCTTCTTCAGGAATTCCGAAACGTCGATTCTGAATGTATAGTTTGCCAAATTAGTTGCTCGATCAGTAAAATAGGATCTTTCACAATTTCCTGAGCAAAACAATGAACTGGAAAGTCTCCCACTATCTGAAAGTTTGCACTTTAGAGCATTGATTTCTGCTCTATAAGGGAATGGATGGATTCTGAGGACAATGCTGCTACAAGTTGCAAATCATACTGTGTTCTTGACATGGTTCACAGCCTTTCAGCAGCTACAAACTGACAGATTTGAGACACTCGTCCTTCACATTGTTTGGTCAGCTCATGTTTTTGAGAAGCACAAGCTCTAAGCTTTTACTAATGGGATTCCGTTGAAGCAGCAATAAATAACTTGGAGTCATTTCTGGGAGTGGAATTTAGAAATTCTGCCCTGCCATCAATCAAGACTTTCACAATCCTTGGAAACCTTCAGACAGTTAGCTTTTTATTTAATCTGCCTAAACACTTGCAAAATGTACTATTGTGAGTATCAGATTCCAGCTTTGTTTGGGTACCTGAAGCAAAATACTGCAGATGCTGGAGATCTGAATGAAAAACAAAGTACAGGAGAAACTGAACAGGTCTAGCAGCATCTGCAGAGAGAGAGTTAACATTTAGAATCCAATTTGAGTGGCCTGATGAAGAGTTATACGGGATTTTACATTAACTCTGTTTCTCACTCCACCGATGCAGCCAGACATATTGAATTTATGCAGCACTTTCTGTTGTTATTTCTTGCTAGGGTATCGTTTGTTGACTTTCTGACACAACAGGTCAGTGGAAAGCAACTGCCTGGCTCTTGAAACCAGGTGTCCATAAGATGCTGCCAGAGGGTAAGGGGTATGTTCCCTAGCACAAGGTACATGCCACGAGTGAGAAGTGTCAGGTATAGACAGGATAGATCAAGAGAATCCTTAGAAGAGTATAAAGAAAGTAGGAGTATACTTAAGAGGGAAATCAGGAGAGCAAAACGGGGACATGAGATAGCTTTGGCAAATAGAATTAAGGAGAATCCAAAGG
>NC_057724.1:66955615-66964756 GCF_004010195.1 Chiloscyllium plagiosum
GGAAAGATATAAAAGAGATCTAAGGGGCAACGTTTTCACATAGAGGGTGGTATGTGTATGGAATGAGCTGCCAGAGGAAGTGGTGGAGGCTGGTACAATTGCAACATTTAAGAGGCATTTGGATGGGTGTATGAATAGGAAGGGTTTGGAGGGATATGGGCCGGGTGCTGGCAGGTGGGACTAGATTGGGTTGGGATATCTGTTTGGCATGGACAGGTTGGACCGAAGGTTCTGTTTCCATGCTTTACATCTCTATGACTCTATGACCCCTAGAAGGCGATGGCAGAAAAGGATGAAAGTTCTGACAGTTCCAAGTATAGTTCCAGAATTATTCCCCCTGTGCTGTTCTAAACTATTTAAATAAACAAAAAAAACCTCTGGCCCTTTCTGCTGTTACTGAAGTTTTGTCTATTGGGAACCCACCGCTGCCTTCCCAAGACTCTAAGTTGGTTTAACACATGTTACGTGTAGAACATGACTCAATCAGTCAGGACTTGCTCAGTACTGTATTGAAGCTCCATTTTTCCATAGAAGTTCAGTGCTCTGACTGAAATCAGGTCCCTTGCTGACTGAACTTTTTCATTTAACTGTTTCTTTAGTCAGTCATGCCATTGTCTTGCTTTCACAGTAACAGGGGCAAAGAGACATATCCCAAGTTAACCACAGTCAGAAGCAGAATTGAACCCATAATGATGGCATTATTTGGGACCATACACTAGCCAGCTAGCCAACTGAGTTAGCCAGTCACCCTACATTGCCTTGTTGCCCTCGATATTATGTACTCAATTCCTGGAGTTGGAGGCAGATTTCTGGCTCGAGGGGGAAATTGCTGCAATTGAGCTCAGCTGACATTACATGGATTATTTTTGGTGACTTTTTTTTGTGACTAAGTTACAAGGGAAGCGATTGTGTGCAATATTACATTACAATATATGGCAGCAGAGACATTTGTATTGAGTGTTGTTGTTTTTATGCTTTTACTGTCCTTGTCTTCTGTGCGCATACATGTGCTCGGAATGAAATACTCAGGAAAGAGCCAGTATGTGAAAATTTAAGTGCCTAACTTGTGAGGGGCTGAAATATCCAGGTTAAGGTGGCAAGGTTAGTTCTTATTTAACTGAAGTTTTGCCTTCTGTTTCATTTGTCTGCAGTTTTAGGATGTACTTGAAGGGACATTACACCTTCCATTTGTTTTTCAGGAGAAGCAAAGACAACACGATCAAATAAATGGCCACATGATCAGAGTGTCCCCTGAATATAAAGAGCAGAGAAGTGCATTTGGAGTTCAGCAATTAAATCAGTTCCAAGGTAAGATCAGTATTGAGCTGCACAGTTTTTTTTTAAAAGTGAGGATATCAGTGAGTACTTTATTCAGCATTCATCCCTGGTATGCTGGTTAATTCAGAGGGAAACAGAGCTCTTTAAACTGGACTAGTCTGCCTGATGGTATAGTCAAGATTTAAAGTGACCCATTCCCCACCTGACCAGAAAAATCTCCCATTTCCCTGATATTCATTTTTAATTTCTTGCAGTGTATGCCCCTCCCTTCATACAGCACCCAACAATGCCACTTGTTTTCCTGTCCAAGTTCTAGAAAGTCTACACTCTGAAAAGTTGCATATCAACACCGAGCCGCAGCAAGCAGCCGGTGGCGAAGACATAGGTTAGAAAGGTGGGGGTAAAATTCATGATCGTGGTCATGTAAACTCCTGATGCCAAACAAACTCATTGTCCCATTGAAATTAAACTGTAATCATTCTGGTTTGCCCCAAAGATGTTCAGGGGGAACCACAGATCCAAAGTGCACACACTGCCATATATTGGGAATTACCTGGTATTGATTTGAAAGATAGGCTCAGAGACCCTGAGACCTTGTGGAAATGCTGTCGGTGTGACAGGTGCTTTTCTGAAGTTTTGATTTTGTTGGATCAAGCTAAAGGAGCTTTGCCTGTTTGGGGAATATTTCATGCTTTCACTAGGTTATGAAATTTAAATTTAAAATGCCAGTATGTCTGTAAAGACAAAAACCTGCACTATATGTAATGCAAAAAAACCCCAAAGCACTGGGGTTGCAGAGAAACAGAAAATACTGGAAAAATACAGTTCTGAAGTAGGATAACTGGATCCGAAACATTAACTTTGCTTTCTTTCCACAGATGCTCTCAGACCTGCTGTGTTTTTCCAGCAATTTGTTTTTGTAGAAAATGCACTACAGGAAGTGCCAAGCTCTTTATAGGCAATAAAGTCTCGATGGACCTGGATGGCCACTATTGTAATATAGAAATGTGGCCAAATTCTACACAACAAACTCTCTCAAATAGTAATCTGGTGATGACCAGATCAACTCTTTTTATTATTTGGTGTACATTGAGTGATAAGTGTTGACCGGGGAAAAAACTCATGCACATGAGTATTTGAAGTTTTACCTCGTAAGTCCTACACAGACGATAAATCCAAAACAGAAATTAAACCCTGTAAGAGCAGCAAACATCACGGCTGCCACTTGCCCCTTCTCATGCAACAAGTACATCATCTACTTCGAGCGTTCATAGTTGCCATTATTATCTTTGATATCCCAAATCAGGAACAGACAACATAACTGGGCAAGTGGAGCAATTTTTGAGTACTTGGCTAATGACATGTTTAGCTATTTGCTGAAATCAGTTCTTGGGGCAGAATTTTAGGAGTCCCTCAGCTTTGGTGGGTTTTCAGGCTGTGGGAACAGACCTCTTTCTGCGGCCTTCCTCCAGCTAGAGTGTTAAAACTCCAATTGAAACAAATGTAAATTCATATCCTAAATTCCACAACCCCCCACCTCACAAAAAAAATTAAATGTACATGTAACAGTTTTTTTCAGAGTAGTTGGAGATAAATAAATTGCAATATGATATAGATCCAATTTAAGACCATGTCTCTTTCTCCACCTTCAAACAGTAGATGTTCGGTTTCCATGGAAAATAGCCATTCAATCCCCATTTAATCTCCTTGTCGTGAAAATGTCTCCCACTTCAATGTTGCCAGCACCAACAGCCAATTTGAATGATTTCTTTGTAATTCACTGCTGCTAAAACCAGTGATGTTTCAGCATGTCTTTCTTGGTCTCAGAAGTGCTCTTGCCCATTCAAATTTCTTGCCCTTTCTCAATGCATTTGTCGAAGAAGCTCACTGTAGGTTTGAAGCATGGAACAAATTTTCAATGAATTCCATTTATGCTCATGAATTTTATGTTTCATTTTAGGCATAGGAAAGTCCAGCATAGCCCCTTATTTTCACTTTGTAGTTGCTACTTGTTCTTGTGCCACAGTGGGGTCTAAATAAAGCACTTTTGCAATGGCAAATACACTATTATCTAAGCTTATGCACAAATGGCTCTTTATAACTGATCAGTTTGTCCTCATAGTGTAAATGTTATTCTGAGATTTTGCTGAGCCACAGCCAAGTTATCAATGTAGAGAACACCACAACACCTCTCTTTACGTCCAAAACCTCCAGCTATCCATTTCTTTAAGAGATATCAATCTCTCTTAAACTCAATTTAAACCCTGGTGAAGAGCCCTCACCTGTTGTGATCTTAGCAGATGATACTATTGGATAAGAGAAATTGCAATGAAACCTGACTTGATAGATCATATGTTTATTTTTGTTTATTAAGTTAATTCATTGGCTAATCACTGAGGTGTATGCAGACAAAGGTAAAGATTTTCTTTAACATCAGGCATTTATTATGCTATAAGACTGTAAGAAATAGGAGCTTAGAAATAGGAGGTTGTTCAGCCCTTGAGACTGCTCCTCCATTCACCAGGCTCATGACTGAAATAACATTCTTCAAATCCACTTTCCCTGTAACTCTTGATTCTCCTGCTGATCAAGAATCTCAAACTTACCAGGCGGCACAATGGCTCAGTTGCTAGCACTGCTGCCTTACAGTGCCAGGGACTTGGGTTTAATTCCAGCCTTGGGTAACTGTTTGTGAGGAGTTTGCACATTCTCCCCATGTCTGCATGGGTTTCGTCCAGGTACTCTGATTTCCTCCCAAACTTCCGCAGGCTAGGTGGATTAGCCATGCAAAATTGTCTCATAGTGTCCAGGCTTGTACAGGTTCGGTGGATTAATCATGGTATTATGGGGTTACGAGGATAGGGTGAGACACTGAGTCTGAATAGGATGCTCTTCAGAAGGTCAAAGGTTCTCGATGGGCAGAATGGCAAGTTTCCGAACTGTAGGGATTCTATGGTTTAAACAAACACAACAATGCTACCCCACAGCTTCCTGTGGCAAGGAGTTCCAAAACACTCAATCCTCTCAGAGAAGACATTCCACTGACAATAGACAATGGGTGCAGGAGTAGGCCATTCTGCCCTTCGAACCTGCACCACCATTCATTATGATCATGGCTGATCATCCTCAATCAGTATCCTGTTCCTGCCTTATCTCCGTAACCTTTGATTCCACTATCCTTGAGAGCTTTATCCAACTCTTTCTTAAACGAATCCAGAGACTGGGCCTCCACTGTCTTCTGGGGCAGAGCATTCCACACACCCACCATTCTCTGGGTGAAGAAGTTTCTCCTCATCTCTGTCCTAAATGGCCTACCCCTTATTTTTAAGCTATGTCGTCTGGTTCGGGACTCACCCATCAGCGGAAACATGTTTCCTGCCTCCAGAGTGTCCAATCCTTTAATAATCTTATATGTCTCAATCAGATCCCCTCTCAGTCTTCTAAACTCAAGGGTATACAAGGCCAGTCGCTCCAATCTTTCAACATAAGATAGTCCCACCATTCCAGGAATTGACCTCGTGAACCTACGCTGCACTCCCTCAATAGCCAGAATGTCTCTCCTCAAATTTGGAGACCAGAACTACACACAGTATTCCAGGTGCGGTCTCACCAGGGCCCTGTACAGCTGCAGAAGAACCTCTTTGCTTCTATACTCAATCCCTCTTGTTATGAAGGCCAGCATGCTATTAGCCTTCTTCACTACCTGCTGTACCTGCATGCTTACCTTCATTGACTGGTATATAAGAACACCCAGATCTCTTTGTACTGCCCCTTTACCTAACTTGACTCCATTTAGGTAGTAATCTGCCTTCCTGTTCTTGCCACCAAAGTGGAGAACCATACATTTATCCCCATTAAACTGCATCTGCCATGCATCTGTCCGCTCACCTAACTGTCCAGGTCACCCTGTAATCTCCTAACATCCTCCTCATAATTCACCCTGCCACCCAGCTTTGTATCATCAGCAAATTTGCTAATGTTACAATTAATAACATCTTCTATATCATTAATATATATTGTAAAAAGCTGCGGTCCCAGCACTGATCCCTGCGGTACCCCACTGGTCACTGCCTGCCATTCCGAAAGGGAGCCGTTTATCACTACTCTTTGTTTCCTGTCAGCCAACCAATTTTCAATCCAAATCAGTACTTTGCCCCCTATACCATGCGCCCTAATTTTGCTCACGTTCCTCCTATGTGGGACTTTATCAAAGGCTTTCTGAAAGTCCAGATACACTACATCCACTGGATCTCCCTTGTCCATCTTCAGAGTTACATCCTCAAAAAATTCCAGAAGATTAGTCAAGCATGATTTCCCCTTCCTACATCCATGCTGACTCTGACCTATCCTGCTACTGCTATCCAGATGTGTCGTAATTTCATCCTTTATAATTGACTCCAGTATCTTTCCCACCACTGAGGTCAGACTAACTGGTTTATCATTTCCTGCTTTCTCTCTCGCTCCTTTCTTAATAAGTGCCATTAGCCACCCTCCAATCCGCAGGAACTGATCCTGAATCTATCGAACTCTGGAAAATAATCTCCAACGCATCCACGATTTCTAGAGCCTCTGCATCCTCATCTTAAAATTGGCATGTCTTTCTTCTGAGACTATGCCCTCTGGTCATGGATTCTCCCATTTGGGGGAAACATCCTCTCAACATTTACTCTGTCAAGCCCCTTAAGAATTCCATATGTTTCAATGAGACCACTTCTCGTCCTTCTGAACTCCAGTGAGTAGTGTCCCAAACTGTTTAGCCCTTCCTCATAAAATAATCCCTTCACACTGGGATCATCCTAGTGAACCTTGCTCTAAACACAGACTTTAAAAAAAAAACAAGCTAGTTAAATGTTTTGGGAGGCACAGTGGTTAGCACTGCTGCCTCACAACGCCAGAGACCCGAGTTCAATTCCTGCCTCAGGCAACTGACTGTGTGGAGTTTGCACATTCTCCCCGTGTCTGCGTGGGTTTCCTCCAGGTGCTCCCACAGTCCAAAAATGTGCAGGTTAGGTGGATTGTCCATGCTAAATTGCCCGTACTGTTAGGTGAAGGGGTAAATGTAGGGGAATGTGTCTGGATGGGTTGCGCTTCGGCGGGTCAGTGTGGACTTGTTGGGCCGAAGGGCCTGTTTCCACACTGTAAGTAATCTAATCTAAAAGAAATCTTGTAGATAAATTAGGATGATCTCACCACACACACAAAAGCAAAATTACAAACCATTTTCCAACAGTATCCTTAACACAAACTCAGCTCTAAAGAAATTACTCCCTATTGTAACTATTTGACTTTTTTTGTCTGATCAGTGATAGTTTTTTTTGCTGTGGACTGTGAAGACGGTTCACTAAGCCCATTCCAAATCTGCTCATGTAAACAATTCACAAATCTGAGCTTCTAAACTATTCCAGTTATAATAACGTCAAATTCTCCTGGCTTGAAAGTTTTAACAAACTATATCCTTCTGCTGAGGTGACTTATACACTGAATGCCCAGAATACTTCTAAGAGAGAAACTAATGTGGTTTCTACACTCAGCACTGGTATCTTCTGAACAGAACTTTTTAAAAAAAAAGTCTTGCTGATATTGGATTGAACTTAAAACAAAATTAAATGTGAGCTTTTCCTGTCATCAACCCAACAGCATGGCAATCTTTCCATTAACACCGCAGGGAAATGCGGTCACATGCTTCTTTGACAAAATGTTGAATTTAAATCACTGTTCATGATGGACTTTCTGACTTTTTTTAACGGGAAAATCCTTGACTGAAGTAGTCAATACCCACTTGCCTTTATTTGAAATCCAAATTCCAAATTGATATCTAAATGTATAGAACAATTATACACCTTTCATCACCCTACAAGACCATGGACTTTTGCTGTGTTCCAGCATTCTGGCATTTTTTGAAACTGCTGACACCTACTGACACCCTTTCCCTCTCTTCTGGAACCACAAGAAATTCCTCTTTCCTCACCTTTTAATCCCCCCGCAACCACCACCACCAACCCCTGTTTTCACCAGATCCATACTCCTCTTCTGGCACTTGTAATGCCATGTCACCACCAAAGAGAATTTCTCTCAGTATTCCAAAGAGCTGGCTTTCTCAGAGAAAACCCTGGTCCATTCCTCAATCATGTTGACACACCCTTCTCTTGAAGTAAATGCCATGCAAGTGCAAGAGATCTTCTTCCATTTTACCATCCCAGGGTCTTTGCCAGTCCTTCCAGAAGAAATAGCTATTTGGTTGAATCTTTTCCAATGTTATTGACTTCAGTGCTCACATTTCTCCCCCATTCGTTGAGTGGCCAAAGGCAGATTGTAGAACATTTTTAATCAAATCACCATCATGATCACATGCCATTTTGCTCTATTTGTATTCTAATCTCTTTATTTTTGGTGAAAATGTGTTGCTGGAAAAGCGCAGCAGGTCAGGCAGCATCCAGGGAACAGGAGAATCGACGTTTCGGGCATAAGCCCTTCTTCAGGAATGGCTTATGCCCGAAACGTCGATTCTCCTGTTCCCTGGATGCTGCCTGACCTGCTGCGCTTTTCCAGCAACACATTTTCAGCTCTGATCTCCAGCATCTGCAGTCCTCACTTTCTCCTCTTTATTTTTGGTGTCTTATGTTGAGCATACTCAGAAAATTGTAAGCCCAAGGAACAGACCTCATCTTGCAGTTAGGCACTTGACAGCTTCTTGGCTCTGCCATCAGTTTACACACGTTTTGGTGATTCTGCTCTTTCTCACTTACTTGATGCATTTTAGTTTGAGAACTTGTTTCATTATTACCTCTTTTTTGCTGTGCACTGTCATCCCTGCTGTCACTTAATTCCTCTTATCTTCCACCCTATTGCAGACAGCTGGACACTTTGTAGGCAGAAAGGGTGACCAGCAGGCAGAGTAAAAGGCAGAAGTCCTCTGAGTTCATCACCCCCTTTTAACACATTATCTGTTTTGGATACTGCCAAGGGAGGTGGTTTTTCAGGGGAATGCAGCAAGTGCCAAGTCTCTGGCACAATGTGTGACTGAGCTCTCTGTGAGGATTAAAAGGAGAGATTCTGGATTATGCAACTGCCACCGGGACATTAACCGCCTCAACCTGTTTACCCCCTCCCCCACTCCAACCTCTCACCCTCACAACGCACAGCCCTCCATTCCCTCTGCTCCAATCCCAACCTCACCATCAAGCCAGCAGATAAAGGGGGCGCAGTGGTAGTCTGGCGCACTGACCTCTACACCGCTGAAGCCAAACGCCAACTCGAGGACACCTCTTCCTACCGCCCCCTCGACCATGACCCCACCCCCCCATCACCAAACCATCATTTCCCAGACCATACAGAACCTCATCACCTCAAGAGATCTCCCACCCACAGCTTTCAACTTCATAGCCCGGGAACCCTGCGCTGCCCAGTTCTACCTCCTTCCCAAGATCCACAAGTCTGACCACCCTGGCTGACCCATTGTCTCAGCATGCTCCTGCCCCACTGAACTCATTTCTACCTACCTCGACACTGTCCTATCCCCCCTAGTCCAGGAACTCCCCACATACGTTCGAGACACCACCCACGCCCTCCACCTCCTCCAAGACTTCCGTTTCCCCGGCCCCCAACGCCTCATCTTTACCATGGATATCCAATCCCTCTACACCTCCATCCGCCATGACCAGGGCCTCCAAGCCCTCCGTTTTTTTCTCTCCCGACGTCCCCAAGAGTACCCTTCCACCGACACACTCATTCGTTTGGCCGAACTGGTCCTCACCTTAACAATTTCTCCTTCGAATCCTCCCACTTCCTCCAGACCAAAGGGGTAGCCATGGGCACACATATGGGCCCCAGCTATGCCTGTCTCTTTGTTGGCTACGTAGAACA
>NC_057724.1:66965567-66992488 GCF_004010195.1 Chiloscyllium plagiosum
GAAGAACGCCTCATCTTCTGCCTCGGAACACTTCAACCCCAGGGCATCAATGTGGACTTCAACAGTTTCCTCATTTTCCCTTCCCCCACTTCACCCTAGTTCCAAACTTCCAGCTCAGCACTGTCCCCATGACTTGTCCTACCTGCCTATCTTCCACCTCTCCACTCCACCCTCCTCCCTGATCTATCACCTTCATCCCCTCCCCCACTCACCTATTGTACTCTATGCTACATTGTCCCCACGCCCACTCTCCTCTAGCTTATCTCTCCACCCTTCAGGCTTTCTGCCTTTATTCCAAATGAAGGGCTTTTGCCCGAAACGTCGATTTTACTGCTCCTTGGATGCTGCCTGAACTGCTGTGCTCTTCTAGCACCACTAATCCAGGATCTGTTTTCCAGCATCTGCAGTCATTGTTTTTACCTACTTAAAAGGATAGAGACAGTAATGGTAATGGGAGATTCTGTTGTTGTCAGGGGAATTGCTCGGTATGTCTGGGGCTGTCGTCATGACATCAGGCTGGTATTTTGCCTCTTTACATCATGGTGAGGTTTGTCACTGAAAGGCTGCAGGACATCTGAAGACTGGAAGCCCGCTGTCTCCAAAAACATCCAACCCTATATTTCTTACATAGGCAGAAAATCCTTACCAGGTTTTGTAGTCACTAGCTACGTGTGGATAGCATCAAGTCCTTGTGAACAGTACTTTAACAGGGACTCATGTTGAAGAATGGTTTATTTGGATACCACATCCAAGTTGTAACCCACCATATCTCAGTCCTTTCAGTGAGTACTGGGGAGACTTATCTAACTTTTTCGTTCCTGGGGTATAGATATTGCAGGTGAGGCCTGCATTTCTTGCTTACACCCAAATTAACCCTGAGAAGGTGGGGCTCAGAGTCTCCTTGAATCGCTGAATTAATCCTTGAACATTCTGGACAACAGTATCAGAAAGAGCAACCTGGGGCTAACATTCATCACTTGCTACTGATTGTGACTTCCTGACAGCCACTCTGGATGAGTGACAGGTCCTATAGTCTAATATTAAACTGCAAGAGAGGAAATTCATAATGCCTTATTTGAATTATGGCATTTTTAGCCATATTAAAGCAAGAACTGATCAGAGGCAGGAAGGTTTGCAGTTAGTAATTCATCTCTTGATTTCCCCGCTCCCCCACCCCGATTCTTGCTCACCATGTACAATTCACAGCACTCGAGTATGATTGAATATTCCACAGTAGTCTGGATTTGTGCAGTTCTAACAATATTTGAGAAGCTAGATATCATCCAGAATAAAGATGTTCATCCACATTTACCACTGGTGCAAAGTGGCAGCAGTGTGTACAGTGGGTAAGATGCTTTGCAAGAGCTCGCCAAGGTTTCTTTGACAGTACATTCCAAGTCCAAGATCTTTACAATATAAAAAGATTAGGGCATCAAATACACAGGAATACCACCTACTGCATATACGTCTCTAAGACAACATCATTCCTATTTAGAAATGGTTGTTTGTTAAATTGGATTAGATCAGCCATGATCTTATTGAATGCCGGAACTGAATTATCTACTTCTATGTTTTATGATCTTATTATTATGCTATACATACTGAGAGTCAGAAGATTTATGGCACAGAAGGAGGTGTGCTGTTGTCTACACTGACTCTTTGAATGGGCATCGTGACTTAATGCCTGCTCAAATGAGCATCTTGCCATTCTCCACCTTAATCCCATATCTGTTCTCATTGTTTCTTCATAAACAATCATCTAATGGCATTTTGAATGACTCAATCTCTCTATCTAACAACATTGTGGGCATACCTAAACTAGACTGACTACAGTGCTTCAAGAAGGGAGCTCACCAAAACTTTTTGAGGGCAATTAGAGTCAATAAATTCTGTCCTTGCCAGTAAGGCCCACATTCTGTGAACAAATAGTACAAAAGTCACATCTTGTAATGACAGCCTGAAGTAGTACCTACCATCAATCAGTACTACTGCAGGCAGAGTTTGTTGTAGACACTACATCAGGAAAATATACTTGATAACTTTATTTTGTTTGCTAACTATAGTGGTGTTTGCAAATAATGAACTGATACATTTCAACATCAGTTGTCAACCTTAGTTCAGTGTTCAAGCTAATATGTTTCCTTCAATAAACATTACTGAACAAAACAGCCGTTATCACTGTTTGTCAGAGCGTCTTGCATGCAGATTGTTTGAGTTCTGTAAATAAAAGAGGCTACACTTCAGATATAATTCATTGGTTGTAAAGTGCTTTGGGGCATCCTGAGGTTGTGAAATACTCTGCATAAATGCAAATTTGTTTCTTTCTCTCCATGCATTTCAGCAAGGAAAAAGAATGTTTGCCAAGTAGCTTTCTCAAAAAGGTGTTATAATTGCCCAGGTTTGTCAGTTACTTGATCTTCAAGTTATCACCTAATGAAGGATTGTGCAAAAACATAACGTTAATTCCTTTTCTCTTCTCTTTTATAGCTGTGGCACAATCTTTGCCTACAAATTCTGGGCAGCCTTTGCCAACGCCACCGTCTGCCACTCATTGTGGTATGAGGCTGAACACTGGGCTTTTGCAAGTGACATCTCAGAATAGCCTTGGACCTGGGGTTCCTGCAGTGACGGCCAGTCAGAGTGACCGGACTATGGGAATGTACCCAAGTAATCCCAGCAACCAACAAAATATCTACATACCATCATCTGGCATCAATATGCCTCTCCGGCCAAGTCAAAGTGCTTTGGGAATGAGATCAACCAGCCAGGCAGTGCCTAGCCAGGCTATAATTCGCCAAAGGACAGCAATCTCGGGGTTTACTGGGTCTGTACCAAACACTGCTGTACCTCCCCAACACATCAGACAATCCATAAACCAGGCAGGAACCAATATTCCAGTCCAAGGAATCTCTAATGCGTTGGCCACTTCAGGCATGGCTTCTCAATTGTGGCCACAGCAAAGGATTCCAGCAATGCAAAATCAGACCAAAATGGATGGCAGCATGCAACAATTCTCAAATAGCCCGTTGTTCTCCAAACAGACCATGAGGTCAAACTTGCAACCATTTTCTCATCAAACCATTGCACCACCAAACCAGATAGCACCGGGAGGACAGATGAGGCCACTACAACAACTGAACCCAGCTCAAACTGGACAAAGCTTGGTCTCCATGAGTGGTCCATCACCAAGGCATAATCAACCCAGGCTATCCTCAGCAGCTATGGCTGGCATGAAGTCTGTCCCACAAGGAATTACCAATTTGAGTCAGACCCATCCTGTGCCAGGTCTTGCTCCAACCAGCTACCCTTCCACCGGCCAGTCATCTGGATCCTTCAACCGTATGAACCCCACCACTGAGGTATCTTCCTTTGACTTTCTTCAACACAATAACAGCAATACCTTGGGTGGAGCTCGGAATGAGTCTGACTTCATTGAGTCAATTATGAAGAGCAGTAGCAGTAATGATGACTGGATAAATGACTTAACTCTCGACGACTTTCTGGGGCAGCATTAAAGTCTGGCTGATGGGTATAATTATCTGACCTCCAGGCTGTTGTACATAGAGAGCGCCCATCTACACATTGTGGCATTGGACTAAAGACTATTGAGCATGTGTGTAGGTGTGGACACTGTAACTTTCCAGATACTAGCAGGTATAAGTCACTGGATGTACCTAGTGTACTGCCTGCAACACTGAGTTTTAAAGTGGCAATACATAAATTAATGTATTTGTTCAAAATATTCTGTAAATTATGTTTTCCTAATAAATATTGTACGTCAGGAAGGAGTAATTATACTTTGTTGGATCATTTGTCAATAAAATGCAGTATAGGCAAAATCATTGTTTTTATATTAGCAAAATTTGTTTATTTTTATTTGGTATAAAATATGCAGACTACATTGTTCAATCAGTAATACTATGTATTACAATTTTAAAATACAGGTTGTGTTTTTGGCATGACATAGGCAGTGCAGTCTTGTGTTGTACAGGTGATTTATTCCTGATTTCATAGATCTTCATTCACCATCAATCCCATTTTGATTTAAATATGTTACCACAGTGAACATTCAACTGATGGAATGGCTGTCAATATGAAATTGCTTTCTTTGTAATCCGTCAGCTCGTGTTGACACTTTGTACATTTTAGATGTGCATTCTACCAAGATATTATGAACTTCATAATGTGTTTGTTGCTGAAACCTTTTGTGACCTTATGTTTTATTAGTTACATGTATTTTTTTCTCACTGCCATGAATGTGTTTCTTTTATTTTTAATTTAATACCATCTTGGAGCACAAATAGTATGACAAGTTTTTGCTTCATATCATAATAAACTTGCCTTGTGCCAAGACTGCATTATGGGTGACTACCATACTTCAAGCATCAATTTTAGTGGTAGCTTTCTCAACACCATTGCTATGTATTCAATATCAACCACTTGGGCTGTAGAATTTGAAGTTTCTGTCATCTGTTCAAATTCCAAAGCTGGATGCTGTCATTTAACATATTATTCAGTTTCTTTCATATTTCTATTCTTTAAAACTTGTGCAGCTCCATTACGATTCTAGCACCAGCAGACATTATGTTCAACTGTTTCCTGGCCATTTCTCAATTGTAAAAATATGAAAGGAATACCGTGCCTTGCCTTTCTGAATAAAAATCCTCTCAATAGATCAAGAAAAGGGGTCATCTTGACAATGGTAGGAAGGCCCTTGCATATATTCTAAAAATTAAAGGATCCTTTGTTTCTGTGCTAGTATTCTAATTATAAGATGATTGGAGTTGTATGGAGCATTGATATCCTTACAAATTTCTCTCCAAGAAATAGGAAAAATTCAGAGGGCAAATCACTATCTTGGTGCCATAGAGGTCTACAGTGCAGAAAAATGGTCTCTGGTCCATCATGTCTACACCAGTCAAAAACAGCCACCTAACTATTTTATCACATTTCCCAGCACTGGGTCCATAGCCTTGTATGCCTTAGCATTTAAAAATGGCTCGAATTTTAGGAGGATTTCTCCCTCTATCACCCTTACAAAGAGTGAGTTCCAGATTCCCAGTACCCTCTGTGTGGGGTGCCAGGGGTATTTTCTCACATCTCTTCTACGCCCTCTGCCCCTTACCTTAAATCCATGCCTCCCCCGGTCATTGATCAAGGGGAAATGCCTCTTCCTGCCAACCCTATCTGTGCTCCACATAATTTTATACATCTCAATCTTATCTGTTCTAAGGAACCTACCACAGTCTGTCCAATCTCTCTTTATAACTGAAACTGCCCAGCTTAGGCAACATCCTGGGGAATACCCTCTGCACCCTCTCTAGTGCTATCACATACCTTCTATAATGTGGATTCCAGGACATAAAACAGCACAGGAATGGGCCCTTTAGCCCATTATGTTGTGCCAAACATGATGCCAGATTAAATTAATCCCTTCTGCCAGCCTTTGATCAGTATCCTTCCATTCCTTGCATATTCATGTGCTTATGTATAAGTCCCTTTAACGCCACTATCATATTTGTCTCCTCCACCATCCTGGCACATTCCAAACTCCTACCACTGTTTCTTAAAAAAAAAACTTGCCCTTCACATCTCCTTTGAACTTTTTTCTTAAATGCATGAGGGAGAAAGGGGGGGACTGCAGATGCTGGAGATCAAAGTCTAGAGTGTGGTGCTGGAAAAGCACAGCCAGTCAGTCAGCATCCGAGGAGCAAGAGAATTTACATTTCGAGCATAAGACCTTCATCAGGAATGAGGCTTGTGGGCCAAGGGGCCTGACTAGCTGTGCTTTTCCAGCACCACACTCTCAACCCTTAAATGCATGACCCTTGTATTAGACATTTCAACTCTAGGAAAAATATTCTGACTGTCAACCGTATCTATGCATGGCATAGTTTTATAGACTCCTATCGAATCGCCCTCAGCGTCTGCTGCACCAGAAAAAACAAAACTGAGTTTTTCTAGCTTCTCCTTCTAGCTCATACCCTCTAATTCAGGCAGCATCCTGGTAAACCTCTTTGCACTCTCCAAAGCCTCCACATCCTTCTCTAATGTGGTGACCAGTACACAATACTCTAATTGTGGCCTAACCAACATTTTATACAGTTCCAGAGACCCTCCCTGCTCTTAAACTCTACACCTCAGCTTATGAAGACAAGTATATCTTCTGTTTGTGTACTTATCTGTTGTTTTTGGAATGTTCTAATGAGGATGGAGGAGCAGCTGTGCTGTTACATATGATAGGCCTGTGTTTGCAAGCTTGTCATAGACTTCTCTGTAGCTCTCCTTTGCCTGCTGAGCATAACAGGTAGGAGTAGACTGCATGCTCTGTTGTGGCTGTTCTGCCTTCAAAACAATAATGGCTGATTTTTGCTGTCCTGCCAAATCCCATTATTGAATTTTTTTTAAAAAACTGTATGTCATCCTAAAATATTATTCTCCAACCATAAATGAGACAGTTGAGACTTGGGATTTAAATGTGAGGAAAAGAGAATTGATATGTGGAAAAAGAAGCCTCTGGACTGATTTTGTTTTTGTTCAGGAGTTGTACACTTAATGATAAGGTCCTGGGGAGTGTTGCTGAACATCAAGAGACCTTGGAGTGCAGGTTCATAGTTCCTTGAAAGTAGATAGGATAGTGAAGAAGGTATTTGGTATAATTTCCTTTATTGGTCAGCATTGAATATAGGAATTGGGAGGTCATGTTGCTGCTGTGCAGGACATTGGTTAGGCCACTTTTGGAATATTGTGTGCAGTTTTAGTCTCCCTCCTATTGGAATGATATTGTGAAACTTGGAAGGGTTCAGAAAAGATTTACAAGAATGTTGCCAGGGTTGGAGGATTTGAACTATAGGAAGAGGCTGAATAAGCTGGGGCTGTTTTCTCTGGAGCATCAGAGGCAGAGGGGTGACCTTTGAGAGGTTTATACAATCATGAAGGGCATGGATAGGGTAAATACGCAAGCTCTTTTCCCTGGGATGGGGGAGTCCAGAACTAGAGGACATAGGTTTAGGTGAGAGGGGAAAATTTTAAAAGAGTCCTCAGTGGCATGCAGAAGGTGGTGTGTGTGTGTGGAACAAGCTGCCAGAGGAAGTGGTGGAGGCCAGTATAATTACAACATTTAAAAGGCATTTGGATGTGTATATGAATAGGAAGGGTTTAGGGGGATATGGGCCAAGTGCTGGCAAATGGGACAAGATTAGGTTAGGATATCTGATTGGTATAGATGAGTTGGGCCAAAGAATCTGTTTCCATGCTGTACATCTCTGACTCTTGACTGATTAAGGTCAGTTGTCCTTTTCCAGTTAATGTAATTACCTAAAATAGGAACAAATTCTCACCGTATTAAATGCCTCTGAGCAAAGGCAGAAAATTAATAAAGAACAAATGCACTTACACCTATATAAGGGTCAATCTAGAAATGAATTTTGAATTTAAGATGATCTAATTCTCCACATCTCAACTATGAATAGATTCGGACATCCTTTCTTAAAAAAATGGGCTGAGAAAGTTTTCTCATGTCATTTTAATTCACATGAGCCTGAAATTTAAATCCCAAATCATGGTTGTTTATAACCTTGCTATACGCATACCTGAATATTTTTAGTTTTCTTGACACTTGATTACTTAATGGAAGAAATTTACAGACATTATTTTAATGTTTTTCATACCTAAATTCCCACTGTATAAAAAGCTGCTGTAAAAACAGCCTAGGGTAACATTACCTCATTGGAGGAGGGCTAATTTCAGTCAGGTCCAGGTCCAGTCCAGGAAAATTATAATCCAAGATTGGCAGGCAGAACTGTAATGTCACAATGTGCTGTAATTGACTATAAGATGGTTCAATATGATTGAAAAGAAGTAGGGCAAATAAAGCAAGTTCTCCCTCAGTATAAAGAAAAAGGATTATGATGAAACAGAAAAAGAGACTGACAGTAATAGTTACTTGATAGTACAGAACTCAGTGGTGGTTAGCACTGTTGCCTCACAGCACCAGGGACCCAGGTTCGATTCCAGCCTCAGGCGACTGTGTGGAGTTTGCACATTCTTCCCATGTCTGCGTGGGTTTTCTCTGGGTGCTCTGGTTTCCACCCACCATCCAAAAATGTGCAGGTTAGGTGAATTGGCCATGCTAAAGTGCCCATAGAGTTAGGTGCATTATTTAGGTGGAATGGGTCTGGGTGGGTTACTGTTCGGAGTGTTGGTGTGGACTAGTTGAGTCGAAAGGGCTGTTTCCAAACTCTAGTGAATCTAATCTAATCTAATCTTAAATACTGCTGAAAGAAAAATCCATTTCGTCAATGCTTTTCATCTTGAACTCGGCAATACACGAACACCAAAGTTATGGCAAACCAGTATTAATTTTGCATGTAAGGAGTGTACTGATTGGCATCAAGTAAACTCTGTTAGAAGCTTTGCAAGTGTGAATGCTAACCGTTGATGATGACTGTCTGTTAACTGCCAAATATTTCTTAAATTTTAAACCAAACAGTTTGATCCTGATTGGTCAAGTCATTGTCCTGGGAAAATAACAATTAAAGGTCAGTCACCTATTTTGTTGATTTGAAGCAGCATTCTGTATATATGTAATTTCTGTCTGCATAGGACAGGGCACTATGTATTAATGTATGTAGATTCTGCTAAATGTAAGTGCTGTAATATGTGAGAACCAAGTTGAATGCAGGAAGATCTATGGAGAGATGCAAAAGAAAATTAGGGAGATGGAATGAAATGAAACTAGCTGCTAAAATGAAGTCCAAAAGGTCGTCTTCAGAGGTCTTCAGACATCTAAGCGATGAAATGTTTGTAACTGCAGGGGTGAGGGAGGTGATTTAAAGTGATCAGCAAATAATCCAGAGATGACATGGAGAAGCTTTTTTCACAAAATGAGTGGTTAAGATCCATAAGGCACTGCCTGAAGGTGTAGGGGAGGCAGATTCAATCATAGGTTCCACAAAGGAATTGGATAAGCCAGCGGATATGGATGTGCTGGCATAGTTGAGGTAATGTTGCTAGACTGGCAATCCAAAACATAAAGCTAATATTTTGGGGGGATGGGTTCGGTGAAATTTGAATTCAATAAATTAAAACTGGAATTAATGACTTTTATGAAAGCTCATCTTCACAAACACTCCTTGGGGAAGGATATCTGCCTGTATTCCCTTGTACTACCAGCATATGACTCCAGACTCCCAGCAGTATGATTAACTTAACCCACCCCGAGTAATTGAGGATAAGCAATAAATATTGGCTTTGTGATGACCACATCCCTCAAACAAATACAAACATGCAAAGGGTTGAATAACATGCTTGAGATGATTTTGTTAAACAAGGAAAATATTTTGAACTTGAACCTTTTAACATACTTAATTTAATAATCCTACTTGGAGTATAAACCCAAGGGCATGCAGTCATGTCCATCTGATATATACTGCAGTAATGGTGGAGGCTCTGTTATTGGATGTAAAGTGGACTGGATTGTAATTGATGGATGAGCTGCAAGGTTTAGGTAATGAAGCCAGGCAAGTGATTGAAATATCAGTTGGGAAGTGTTTTTCAGACAGTAATCATAACTCCTAGATCAACTCAAATCAATCTTGAATTTGATTTATTATTGTCACATAAACCTGGGTATGGTGAAAACTTTTGTGTGCAGTAAAGGCACATCACACCATATAAAGATCATAGGGTGACAGAACAGAGTGAGAAACACCAAATTACGGATGAAAAGCAGATGCAGGAAAAGCAAGATCAACGTTAAATTTGAAATTTGAGAGGTCCATTCAGAAGTCTAATAACAGTGGGGAAGCAGCTGTTCTTGAATCTGTTGGTGCATTATGTTTAAGCTTTTGTATGTTCTGCCTGACCGAAGAAGTTGGAAGAGATTATAACTGGGTTGGGAGGGGGTACTTAATGATGTTGGCTGCCTTTTCAATGCAGCAAGAAGTATAGGTGGAGTCAATGGATGGAAGATTTTGATGGGAAAGGGCAAAGATGGGCCTGAAATCAAAGTTTGAAACTGGAGGGAAGGTTGATTTCAACAAAATCAAGTATGTTTTGGCCAGCGTTGAGTACAAGATACTTTTTAGGTAAATCCGTGTAGAGTAGTGGGAACATGTTCCAATAAAGATAAAGGGTGTGACCAACAAATCCAGTGGGCCTTGGTTAGTGAGGGATACACAGCATTGTGTAAAGAGAAAAAAGGAGGTTTTGAACAGCTACCGTGAGCTCAAAATAACCAACGTCTTCGGGGAGTATAGGTCGTGCAAGGGGGATCTTAAAAAGGAACTTCGGAGAGCAATAGTGGACAAGAAAGGATAATGATAGGTAAAGTAAAGGATAATCGTAAGTTATTTTACAAGTGCCTTAAGAATAAAAGGACAACGAGGGAAAGAGTAGGATCCATTAAGGACAACTGGTAATATGTGAGTGGAACAAGAGGACTGAGGTAGTGTTCTGAATTAAAACATTGTGTCAGTGTTCATTACTGAGAGGGACAATGTGGGTTTATATCAGGGAAAAGGACTAATCAAATTAAAGAAATTAGCATAACCAGAATATTCTGAGTGCTCTGCCGGGTTCAAAAAGTAAAACTCTCGAGCTGGATGAAGCGTATTCCATGTTTTGGATAATGGTGCTGGAAGAGCACAGCAGTTCAGGCAGCATCTGAGGAGCAGTAAAATTGAAGTTTCGGGCAAAAGCCCTTCATCAGGAATAAAGGCAGAGAGCCGCTAGGAGGCGTCCAGTCTCCCCAATGTAGAGGAGACCGCATCAGGAGCAATGGATACAATAAATTATAGTGGTGGATGTGCAGGTAAAACTTTGATGGATGTGGAAGGCTCCTTTAGGGCCTTGGATGGAGGGGGTGTGGGTGCAGGTTTTGCAATTTCTGTGGTGGCAGGGGAAGGTGCCAGGATGAGAGGGTGGGTTGTAGGGGGGCGTGGATCTGACCAGGTAGTCATGGAGGGAACGGTCTTTGCGGAAGGCGGGAAGGGATGGGGAGAGGAATATATCCCTGGTGGTGGGGTCTTTTTGGAGGTGGCGGAAATGTCGGCGGATGATTTGGTTTATGCGAAGGTTGGTAGGGTGGAAGGTGAGCACCAGGGGTGTTCTGTCCTTGTTACAGTTGGAGGGGTGGGATCTGAGGGCGGAGGTGCGGGATGTGGACGAGATGCGTTAGAGGGCATCTTTAACCACGTGGGAAGGGAAATAAAGAAGGAGGCCATCTGGTGTATTCCATGTTGTTGAGCGAAATAAGGGAAGAAGTAGCCAGGACCCTGGCAATATTTTTCAATTTCTCTTCCACCACAGGAGAGGTGCCAAGCACTGGAGGACAGCGAATGCAGCACCATTATTCAAGAAGGGAGCAAAGGATAAACCAGGAAAGTATAGGCCAGTCGGTATCAGTTATGGGGAAGAAATTCTGTGGGAGAGAATTAATCTGCATTCTGAGAGGCAGAGATGAATCAAGAAAATAAGGCAGGGCAGGTGACTGACGTATCAGTGGTGGAGCACTTTGGGGCTAGCAACTATAATTCTATTAGTTTTAAAATAGTGATGGAGAAAGATAGACCAGATCTAAAAGTTGAAGTTCTCAATCAGAAAAAGGCCGATTTTGACGGTATTAGGCAAGAACTTTCAAAAGTGTTCACAGGTAAAGTAACAGTTGGAAAATGGGAAGCCTTCAGAAATGAGATAATGAGAGTGCAGAGACAGTATATTCCTGTTAGGGTGAAAGGAAAGGCTGGTAAGCATAGGGAATGCTGGATGATTAAAGAAATTGAGAGTTTGGTTCAGAAAAAGAAGGAAACGTGAGGTATAGACAGGATAGATTGAGTGAATCCTTAGAAGAGTATAAAGGCAGTGGGAGTATACTTAAGAGGGAAATCAGGAGGGCAAAAAAGGGATAGGAGATAGCTTTGGCAAATAGAACATAGAACATAGAACATAGAACAATACAGCACAGAACAGGCCCTTCGGCCCACGATGTTGTGCCGAACTTCTAACCTAGATTAAGTACCCATCCATGTACCTATACAAATAGGGAGAGAATAGGGCCCCTCAAAGATCAGCAAGGCAGCCTTTGTGTGGAGCTGCAGGAGATGGAGGAAGATATTAAACAAGTATTTTGCATCAGTATTTACTGTGGAAAAAGGACATAGAAGATATATAATGTGGGGAAGTAGATGGTGACATCTTGAAAAATGTCCATATTACAGAGGAGGAAGTGCTGGATGTCTTGAAACGCATAAAAGTGGATAAATCCCCAGGACCTGATCAGGTGTACCCTAGAACTCTGTAGGAAGCCACGGATGTGATTGCTAGGCCTCTTGCTGAGATATTTGTATCATCGAAAGTCACAGTTGAGGTGCCAGAAGACTGGAGGTTGGCTCACGTGGTGCCACTATTTAAGGAGGGTGGTAAGGACAAGCCAGGGAACCCCCATAGACCAGTAATCCTGACATTGGTGGTGGGCAAGTTGTTGGAGGGAATTCTGAGGGACAGGATGTACACGTATTTGGAAAGCCAAGGACTGATTAGGGATAGCCAACATGGCTTTGTGTGTGGGAAATCATATCTCACAAACTTGATTGAGTTTTTTGAAGATGTAACAAAGAGAAATGATGAGGGCAGAGCAGTAGACATGATCTACATGGACTTCAGTAAGGTATTTGACAAGGTTCCCATGGGAGACTGGTTAGCAAGGTTAGATCTCATGGAATACAAGGAGAACTAGCCATTTGGACATAGAACTGGCTCAAAGGTAGAAGACAGAGGGTGGTGGTGGAAGGTTGTTTTTCAGACTGGAGGCCTGTGACCAGTGGAGTGCTACAAGGATCAGTGCTCGGTCCACTACTTTTCGTCATTTACATAAATGATTTGGATGTGAACATGGGAGGTATAGTTAGTAAGATTGCAGATGACACCAAAATTGGAGGTGTAGTGGACAGTAAAGAGGGTTACCTCAGATTACAACGGGATTTTGATCAGATGGGCCAATGGGCTGAGAAGTGGCAGATGGAGTTTAATTCAGATAAATGAGAGATGCTGCATTTTGGGAAAGCAAATCTTAGCAGGACTTATACACTTAATGGTAAGGTCCTAGGCAGTGTTGTTGAACAAAGAGACCTTGGAGTGCAGGTTCATAGCTCCTTGAAAGTAGAGTCGCAGATAGATGGGATAGTGAAGGTGGTGTTTGGTATGCTTTCCTTTATTGGTCAGAGTATTGAGTACAGGAGTTGGGAGGTCATGTTGCGGCTGTACAGGACATTGGTTAGGCCACTTTTGGAATATTGCGTGCAATCCTGGTCTCCTTCCTTTCGGAAGGATGCTGTGAAACTTGAAAGGGTTCAGAAAAGATTTACAAGGATGTTGCCAGGGTTGGAGGATTTGAGCTATAGGGAGAGTCTGAATAGGCTGGGGCTGTTTTCCCTGGAACATCGGAGGCTGAGGGGTGACCTCATAGAGGTTATAAAATCACGAGGGGCATGGATAGAGTAAATAGACAAAGTCTTTTCCATGAAGTGGGGGAGTTCAAAACTAGAGGGCATGGGGTGAGAGGGGAAAGATATAAAAGAGACCTAAGGGGCAACGTTTTCACATAGAGGGTGGTATGTGTGTGGAATGGGCTGCCAGAGGAAGTGGTGGAGGCTGGTACAATTGCAATATTTAAAAGGCATCTGGATGGGTGTATGAGTAGGAAGGGTTTGGAGGGACATAGGCCAGGTGCTGGCAGGTGGGCCTAGATTTGGTTGGGATATCTGGTCGGCATGGATGGGTTGGATTGAATGGTCTTCTTCCATGCTGTATGTCGCTATGACTCTAAGTCAGCACAGTTTTGTTCAGGGGAGGTCACATACCAACCTGATAGAAGTTTTTGAAGCGGTAACCAGATATGTTGATGAGAACCAAAAACAGATTTTGCTGGTAAAGCTCAGCAGGTCTGGCAGCATCCGTGCAGAGAAATCAGAGTTAACATCTCAGGTCGGTTGCCCTTCCTCAGTAAACCCGAAATGCTAACTCTGATTTCTTGTCACAGATGCTGCCAGACTACTGAGCTTTTCCAGCAATTTCTGTTCTTCTTTCTGGATTACACCATCCGCACATCTTTCAGTTTTTATGTAGATGAGGGCAATAAATTTGATATAATTTCTTCGGATTTCCGCAAGGGGTTTGATAAAATCCCATATGGGAAACTGATAATGAAGAGTAGAACCCGTGGGATCCAAGGAACTGTGACTGATTGGATTCAGGAGTGGAAAGTGAGGACTGCAGAAGCTGGAGATCAGAGCTGAAAATGTGTTGCTGGAAAAGTGCAGCAGGTCAGGCAGCATCCAAGGAACAGGAGAATCGACGTTTCGGGATTCCTGAAGAAGGGCTTATGCCTGGATCCAGGAGTGGCTGAGTGGCAGGAAGCAGGTAGTGTTTGAGGGTGTTTTTGAGACTGGAAGCCTGTGCTCGGTGGATTTCCCCAAGGATCAGTTTTGGGAATCTTGCTGTGTGTGGTATATATCACCAATTTAAACTTGAATATAATCGGATTGATCAGTAAGTTTGTGGATGATACAAAAATTGGTGGAGTGGTAAATAGTGAGGAGGATTTCCTTAGATTACAGCAGGATGTAGGATGGCTGGTCAGTGGCCAATGGAATTGGGGCAGGACAAACCAGGCAAAGGAATGCATGATGAATGGAAGCTTTGAGAATCAGAGGGATTTTGGTGTGCATGCCCACCAGTCCCTTAAGGCAGCAGGACAGGTGGATAAAGTGGTTAAGGCATATGAGTTACTTGTCCTTATTAACCAAGGCATAGAGTTTAAGAGCAGAGAGGTTATATTGGTTAGGCACAGGTAGAGTCTCCAGTGCCCTTGCTAGCCCCGACAAGATGAATAACAGATTCCACTTTGTTTTAAAAAAATAAGTTAGTTCTATCTGCAATAACGGTAGAAAAGCAAAATACAAAATGACAACATATCATGCAAAATTACAAAATATCATATTCCTGCTTCATTTTATTTGGTATATGTTAAAGTTCCAAATGTCATTTTTTAAATTATTTCTAATAGTTTCTTCAAGCTTGCTCATTTCTTCATGAAACAATCAAACAGCTGATTGCTGCTGTCCATCCATTTCAATATGAATACCTCTCCATTCTCCAGCATCTCTTCTAAAGCTGCAATATTGATCCTCAAACTTCTGTTATTCGTGTAGAATGTATATTATATAGTATCAATGTGGAACTCAATGGGCATTAATGCTGAATTCCTTTTTATAATTTATTTCAATAGTTTTGCCACGGAGGGCACCATATCTACAGCTTGAACAAGAATGAGATTTTCTGTCACTAAGGTCCTGTTCAAAAGTCCTACAACAATCCCAATAAACATCCCTTGGCAAAAAAAATACAGTGCAGTACAGGCCCTTTGGCCCTCGATGTTGCGCCGATCCAAGCCCACCTAACCTACACTAACCCACTATCCTCCATATGCCTATCCAATGCCCGTTTAAATGCCCATAAAGAGGGAGAGTCCATCACTGCTACTGGCAGGGCATTCCATGAACTCACGACTCGTTGAGTAAAGAATCTACCCCTAACATCTGTCCTATACCTACCACCCCTTAATTTAAAGCTATGCCCCCTCGTAATAGCTGACTCCATACGTGGACAAAGGTTCTCATGGTCAACCCTATCTAAACCCCTAATCATCTTGTACACCTCTATCAAGTCACCCCTAAACCTTCTTTTCTCCAATGAAAACAGCCCCAAGTGCCTCAGCCTTTCCTCATACGATCTTCCTACCATACCAGGCAACATCCTGGTAAAAAACCTCCTCTGCACCCGTTCCAGTGCCTCCACATCCTTCCTATAGTATGGCGACCAAAACTGCACACAATACTCCAGATGCGGCTGCACCAGAGACTAATACAACTTCAACATGACCTCAGGACTCCGGAACTCAATTCCTCTACCAATAAAAGCCAGTACGCCATATGCCTTCTTCACCCCACTATTTACCTGGGTGGCTTCTTCCATTCTTTTTATCTTCCAAACCCAAAGGACAACATTTACCTTCATCTCCCAAAAGAAAAGTCCTAATTGCTCCAGTATTGGGAATTGTTATGGATCAGGCTACCCCTTCAAACATTTCAAGAAAGAAGCCCAGGCACTAACTTTGCTTGTTGTTTTAAGTAGGTGTGGAGTGGATACTCCAGGAGTGATACAGCTGACCCAACCACTTAGTTTTAAACAAAACAGAACTTATTTACATGATAACCAAATGTAACACAAACAAAAAAAGAACAGAATACAGAATAACTTAACCTATCTGAAAACCCATCAGATTATTCCAATTTAATGATGCTGTTCAAAAGTCCTACAACAATCCCAATAAACATCCCTTGGCAAAAAAAAAGAAAAATCCAACACAGGGTGTGATAGGAGAGATGTTAGAGAGAGGGAGTTTCAGCATGGACCTACTTCTTTGGGTCCAGCTGCTTCACAACGGCCTGCTGAAACCAAACCAAACCAGAGAAAAGCTGAGCTGGGAGAACTGGCTACTCCCTTTTCGTTGTTCAAGAGATTTTTATTAACTTGGAAGCCTTTTGCCTGAGGCAGTGTGAGGATGCTGCTCCTTTAACAAGGTTATGTTATCCTTGGCCTTTTTGTCAGCGAGGTGGTAAAAGACACAGATTCTGAAAAGTCTTGGTTGAAGGATTGCAGCTAACAGATACTGCCTTAGCCAAAAGGATTTTACGTTTATTAAAAAATTATACAATGGAAGGGGAGTGGCCAGTGCTCCCAGCTCAGCCTTTCTCTGGTTTGGTTTGGTTTTAGCACAGCGAGGTTGAAGAAGCTGCTGGACCCAAAGTAGCAGGTCCAGGCTGATCCTCCTCTCTCTCTGACTTGTCTCCAGTAAGACCCTGTGTTTGATTTTGCCTTTTGTGCCAAGGTGTGTTTATGGGGATTATTGCAATTATTGGGAACAGCATCATTGGAAAGATCTGTTGGGTTTTCGGTTAGGTTAGGTTATTCAGTATTATATTCTCTTTTATTTGTGTTTCATTCGGTAATTAGAAATAAATTCTGTTTTGTTTAAAACTAAGTGGTTTGACCAGCTGCATCCCTCCTGGAATATCCTTGTTACACCTGCTTAAAATAACTAGCAAAGTTAGGGTTTGGGCTACTTTCTTGAAATGTTTTGAGGTGGTCTGGCCTGATCCATAATAGGCAGGAGCTGTTAGCTATAATCAACTGTGGCGGCACGGTGGCTCAGTGTTTAGCATTGCTGCCTCACAGCACCAGGGTCCCAGGTTTGATTCCAGCCTTGGGTGACTGTCTGTGTGGAGTTTGCATATTCTCCCCATGTCTGTGTGGGTTTCCTCCTGGTACTCTGGTTTCCTCCCACAGTCCAAAGATGTGCAGGTTAGGTGAATTGGCCATGTTAAATTGCCCATAGTGATAGGTGCATTAGTCAGAGGTAAGTGGGTCTGGGTAGGTTACTCTTTGGAGGGTCGGTGTGGACTGATTGGGCCAAAGGGTCTGTTTCCACACTGTAGGGAATCTAATCAAACTGGCCCTAAAATCCTTCAAACCTAGACCTCCCGGAGTCTGTGTTTTTACGAGTGCTCTGAAAAAAAACCCAAAGACAATATAACCTTGTTAAAGGAGCATCATCATCACAGGAACCCATCACAGAAAGTTGTACCAGAAGCATCACTAAAAACAAAAACTTTAACGTTGCTGGCATCTCCTAGTGATGGAAATGTATCTTCATTAACTACAAGGATATTCGGGGATGGTAAAGAAAGGCCATCTCAGGAGCTCGACAGACTCGAGTTCCGGTTCTGTCTGACCTGATATCACTATGTCACTAGTTCCCTACTGATCACATACTCAGTAGCTATCTTAGAGTAAAGGTATAGAGATTATTTTACCGCATTAAAGATCCAAACAAAGCTAATTGATTAAAAACAGGACAAATGTTGACTTCCTTCCTTGTCTTAAGCCTGTTGCCTGTTTACTACAGTCAGTGGAGAGAGAATGACAAATTTTAAATTTACTTTTGTACCTTCCTTGCTGTGCTATGAGTTTGAATTTGCCTTTAGAGTATTGCATAACATCTAACTCTGATCCTTGCCTCACAGGAACTGGAGAATCAGTGTTCAGCTATTCTGAGTATGAGTAGCTACTTCTAGATTATTCTTCTCACTTCACTTCTTAGTGCCCACGAAATCCAAGGGCTGGTTTCTAGTATTTAAACTTGTGAATTTGCATTTCCTATCTCCAGCTTTAGTCTGGGCTACTCGTCTGTTACTAAACATGTATCATATAACCCCAGACTGGTAATGGCAGAGAGGAGGCCATTTGATCTGTTGTGCCACTGCCAGTTCTCCACATGAACAGCTCAGCTAGTCCCACTCCTCCACCATTCCTTAGAGCGTTGCAATCTATTTTCTCTTCTGGTGGTGATCCAATTCCCTTTTGAAAGCTACAATTGAATCTGCCTCTACCACTCTCTGAGGTATTGCAATGCAGATATTGACTACTTGCTACATTAATAAATATGTTTTTTTTTCATATCATCTTTGGTCCACTGGTTTGAAAAGGCTTCGAGCTAGCAGTGGAATTCCCTATGTAACCTCATTTGCCGACAAACACCCTTTATGTGAACAATAACAGATTAACAACAAAGCAACAAATATGTGAAAAATGTTTTTTGTTTCCGATTTGTTCGCATCTTATAATGGTCTGACCTTGCACAATAAAAATCATTGGCAGTTAGCTCTGGAAGAAACTCAGTAATCTTTCTCTCCTTAACAAGCTATCTTTGGATAAATTTGCAATGTCATCAATTCAGCCAAGCATGTTTTTGAGCTCTTGTGCTGCAATGCCAAGTTCTGGAGTATCTCCATAGCTTTTGAGAGTTCAGTGAGGAAAACAGATGGGTGAAGGGGGTGGGCATTCATCAGACCCCTCAGGGTGAGAGTCCTCCATTGTTATGTTTTGCCCACTATCCTGATCCATGCCTCAAAATGCTTGAGGTTGTCCAGGCGATTCTGTTCATCCTATGTTACATGAATAGTGTCTTGACATTCACAAGGCAATGTAGCTTCTTGGACTTTCCTATCGCAACAGTTGACAACACTTTGGTGCTATCCCTATTGACACAGACCACGGCAGTGACACATTCCTTGCTTCCTTTTTCATATCTTTTAACATTAAAGAGCGATTTGGGAAACAATTGTGAAGCTGTCCAGTTTCATGCGTCTTAAAATCTCATTAACTGCACGCCCATTCAGGACGTGAGCCAGAACATTTCTGCAGCAATCGTTGCTCAAGATGTCACCCTCTGTTGTGTCTTAACTCTGGTCCAATTGGTCAGTGCAATCTTATCACAAGTAGGCTCAAATCCACAAGTTACTGTCCCGAAACTTCAGCCTATCGTGGGCATCCTTCGGTTGGCTGCCAATGGGAATGGCTGACTTTGTTCCAGCTGGAGCTGGAATTTATCCAAATCTTACTCATCGTGATTTCAATGCATTGGTGTATATCTTTTCTGCACTTTCTCTCTGGCTTTCATCTGCTTCTTGAAGCGCAGTGCCCAGAATTAAACACAATAATAGAATTGAGGTCGAATCAGTGTCTTGTAAAGTTTTATCGTGATTTCCTTGCATTGTACTCTGCACTTCTACTTATAACGTCTATAATCCCAGGTGCTTTTTAACAACTTTCTCAAGTTGCCACATCACTCTCAGTAATTTGTGCACATGTAGCCCCAGGTCTTTCTGTTCCTGTACTCCATTTAGAATTCTATCCTTTAGTTTATTTACTCTTCCTCATTCTTCAGATCAAAATGTATCACTTCACACTCTCCTGCACTCTATCTGCCATGTATCTGCCAATCCACCAGCTTTTCTCCGTCAGAAAAGAAGATTTAATGATATAACTGCTATAATTTGTGGATGTCAGTCAGTCTGTGGAGTTCTGAATTAAAAGAACATCATGAATGTACCTCTGCTGTGGACTAACAGCAAAGCTAAGTGCCATGGGCACTAAGGGATTTTAATCAACTTTCAATTTGCAGATCACTCATGGAAATCTCAGCTTAGACAATGTCCACTTAGGGCTCCTATGGCACAGTGTAGTGTCCCTGCCTCCAGGCCAGGAGGTTCATGTCCCACCTGCTTCAGAGGTGTGTCATAAAGTATTTGAACAGGTTGATTGAAATATCTAGAAAATGCCCATTACCTGTCCATATTATATGTAAATGGGAAAGCAATAATTGTGCATTGGCATGAATGCATCCTTTATGCTAGATTTTCTTGCCTCATTGACAAGGCTGGCAGGGCGTTGTGGTGTGGTCTCCTCTGCCAGTCCTAAAGGAAGAGGTGCACCCTCCTCTGCACCACCCCATCCACAAGGACCAATTAACATGGAGCTAGTCTGTCCACCATCTTTGGGATAATTCCCAGAAGCATGTAGGGCAGCTCCACACTGACAGAGCTTTGTCTAGTGCACAAATACATTTCAAATATGGTGCTAATGCCAGGAACTCCCAAAGGTCCCAGCAGTGACAGGGGGCAATTTAAGAGTCAATTGCATTGCTATGTAAGAGTCACATGTAGGTCAGACCAGGTAAGGATGGCAGTTTCCTTCCCTAAAGAACAATCGTGAACTAGATGGGTTTTCCCCGACAGCGATTTCATGGTCACTATAATGCTCTTAATTCCAATTCCACCATCAGGAATTGAACCCCAGTCCCAGGTCTCTGGATTGATAGACCAGCGATAATAACACTGGGCCGTCATCTCCCCCGCTGAGGTTTTTTTTCAAATCCTGCCAATGGTGAGTGGGAGGATTGGACAAGGAGGGTGCCATTGAGGTGTGGTGTATAGATAATGAGACGTTTTGGATAATAGCATGATAATCTCTTTAGGGCTCACGGAGAGAAATCCTCCACAAAATCACCAAAACTGACACTTAGCCGATTTCAGGTAAATGTCAGCCCAATGTATTGTAACAACACGAGGCAGTTCTATCCAGATCCCTTTGGAATTTGAGCAGGACAGTGTGCACTAGTGGTGAAATCTTTGTGCCTGTTATACAAATCACATTTAGTAGTGTTGTAATCATTGCATTATTTGCTATTTTAATCCTGTTCTAATAGATATTTCCAAACAACTGGTTCAGGTATGTAATGACAGACCTCTGGAAAAGGTGGGATTTGATCCCAGACCTCCAGTCCATTACCAGTGCCTACACCGCTCTGTATTGGGACAATCCTAGATATAAAGAGAAAACTTTCGTGATAAGTTTCAAATTAACTAGTGACTAGCTCTAACCAATTGATTGCTTGTGTTATGGATATGGAATTGATCCAAAAGCAAAGACTTGAGAAGAGATTTTGCAATTTTCAACACATTAAAACTAAGCAAGTCTATTTAGTTGATTTTTCAATTGCTTCTCTGCAATAATATGCCTCTGGTAATGACCTCATTAGAAGGCGAATCAAGTCACAGCACTAATGTAACAATTTTCTCTCATCTATCCTTCAAATAGAGCAGTTTACAGAGTAATTTGAGACTGGCTTTCAAAATTATGCAGAACTGGAACAGAGCAGATTAAAAATCAGTGGCTAAAAGGTCTAGAACAAGGATGCATAGATAAAGGATTAAGCGTAAGAAATTTCAGACAGAGAGCAGGAGACACTTGTTTACACAGAGAGCTTTGAGATTGTGGAATGTAATATGGAATTAATAATTGAAGCAGAGACCATTTAGGGAAAGGATCCTGGAGAGCCAGAGAAGGCTATGGAGGTGGGCGAGTTGCCAAATTTGCTCAAGAGGGTAGTGCGCCCCTTGCCATCTTCTTATCATTTTTCCACATCATGGAGATGATGGGCTTTGCTTGGCATTAGCAGCAGGAATTCAAACAATTGTTAAGGAATGACTTAACAGTGCTAATTGAGGTAATGCAGAAAGTCTGGGCAGTTTCTGGGACCTTCTGCTGTGGCCTGACCCTGATAAGTAAAGGAAGCAGGAAAGGTGGAGACTGCATTACAGGTGAGGGATGATTAAATTTTGTCAGCAGAGAATGGCAAGGCTGCTGTCTTCTCATCTCAGAGCCTGGCCATTCAGTTTGAAGTTCCCAGTGTCTCTAATTGCCCTCAATTGGAGCCCTCATTCCGTAGTTGCTGTGCTTGCCCCTGTTTTAAAAACAAAGAACAAAGAAAATTTACAGCTCAGGAACAGGCCCTTCGGCCCTCCAAGCCTGAGCTGATCCAAATGTACTGTCTAAATCAGTCAGCCAATTCCTAAGCATCTGTATCCCTCTGCTCCCCACCTACTCATGCATCTGTCCAGACGCATCTTAAATTTATCTACCATGCCTGCCTCTACCACCTCTGCTCGCAACGCACTCCAAACGCCCACCACCCTCTGTGTGAAGTACTTGCTGCGTTTTTCCCTCTTAAACTTTCCACCTCTCACCTTGAAAGTGTGACCTCTCGTTATTGAATCCTTCACCCTGGGAAAAAGCTTGTCTCTATCCACCTTGTCTATACCCTTCATGATTTTGTAAACCTCAATCAGGTCCCCCTCTATCTCCTTTTTTCTAATGAAAATAAACCTAACCTACTCAACCTAGCTAGCACCTTCCATACCAGGCAACATCCTCGTAAACCTTCTCTGCACCCTCTCCAAAGTGTCCACATCCTTTTGTTAATGTGGCAACCAGAACTGTACGCAGTATTCCAAATGCGGCCGAAACAATGTCTTGTACATTGTTAACATGACTTGCCAGCTCTTATACTCAATACCTCATCCAATAAGGCACGCATACTATATGCCTTCTTGACCACTCTATCCACCTGTGCAGCAAACTTCAGGGTACAGTGGACCTGCACTCCCAGATCTCTCTGCCCATCAACTTTTCCCAAGGCTCTTCCATTCATTGTATAATTTGCTCTAGAATTAGTCCTGCCTAAATGCATCACCTCACATTTGTCTGGATTGAAAATCATTTGCCACTTTTCCGCCAAACTCTCCAGTCTATCTATATCCTCCTGTATTCTCTGACAGTCCCTTATGCTTTCTGCTACGAACACCCTGCACACCATGTGACTTCACTTTCTCTATTAGTCTACCATGGAGAACTTTATCAAACGCCTTACTAAAGTCCATGTATATGACATCAACAGCCCTTCCTTCATCTATCAACTTGGTCACTTCCTCGAAGAACTCTATTAAGTTGGTAAGGGACGATCTCCCCTGCACAAAACCATGTTGCCTATCTCTGATAAGCCCATTCTTTTCTAAATATAAATAGATCCTATCCCTCAATACCTTCTCCAGCAACTTTCCCACCACTGACGTCAGGCTGCTTGTGCTGCAGTGATGGGAGCTAGCAGCTTTCCTCACAGTCGGTCCCACTGTCCTAAGCCTCCGCCTCCCTAACTGGAGAGTAAATGTGGAGGTGCTCTATGTCTAGTCCATGAAAGATTTAGCTAGCAAGTACACTTTGTCAGTAGACAGTGTTTACCTTTGAATTCTCACATTAAATGGATCACTATCTGTTTCAAATTATGTAATTAATGGCTGACACAGACTGAACACAAAGGCTTACAGGAGAGGCAGAGATCACAAGACTATGGAAAGTCATTCCAGTTACTAGATACAATTGCCTTTCTTCAACAACTCCCCTTTTCATTAAAAGAACAAAACAAAACGCATGCACTATCACTTGCAGTTACAAGTTACGCAACTTGCTCAGTATACATGGGCATAAAGAAAATTATTATTCCTTAACAAATCAATGTGGTAACTCTAGTCAGTTCCATTTTTGTCAGTCTCAGCATTGGCATTGCAGACATTGTCTTTAAATAGCGCAGGTTTTATAATGGTATACATGTAAGAGACCTTAGAGTGCAGGTTCATAGCTCCTTGAAAGTGGAATCGCAGGTAGATAGGATAGTGATGAAGAAGTTTGGTATGCTTTCCTTTATTGGTCAGAGTATTGAGTACAGGAGTACAGGAGTTGCAGCGCTTTTCCAGCAACACATTTTCAGCTCTGATCTCCAGCATCTGCAGTCCTCACTTTCTTCTACAGGAGTTGGAAGGTCATGTTGCAGCTGTACAGGACATTGGTTCGGCTACTGTTGGAATATTGCGTGCAATTCTGGTCTCCTTCGGAAAGATGTTGTGAAACTTGAAAGGGTTCAGAAAGGATTTACAAGGATATTGCCAGGGCTGTGGGATTTGAGCTATAGTGAGAGGCTGAACAGGCTGGGGCTGTTTTCCCTGGAGCGTCGAAGACTGAGGGGTGACCTTATAGAGGTTTACAAAATTATGAGGGGCATGGATAGGATAAACAGACAAAGTCTTTTCCCTGGGGTGGGTGAGTCTAGAACTAGAGGGCATAGGTTTAGGTGAGAGGGGAAAGATATAAAAGAGACCTAAGGGGCAACATTTTCATGCAGAGGGTGGTGCGTGTATGGAATGAGCTGCCAGAGGAGGTGGTGGAGGATGGTACAATTGCAACATTTAAGAGGCATTTGGATGTGTATATGAATAGGAAGGGTTTGGAGGGATATGGGCCGGGTGCTGGCAGGGTTGGGATATCTGGTTGGCATGAACAAGTTGGACCGAAGGGTCTGTTTCTGTGCTATACATCTCTAAACCTCTATGAGTCAATGACTTTATGTGCATTGCCTCTGGCTATTGTGCTGGTTTCTGCTTGTTCCTATGATGATGTTCCTTCACTTGCATGGTGAATGCTGTTGTGATGGTGACCATTATTTCTGATCCATTATGAATTGGGTACACTGGGACTATACTTATTAGAATATAGAAAAATGAGGGACAATCTTATAGAGAGGTTGTTTCCACTGGCAGGTGAAACTAGAACTAGGGGGCATAGCCTCAAAATTAGGGAGAACAGACTTAGGACTGAGCTTAGGAAGAACTTCTTCACCCAGAGGATTGTGAATCTGTGGAATTCCCTGCCCAGTGAAGCCGTTGAGGCTACCTCGTTGAATGCTTTTGAGGCAAAGATAGATAGATTTTTAAAGGAATTACGGGTTATATTGAGAGGGCGGGTAAGTGGAGCTGAGTCCACGATAAGATCAGCCATGATCTTATTGAATGGCAGAGCGGGCTCAAGGGGTCAGATGGCCTACTCCTGCTCCTATCTTCTACATTCTTATGTTCTCATTGGTGTTGCTGCAGAGCAGTGGACTTCCGGTATTGGGATTAATGCTTTTTCTGTCCTTTGTGCGGGTGGTGAGATCACTGATCACAGGAGCAGCTAATTGTATTTAGCTGTCTCCAGTTGGAATGAAGTCTCTGATCATTCATGTTCACATTGTACAATCATGAAGATGACTGCTCTGCATACGTCTTGAATCACTACACGGGCAGACTTTTGTTGAGAGCGTTGAACATTTGTACACCAACTGTCTCTCCAAAACTCACCTCTGGCAATGACACTGCAATTTTATCAAAGTTAAATGTTGCTTTCTGTTGTTTCACCTTCATGCTACCATTCACTCCTCTTATTGTCATTGAAGAACAGTTGGAATGTGGCCTACCATTAGTCTTTGGATTAGACTTTTTTTTTCACCGGAGGAGATTCTAATCTCCTGGTTATATTTTATTAACCAGCACAAATTACAAACAGTTTACATTAACAGCTGTATACAAGAAACAGCAAATTACAGGGGAAAGGGGAAGCAAAGCCAGACCCCAAACCCCATCATACAATCAGTTCACAAGAACACAAGGACGAATCTCAAGTCCCACCTGACATCAATCAAGAAGGAAATAGTAATGCAATCACATCCAGATAGTCCGATAAACCGAACAATAAAACAGTGCCTATATCATAGACACCCCGGCAACCCAGCAAACCAGCCGTCCCTCCCACCTTCCAGCTACTCAAAGGCAGCCCGCCCCTACATCCCTTTTATCTCTCGGTCCACCTCATGTCCCTTCTGGCTCTTGGTCAGCCGTGACACACCTTCTGGCCACCTCGAGGACAGCCCGTCTTGTTTTCCCACTCCCCTTAAGAGTGACAGCGATTAGGACAGCCTACCCACTTCCGGCTTGGATTGGACTGTTTTATATGCCTTCAACAGGTCTATTTCATCACTCAAAATTGCCTTGTAGAAGCATGTGCTTAATTTCTTAATGATCCCCTTCATCCCTGGGATCATTCTTGTGAATTTCCTCTGGACCCCCCCCAATGCCAACTCATTCTTCCTTAGATACGGGGCCCAAAAATGCTCACAATATTCTAAATGCAGCGTGGTTGGAGCCACATACAGACTCCACAGTACATCTCTGCTCTTGAATTCTTGACCTCTTGAAATGAATGTTAACACTGCATCCGCCTTCCTTACTGCCAAATGGACTTGCATGTTAACCTTAGGAGTATCCTGAACTGGGACACTTAAATCCCTTTGTGCTTCAGATTTCCATAGCCTTTCCTCATTTAGAAAATAGTCTACACCTGTTTTGTTTCTCCCAAAAGTGCATAACCTCATACTTTGCCACATTGTATTCCATCTGCCACTTCTTTGCCGAGTCTCCTAGCCTATCCAACTCCTTCTGTAGCCTCCCCACTTCCTCAACACTACCTGGCCCTCCACCTATCTTTGTGTCATTTGCTAACCTAGCAACAATGTTCTCAATTATAGAGTCATAGAGTCATAGAGATGTACAGCATGGAAACAGACCCTTCTGTCCAACCTGTCCATACCGACCAGATATCCCAACCCAATCTAGTCCCACCTGCTAGCACCTGGCCCATATCCCTCCAAACCCTTCCTATTCATATACCCATCCAAATACCTCTTAAATCTTGCAATTGTACCAGCCTCCACCTCTTCCTCTGGCAACTCATTCCATACATGTACCACTCTCTGC
>NC_057724.1:66993203-66996231 GCF_004010195.1 Chiloscyllium plagiosum
CCCTCAGGATTCCCTCCAACGACTTGCCCACCACTGAGGTCAGGCTCACCGGTCTATAGTTCCCTGGCTTGTCTTTACCGTCCATCTTAAACAGTGGCACGACGTTTGCCAACCTCCAGTCTTCCGGCACCTCACCTGTGACTATCGATGATACAAATATCTCAGCAAGAGGCCCAGCAATCACTTCTCTAGCTTCCCACAGAGTTCTCGGGTACACCTGACCAGGTCCTGGGGATATTTCCACCTTTACCCATTTCAAGACATCCAGCACTTCCTCCTCTGTAATATGGACAGTTTGCAAGATGTCACCATCTATTTCCCTACAGTTTATATCTTCCATATCCTTTTCCACCGTAAATTCTGATGCAAAATATTCATTTAGTATCTCCCCCATTTGTGTGGCTCCACACAAAAGCTGCCTTGCTGATCTTTGAGCGGCCCTATTCTCTCCCTAGTTACCTTTTTGTCCTTAATTAATATATTTGTAAAAACCCTTTGGATTCTCCTTAATTCTAATCATCCAGATCATTGATGTATAATGTGAATAGTTTTGGTCCCGACACAGACACTGTGGAATTCTGCTTGTTACCACTGCAATCCTGAAAAAGACTCCTTTACCCTCATTCTCTGCTTTCCCCCACTCAGCCAATCCTCTATCCATGCCAGTACTTTGCCCCTAACACCATGGGCTCTTCCCTGATGTAACAGCTTTCTGTGCAACACCTTGTCAAAGGCCATCAGGAAATCCAAATAGATCATGTCCACTGACTCCCTTTTATCTAATTTGTTTGTTACCTTCTCAAATAATTATAATGGATTTGTCAGATATGACCTCTCCTTGACAAAGCCGTGATGACTTAGCCCTACTTTACCATGCACTTCCAAGTACTCCACAACCTCATCTTTAATAATGGACTCTAACCTTATCAAGACTGAGGTCAGGCTAACCAACCTATAATTTCCTGTCTTCTACCTCCCTCCCTCCTTAATTAGGGGTGTTATATTAACCAATTTCCAGTCCTCTGGGACACCTCTGATTCCACTGAAAGATCACCACCAATACCTCCACAATTTCCTCAGCTATCTCCTTCAAAACTCTGGGGTGAAGTCCATCTGGTCTGTATGATTTGTCCACATTCAGACTTTTCAACTTCCCCAGCACCTTTTCCTAATGATGGCTACCGCACTCACCTCTGACCCCTGACTTTCATGAAATTCTGATAGGCTACTGGTGTCTCCCACGATGAAGACTGATGCAAAATACCTATTCAGTTCCTCCACCATTTCTTTCTTCTCCATCACTATGTCTCCAGCTTCATTTTCCACTGGTCCACTGACCACTCTTGGCTCTCCCTTACCTTTTATACACATAAAAAAAATTCTTGCAATCTTCTTTTTTATTACTAACTAGCTTAGCCTCATATTTTTATCTCCCTCCCCACCCCCAACTCCTATTGATTTTTTAGTTGTCCTCTGCTGGTTTTTAAAGATTTCCCAATCCCTTAGCTTCCCACTGATCTTCACCTCATTGTTTGCTCTTTGTTTTGCTTTCATGCTGTCCCTGACTTCCCTTCTCAGCCATGCTGGCCTTGCTCTCCACTTAGTATGTTTCTTTCTTCTTTTTTTTAATTTCAAAAATATACTTTATTCATTAAATAATTTGATGATCTGTACAGTTGGTCATGCCATACATACGTAAACATTTGCATACAGAGATCAGAATTTATCATTCGTATATATAGGTCTATACATTTATCAATCATACATTCATATATTTAGCTGAGGCGTCTCCTTGGGATGAATTTCTGCTGTGCCTCCTGAATTACCTCCCAGAAACTCCCACTGTTGCTGCTCCACCATTTTTCCTGCTGGGCTCCCCTTCTGGTCAGCTCCTCCCTCATGTTTTTGTAGTTACTGATTGTAATGCTGTTACATCTGATTCAAGCTTCTCCCTCTCAAACTGCAGGGTGAATTCGATCACATTATGGTAACTGTCCCCTAGGGGTTCCTTCACCTTAACCTTCCGAATCAAGACTGCCTCATTACATGTCGCCAAATCTAAAACTGTCCTGTTCCCTAGTCGGCTGTACCACAAGCTGTTCCACAAAACAACCTTGTAAACACTCCATGACTTCCTTTCCTTGGGATGCACTACCAATCTGATTTCCCCAGTTCATTTACATATTGAACTCCTCCATGGTTATTGTAATGGTGATTTTATTACATGCCTTTTCTATCTCCGATTTATTTTCTTTCCCACATCTGATCAATGTTAAGAGGCCTGTACTAAACTCCCACTGGAATGTTTTTGCCTTTGTGGTTCCTCGACTCTACCTACGCAGATTCTACACCTTCCAACTCTGAATCACTTCTTGCTATTGATTTAGTAAGAACTTCATTTCTTACTAACAAAGCAATCCTGCACACTCCCCCAATCCCCCACCCTGCCCACCTGTCTGTCCTTTCGATAAGACGTGTATCATGGATATTTAGTTCCCATCCCTGATCCCCTTACTGCCATGACTCTGTGATGCCCAGAACATTGTAGCTGCCCATTTCAATCTGTGCTACAAGCTCATTTACATTGTTGTGTGTACTGTGTGCATTAAGTACAGCGCCCTCAGCCTTGCATTGACTGCCCTGCTTCTCATCGTTATCCACTTACCTGCTGTGCCTGAGTTAGATTCCTGAGCCTTTCCATACTCTCTGCCCTGTTACTTGTTCTGGAAACTTTCATAACCTCTGCCCCACCCTCTTCCATCTTTCATGTTTTTCCATAATTTCTCACGTAACTGAAGCCACTTTCCCACTATTTAGTTTAAAGCCCTATCTATGGCCTTAGTTATGCGAGTCGCCGGGATTCTGTCCCATTGGAACAGTTCCCTCCTTTCCCCAATACTAATGTGCCATGACTTCAAACCCATTTCTCCCACACCAATCTTTGAGTCATGCATTTACCTCCTTAATTTTGCAACACTGTAGACCTTGTGGTCATAGAGTCATAGAGACGTACAGCATGGGAACAGAC